>NC_092416.1:79838731-80176731 GCF_040894005.1 Engystomops pustulosus | reverse complement strand
TGGATAGAGCCATCTGGGAAACATGTATAAAGACATCTAAGGGGTATTGTGTGTGGTTTGTGTGAGGGGAGGGTTACTGGTCACTGGTCTGGGTGCTCTTGTAGTTTGGCTATAAATTAAGGTAATCTTCATGTAAATGAAGTGGAAGGGCTCTGGGGGGCATAACCATGGCCACTCCGGTCTCTGGGGCCCTGGCTCTTGTCACTTATTTGAGCACTTCTCCTCCTCCTCCCTACTTCCTCTGCACTTTCCCCCTCCCTCTGTCTGCTCTAATCTTGTGGCAGCACAAGCAGCAAATACTCTGTGCTGCCTCACATTAGAGCAGGCAGAGGGATGGGAAGAGTACAGAGGGAGCAGGGAGGAGGGGAGTAAAGACTGAGTCCTGGAGAACGGAGATGGCTTTGGTGATGTTTGCATGTGAACTGTAATATAAGAATCAGAGTTAACTTAAGGTTTAAATCACTGTCTTCTTCACTACAGCAGGCAGCTTCATCATGAGGAGTTTTCTGTTCTCAGGATACTTATCATGTAATGTTCTGCCTGTTTCTGGATTTTCCATCCCCGGATGATTGGATTTGTTCTGTGTATGTACGGACACAGAGCTATTTGTTTCCAGATAAAAACTTATGTAGCACTACTTCTTCAGATGTACTGCGCTCTTTGTACTCAGATGAGGCTTGCATTGTGTTCTAATGGCATTGAGAGCTGCTGGCGTTCTCTGAGCGGAGGCAATGATGGAGAAGCTTGTCAGATCCTTGGGGCTCAACAATGTATCCAGAGAATTAACATAAGTGAAGATTTTACAATTTTAAAATCTGAAAGTAACTGATGTAGTGAATGTGTCAGTGCTCCTTGGTCGCTCTGGTCTCCTCATGGATGGTTTCTGCCTACAGATTGAGGAGCTATATTGGTCTGCTATGGGGTGTGATTGGATGCAGAGCAGTGTGCTCTTTCTGTTTCATGGAATTGTTTTCCTCTGTCCTCTACTGCAAATTCACGCAAGAGGTGTATGAGAGGCTCATATAACAAGTGGACTAGAGACATTCACAAGGGATTCCAGTGAAATCCGCTATACTTGTGCATTCAGCTAGCAGGTTGTGTGCTCTATATTAACTGTTTTTGGGGACCGTTGATCTATATGAACACAATGAGAGTTGTGACATAATATTTGCAGCGTGCCCCTCTGCTCTCAACCCCCCCCCCCCCCCCTCCTTCCCAGTATGCAGTCATTCAATGGAGAGAAGTGGCTAAGGTTTCTGTGATTGAGAATAGCTATTTTTGTGTGCCAGGACATGAGTGAAGGCTGACACCTTGTGGTTTCTAGTGGCTATTGCAGCTTCAGCTTTTACTCCGCAAGGTGTTATTGTTTTTGTATTTGTTATAGATACTTTGTTATCTGTTGTGTTGCCTCAAACTCCAATCCTTGTCTTTACTTAACAAAAAACTAAGCCCTTACAATGTGTTTAGTGAGGATGGAGCACAATCCTTATGTAAAACATAGTAACCACATATGAGCCACTTCTTCGCCCTCTCCAGATAGTTTGCACAAAGTGTCATGTATTTAAAGGGAACCTGTCACCAACGCATTTCACACTACTAGCGCTGCCCACACACTGACTCCCCCCCCTTCATGTGCCATCACAATTTGGCGGCCACTGGGAACCATGGAAGGCACGTCTGATTCTTAGCTGCCGCCCCTCTGTGGCGTCAGCTCACCGCTGCAAGCATTGCCGCTGCTTGCACTGTGAGCTGTATCTTTCCAGCTCTCACTACTCATGTCAGAGAGATACAGCTCTCCCCGCAAGCGCCAGCAACGTTGGTATAATGACGATATTAGCTGATGTACACATGCCACAAACATGATAAAAGCACATATGCATTTGTCATGTTATGGGTTTTTGGCACATGTTATTAGTCTAAAGTAGTGACAGGTTCCCTTTAAATAGGACCTGACGTCCATATAAAAGGCTACAAAAGATGTAGCAGTATTACACTGCTAGCATTATCTGAATCCTCTGATAAAGCTAGCAGACGCTGCTGCGCTGTACAATAGAAATGCCGGACCGCGCTGTAGGCGGTCGGGTGTATTCATGAGGGGTCGGTCCAAGGCGCTGCTTCTCCCCTGGACTGCCTCCCCCCCACTCCATAGGCCGAGATTCATGCGGCAGTCACCGCCTCCTAGTCCCGCCCCTTCATGAATACAGCACGGTCCCGCGTTTCTATTGTACAACGCGGCAGTGTCGGAGGGTTACAATAACGCTACATCTGTTGTAGCACTAGGGCCTTTTTATGGGTGACAGGTCCTCTTTAAAGGGCAGAATAGAATACACAGCAGAATAGACTTACTGTAAATACAACATTGGAACAAGCACCCACTGCAGCATAGCAGAAAAATACACACATACAATATACATATACACCATGGCAGCAGATTCCTCTCTACATAATATCTGCAAAAATATGTACAGCATGGAGATAGACACCCACATACAGGGGGAAATTGTGGAGTGATTTTTGGGCAAATTAAACTTTAGGGACATACAACACTTTAATTACATTTAAGCCTTAAAATAGTAATGGAGCAGCTTATGGTGGCTGCAGTTAGAAATGTCCTGGAAGAGAACTCCAAATTGCCAAGTGCCCCTCTACCTTCCCCACATGATATTGATACATGGAATCAAACTGAAATTATACTGTGAGCAAATTAAATATTCCGTAAGATGTATCATGTGCAATTGCCCTACCCACCTTTACCCACATGAAATTGTTACATGGAATATATCACATTCATAATAAAGGAGTAATAATTGTATTTCAGGGTTTTATTGCCCTGACAATACTGCAGTCATAGCTTCTCTGGAAATACCTCTACACTTTCTGAGAATTTTCCAGTTCGGACCAGTAAAATTTTTAAAAACCTGTTAAGGTTCAGGTACCGACACAGGTGGTTTAACCATTTAAATACCAAGTGAGGACAACCAAATAGATTTTATCTCGTTTGTGGACAGGCTACGCTATGAGCATTCATTGTTTCTGTAGAAAGGATCTGTATGTATAGGTCAAATAAGGTAGAAGTGAAAAAAACACATGGCAAAGTGATCTGGATGGTGACTTATTCTCCTTCTGTACTCTGAGGTAGCCATTTTTTATCTGAAGTTTATGCTCTCCTGTGAGAAGGATATTCCAAGTTCCAGTTGCAGAGCTGCAGCAACCAGCTAAGTTGATCATTCCTTTCTTCATAATTTGCATTTCACTCTAATTTCTCTTGAAGTCACCCTAGTTACAATCCAGAGGCTTACTGAGGTGGTAAATTACATTGCAGCTCTAGTGGGAAGGGAGCAATGAGTCACAGCAGTAACATCTCCACCCACCAGCTGAAAGTGCACTATAAAATCATAGACAAAGACTACAGAGACGTCAGTTGTTAGAAAGACTACAAGTCACATAATGACCAGAAACAGTGTTATGCCTCATGACACACACTGGATTTTTACAAAGTTTGTTAAAATGTTTCCTAATTCTTATAAGAGATATCATGTTATGTCTGATAACTACATACACTTATTTGTTTATCAAGCAAGTCAGGCAATGTTACTCACATTTTCCTATAGAGGGTAACTACCCATGGAATTATAAAAGTTTAGTTATAGGTTATTGGTGCACAGCCTTGGTGACTGTTTACAACAACCTGTAGAACTCTATAGTCAGGTAACAGAACATGTATAGTCAGATAACAGGACAATGTCTACAATGTCTATGTAAAGTCTACATAAAGGGCAATACTCTGAAGTACATTTTTTACTGTTGGAGCTTTGCCACAGGAATCCTACACCTGTATACAATTAGAATTAAACCGCTATTTCAGTTATGAGAAGAAATTGATCGTACAGTAGAGCTCATGTTTTAATACATACTTTGTTTCAACAAACTGTGCATAAATCAATAGTAAACGCCAAAGTAATATATCTTATTGGAGGAAAATGACTTTTTCCCAACGCAACACTTCTCGTTTCTCTTGCTTCCTTAGCTGTTTATTCAATATAAAACTAAATCAGAAAGACATGATGAACGATGATTTCACCATTTCACAGAGGGATCAGGTTACATGATGCTCATAGACCAATGTGGAGCATGCAAGATTTGATAACTGCTAGAAAAAGAGTCACATAGGGTGGATATGCCATGTCTGGGGCCCCAAAACAAAATTCTGGCACCCCTATGTATGGAAAATGCTGTAAGCATACAAATTTTTTTTTAAAATGGTCTAGGGCAGTGGTGGTGAACCTATGGCACGGGTGCTAGAGGTGGCACTCGGAGCCCTCTCTATGGGCACCCATGCCATCACCCCAGCGCAGAGTTCACCAGACACAACTCAAGGGCTCTTGCAGTCCCAGGCAGCCCAGGACCCTAGAAGGAAGCTACAATGATAATCCAAACTTCTTCTCCTTCTTTCTACTGTATTGGTGTCCTCACGTTCCTTTACGATTTAAACATGTGACAGAGTACGGAGTAATAAATTACTGCTTAAATTGTTGCATCAGCACTTTGCGAAAAATACATGGGTTTTGGTTGTTGTTTGGGCACTCGACATCTAAAAGGTTTGCCATCACTGGTCTAGGGGAATTGGCTGCGGTTCATCACTGTGTTGGGTCTTAAGATCTCTGGGGCCCCAAGCAATTGATTGGGTTGCTTTATGGGCAGATCCATTCTTGATCATAAAAAGTAGGGTCTCCATCCACGTAGCTGGGTTCACAGCTAAATTGTTCCGTACTTCAGTATATGTCCTTCATGCTGTTGCTTCTGATTGTGTGTGGAAGAAGGAGAAGCTTTTCTTCACCATGTGCAATGTGTGGTAGGATTGTTGTAAATCAGATTACTACATGTTACAGTAATAATCCCAATGGAAACACATGACAGTTTATAGTCAAAAGTCCTTGTGATGACATGTACACTTTAAGTTCATTAGCGGAGTGCAGGGCAATGTTTTTGGCAGTCTATATTTGGTCACTATCTGTTGATAGGAAGGCTGTGGAAAGAAATCAACTTAACTGCATGCTCCTTTTCCATACAGTTTGTGTTATTCTAATCCCTTTTTGGGTGATTTTTAAATGAATTTATATTATTATTTTTTGTCTTTAAAAGCCCTTTACAAACATGTATATTTTGGTTAATAATTTACATCAGGTTGGAAGTGGTAAGTTCCAAAAAAAAAATGAGTAAGTCCTGCACATAATGTCTAGTCGCATCCAGAGCAGCTAACTATTCCATATATCCATATGCACAGTTGCATATCCCGCTCCTGGGCATCTTATAAACTGCTCCTTAGTATTAAGAAGGAGAAACAGCACCATGTGACTGGAAATGGAATTACTATTTAAAGTTGTAACCGCTAGTTTGGGGGTGACCTAGCCAATACCTTCCGTCTTTTTTTTACACACAATTGTGCACCGCAGCTTGATGCATTGGATTCCCTTGTGTCATCTGTGCTTCTCGTCTCCTTCATTTACCTTTTTTTCCCTTCGATCTTTTATTCGGCTTTCTTCTTTTGTTGTGACTTCTTTTCCTAATTACTTTATAACAGTTGTCATGGAAACACAAGACCTATTCCGAACTTTTGCTCCCCCGATGTGTCTTTAAATTAATATATCTGTGCTTGATCGCGGCGCTCTGTTCTGCACCCCCGTCACCGGTGAGACACAGCTCTTTTGTCCATTCATTCTTTTGTCTAACACTTTGGAATAACAGAAGCAGATAGTGAAACAAAGGCCAGATCTCTGCAGAACACAAACCCTAAGAACAATGTTACACAGCATCTACAGAATGAACAATTTCCAATGTAGCCTGTAACATCGTCTTCCATTATACAGGGGTAGATTCACATTTATGAAATGGCACCATGCCTGGTTCCAATATCAATAGACCACTTTTATATCTGTAAAATGAATTACACACCAGAGCTACACTCAGAGTTCTGCAGGTTGTTGTAAACAGTCACCAAGGCTGTGCACCAATAACCTATAACTAAACTTTTATAATTCCATGGGTAGTTACCCTCTAATGGAAATGTCTTGCTTTTGTAGGTGTTTGTGCCATTTCTGAGCTTCCCTACATCTTTTTTTGACTTTGGCACGTAGATAACTACTGTACAGATATCATCAGGTGAGCCTTCCTGTGCTCTTAAAACTGTTCCGTTCATTTCACAGCGCACATTAGGGAGACGCTCCAGGGATTCTGACATGGAAGGAGAACAAGCAGCAAATCACAATCATTTCCTTCCACATCAGGAAACAGCGAACATGGATCCCACAGGAGCCACAATCTGTTGCACCGGCTCATTGTGAAATTACTGCAGCGACAGGAAGGTCGAAAATCAGTGAGATTGCTTCTTCCATAATTTCTGCCTCTTTAATAAATTCACATGGCAAATATTCTAAACATATTGGAAAATTCACAAAAGAAAAGTATAAAGTAGATGACCTTCATTAATCAGTGGGAGAACCTACTGGGTCACATTCACTTTGGACCTTGCGCCAATTTTCGGTCGGACTTTGCATGCTCTTTTATGGTGCGGTTGCACTATTCCTCATGCAACACAAATTTGTCACTGAAAGGGGCGTTTCAGGGCTCAGTCAGACTGTGCGGCACATTTAATATGCAGAGTCCAACAGAAGTGTGTTGCATGCCCATGTTAAAGGTGCACCAAAAAAACTGGTGCACTCTGTAGAGGCAGTTCAGGGAGCACCGGATTCATGAAGAACAGGAGTCAAAATTCATGAATTTGGCACCCTCTGAACACTACACACTACACAGGCAAACTGCACATAATGCAGTTTGCACTGTTTTTAGTAAATGTGCCCCATTGTATAATATATTGAAGTGTCTCTCACAATAACAAGCATATGACTTAAAGGGATAGTGTCAGGGCAATTTGCGACACTAAACCACCCACAGGTCCTTATCCTTGATTTAGTGTCCCGAATTGCCCCCTGTTGATTTTAAGGCATTTAGTAAAAAAACCATAATACTCGCCTCATCCCTCAGCACCTGCGCGTTTCGGCAAGTGAAGCATTGTAGGTAAGGCTCACACACAGTGAAGCCGGGGTACTGTCCCACCTTCACTTCCTGCGCCAGTGCAGGAGCTTATGGTGTGAGTCCGAAGTGTCTGATTGGGCTCATATCTATGTAAGTAAGTATCAAAATGTATTATTTTCCTTTTTTTTACATATAACGACTTTAAAAAAGTCGATGTGGGGCCCTAAACCACAAGTCCACAAGGACCTGTAGTTGGTTTAGGGTCCCAAATTGACCTGACTGGTCTTCTTTAACAGTGAAAATGTCAAGTAGAGAATTTACCTAAATTATGCATGGGCGTAATAAACACATAGTAAACATACAGTATTAATTGAATCATGGGTAAATGAGTAACTACACTGGGAGTTCAAGAATACTTTCGTCATGTTTAATCTGAATAGCCAAGATGAAAGGTGTATATATCTTTACTAAAAGAGGAGCTACATTTTTTTATTTTCAGGAATTAATAGTGCTGGTTATAACAGTAAACTTTCTAGTATACTTTATTAAAGAAAATGCTTCTGTGATGAATATAGCAAGGGGGGTTATATGCTAGGTTTCATTTCTTCTAATACTACACAGAACACTACGAATATGAACCTTTATTACAAAATGGATAGTGTAACAACCTCCCCAGGAGGTCGAGCCTTAAAGGCTGATCTCAAATCTTGAGTAGACTAACTGCCTTATAGAGTTCCTGTCAAAACTTTAAAAGGTTATTTGGCCAATAACTGTATACACAAGTTATAGAATATGGACTGCTCCAGACAGTTTCCAGACACATTTCTAGGTTCAAAGAAGCAAAAGGGCACCTGCTTCATTGTGAAGTTAGAATTCATCAGTTCAGGAGCTGACCTGGGTAGGAGGTGTTCTAGGACCCCCTTAGGGTCAATGGGTGTGTCTACACAGCCCTGGAAAAAAAAATGTGCCCTGTGGTTATTGTTCTTTCCCGTGGGAGATATCGAACAACATCATCATTAAAGGTAGAAGGAACCTGACCATCCCTTCCCCAGTGGTACAGCACATGGTAATTAACTTCTAATACTTGTACTTTGTCTACTGAACATGTATTTCTCTTGTATTATTTGTCTTGTGTATTGCACTGCCTTGTTTGCCATCAAGAAAATTAAATCTATAAATTTAATCTAAGTTGCACTTTTATCTCCCATTAGATTTGTTATGGTGGCGGAAACTACTGGGCTGACAGGGCTCTGTTTCAGGCGAGTGAATGGGTTTTCTCAGGGTTTTGGGAGCAAATGTTATGCCGTATGTAAGGTTGTGTGGACAACTCTCCCTCACTTCCTGTGCATCCCTGAATCCATGTGTTCAGGAGGTTTCTATGAGTTAAAGGGGTATTCCCCCGAAGACAAGTTTCTTAAATGTAGATAAGATAACAAAATAACAAATTCTCTAATTCACTGTTATCAACAAAAATACTGCATTTCACAGATATAATTTCAACCTGTCTCTATCAGTCCTGCTGTACACAAGTTCAGTTGCCCCTAGACACAACCCTGTAACTTGTTTCTTTGTCTCTGCTCTCTGCACTGTAGCCACAACCCCTACATTCCAGAACGGAGCTCACTCACTGATGCACACTGATACGTAGAATCTGAGTTCCTGCAGCAACAGCATGGGGACAACTACAAGCTACATACAGCTAAGTTGTTTATTTGGGGAGGCACAGCAGATCTATTGTGTTGTGGAATAGAAGAGATGTAATAGGAGAGCTGGCAGTGTGTAATAGGCATTTCAGGGAACTCATCATCATTTGTCTCATCTCTCTCTCTATGTGTCAGAAACTAAAACAATGTTCAGAAGCTAAATTAACGTGTATATAAACCTGTACCCTGATAATCTAACCACATTTTCTGCTCCCTGAACTAGATGGATCATAATGGGGCAGATTTATCAAGCAGTCTGAAAGTCAGAATATTTCCAATTGCCCATGGCAACCAATCACAGCTTCCCTTTAAAATATTCATGAGCACTGGTGAAATGAAAGCTGAGCTGTGATTGGTTGCCATGGGCAATTGGAAATATTCTGACTTTCAGACTTCTTGATAAATCTGCCCCAATGTGTCTGTTTAGAGAGTCCCCACCCACACTGTGAAATTTTGCACTGACCAGCCTAGGGAGTGATAGTTTTATTGCTGTTTTAGCTCCTGAGTAAAATTGTGAAATAAAGGGTTAAACATGATCTTTATTGTGTTAACATCACTTGGGGATTGAAGTTTGAGAATTCTCTTTTGTGGGAAAACCCTTTAAGTGATCAGTAATGTCACAGTTTCTCCTATTTTTTTCCTCCCAGTCAGTGCAGTGAACACAGAAAAGAGATGAGAGTAACTAAAGTTTAACAAGAAACACAAGGTAAACCGGCACTGCCTCGATATGGTTCTCAACCTTTATTAGCAGAATGGCAATATGGACATGTAGCAGACCGCGGCATGTGGCACTCTACTATTTATCTTCTGCTTGATTGTAACTAAAGTTTAAAGCCCTACATTCCTAGATAGAATTTCACTTGATAATGACTGTAATAATAGTAATCTGTAAGGAGTTACTTCACAAAAAACTTTAGAAACGTCTCCTTACCTTATCAGCTGTCTTTATGATAAGGGAGCAGGTGAATAAAATGCCCTATTAAGCTCAGAAAGTTCTGTTTTGATATTGAAAGGAAAATATTTTTAACATTTTTAGTATCATTTGCTTCCACAATCCATATGTCACTCTCAATGGCGGATATTTATATAGGCGGTATGGGCGGGCGCTATATGAAGATTGGCGCAGCCAAGTAGCCTCAGGTTAAAAAAAAATGATTTGAGCCAATAATTACTCTAGGATTTGTTATATGAGACTAGACAGTCTTAACGCCAGAATTCATGCATTCAGTATTGGTCACTTTGATAAACCTGGTGCAGTTTGAGACTTGTAGCAATGACAAGTGCCAACTGTTGAAAACATGGCTAGTGCACGTCCACATTTCACATTTGTGTGCATTAGGCCTAATGCTGCATTTACATGATGGGAGTGATTTATCACAAGTGTCTGAGGTAAAACTGTTCTAGTTGTCCATGGAAACCAATCAGAGCTAAACTTTAATTTTATAAACATCTGTGGGAAAATGAAAGCGGAGCTCTGGTTGGTTGCCATGGGCAACTAGTAGAGTTCTGCTCTCAGACACTTCAGATAAGAGGGCTTGATTCCACGGGCTGCACACAGTACAGTGGACGGGAGTCCCTGTATTATGTAGAAATATAATACAAAGATGTTTCCTCTGTCAACTGAACAGTCGAGATGGAACTGCAGAGCGGTTGTTTGGCCGGCAGAGGGAAAGTTCCTGCATTATATTTCTAAATAATGCAGGGACTCCCATCCACTGCACTGTGTGCAGCCTATTTGATCGTGCCACTAAATGGCACGTATATACGGCTGCATACGTTTGTGTGTAACAGGCCTTATAGGGGTTATTTATCTTATACTGGCGCATGGTTCCCTGCCCATCCGGTGCCCCAGATATATCAGGGGGCTCACCATACAATTCTGGCAAAGAATTGTGTACTGTCAGGGGTAGAATTGTGCTTTTACCTGCACAGGTGCAGAATTGTGCTTTTACCTGAACAGGGGCAGGCTATAGCTAAAGCGTAGTCTGATGCCGGCTGTGACCCTCTTCACACCCCTCCATGCTCACTTGGAAGGTGGTGCAATGGGGAGAATAATCATGATTCCTAGCATTGCACTTATTTCAGGGCTTGTATGAAAAAGTCCTTATGAATATTCCCCATAGTCCCAGTTTAAACTACACACAGACTTTGTCAACAGTTCACCACAAAATTCCAAGGGCAGATCCTACTCCCCTAACGGGGTAGGTAAAGGTTTGATGGTATTGACCAGTACAAGGAGGAGCTCTTGTTCCTATCGGGTTCAACTTCTATCCTGTGAACATCCTGTATTGATCTTGTAATTACTTGTAGGCAACACTTTGCCTTACTTATCTTGTATCGATTGGGACTTGAGGCTTTCACACTTGAAGCTGCACTAACGATTATTGTGGTTTAGAGTTGCCATAGGGCAGTGAACAGAGGAAGCCGAGGTTAGAGCCACAGGCCAGATGGGCTAATATATTAAAGAACCTGTCCTTCAAATTAACCAACCCAAAATAAAGACTTCATTAAAACCTATGATTAAAAAGCATTGTCTGTATCCTTAAATGGTTCCTTTCCATGGTTGCAATGTTAAAGAAATCTATTTGTAAACTTATATGAAACTCACCTGATGTGAGTCCATCACACTGAGTGACTAAAATTAACTTGCATTGCCCTGCCTGATTGACAGGCTATGATATTCTGCTGCAAGGAGAGTTCTGTTACATCACTGAGCACTTAAAGTCATTTGACCAGGATGACATCATCTTGTCCTGTAACATTTGCAACATCTTCCCCATTTATGTATCTGATCACATGAAATCACAACATGCCTCCATGTAGGATGGAGAGAAGCAGAAAACCTCAGAGGATGGAGAGGAGTAGAAGTCAATGGAGGCTGCTGTGATTTCATGTGATCAGATAAATGCATGGTGTATAGTTTGCTGATGTTAGTAAAGGACCTGTGATGATGTCACTTTAGTCATATGACATGCTGAGAAGAGAGATGGGAGAGGCCGGCCGAACAGGACAAGCCTTCTCTGATGTAAGGAAATATAAGATAAATTAATTTTATAGGAATGTAAGGGAAACAATTTTTAGCTAAAACAAGGGTGTCAGTTAGTTAATACAGGAACCTGACACTAGCTGTATATGCAAAAATGTGGTGGAAGGTTCTCTTTAAGTCACATATGTGCAATCAGTTTTAAGAATATAAAGAATATAAGAATCAGAATTGCAGCAAACTTATTTCCTCAGGTAATTTTTTTGACCACGAGGCCTTACGACAGGTGTGACATTTGGAAGTGAGAAGGATTTTTTTTGGTGCGCTACAGCTAAGACCTACTTCTAAGACCTGCTTCTAGTCCGTGAGAGATTATCACATTTTCTGCAGAAATGGTTAATTTGCAGAGCAGAATGCTTCCCCCTCACCCAAGTCACCCTGACAAGCACAGCTGTGGAATCTGAGAGTGCTGCCTGCCCAATCCTGCGTTGGCCGGGAAATAACCAACTGCCCAAGTTGCTATGTTAATTGCAGGCTCATTTGCATTTAAATTAGGGTTATTCTCTAATTACTGCTCAGCGTGTGGCGCAGGATATGCGAGGGCGCCCGCTCTTCATTCCTCTGTTAACCTAAATTCACAGCTACAAAGACCTGCAAAGAACCCGCTAATCCTTGCTGTAGGGGGCACAGAGCTGGCTGGGGGGCACACAGACAGTGAGTGGGTGTATATTAAAACTGCTCCTGACATCCATACGCTATGCTGCAGTGCATATAGATCAGAGATGATAAAAAGGATGATGATGATGGGCGATGATAATAATAAATAAAGATGATATTAAATGCATTGATAATGGTAATGATGATGAAGTTAAAAACTGATGACAAAGATTATGGTGATAATGATGATGGTGAAGATAAAGATAATAATAATGAAATGATAGTGATTATGATAAAGTGAATGGCAAATAAAAATACAACTGTCATGATCCTCTGAATGGACTCTGGTGGCAGGCGTGTGAGCCATACCCAGCAGCCTTTCAGTATCCCTGGAAATCTGGGTGGTTTATAACGGAGCTTGGGCTTTATCAGCTGAGGCTGAGTGATGCAGGGCCTGGCCAGCCGGCTTCCTGAGGGAGAATCCTGGGGCTGGATATATGGCTGCTGCTCAGGTGTCTAAGGGCGGATTATACTCTCTCCACAACCAGACTCATATATTCGGCTTTTCTGTGAACCTCTGTCGGACCTGGGTCTGCTGACTTGTGGTGTACATGCCAATGGTGGAACCATGTATCTGCCAGTATTGGAATCCCGTCACCTCCAGAGCCATAGGTGAAGAGGGAACATGACAGTGGTAAGGGAAGACCTATAACACCTGCATTTTTTGTGCATTTGATGTAAGATGGGCGGTCCACTTTAAAAGAACAATTTTAGACATGGTTCAATAGAGTTGAAGATTGCCTACATTTAAAGTTTCTGCCAGGACATTAAAATTTCTCCATAATATGTTCATGACTATGGTTAATTAAAGAAATATATATTTTAAAAAAAAATGTAATTAGAAAAATATACATATAAATAAAAATATGAAGGAAATAGAAAGGGAGTCAATTTTAGGTCATAATGTTTGAAATTTTGTTATCTGGAGCAGCTTTTATTTTGCGGCATAGGAATCAGGTGGAAGGTACAGTCAAGTTACTATGGTGGACTAATTTAACTTTTAGAGGATGTAAAACCTCATGGTGGTAAATAGGGTGAGCTTTGGAAGTGGCCAGTCTCAAGTGTGTGTTAATGGTAAAGACAGCCAGGGGCAGGCACATTGGTGAAGGACACAAGGGATAATCTGCAGCTGTGGATTGGGGCACCTGACTCCTCCTCTATTATGACTAGAGATGAGCGAACATGCTCGTCCGAGCTTGATGCTCGGTCGAGCATTAGGGTACTCGAAACTGCTCGTTACTCGGACGAATACTTCGCCCGCTCGAGAAAATGGCAGCTCCCGCCGTTTTGCTTTTTGGCGGCCAGAAACAGAGCCAATCACAAGCCAGGAGACTCTGCACTCCACCCAGCATGACGTGGTACCCTTACACGTCGATAGCAGTGGTTGGCTGGCCAGATCAGGTGACCCTGGGATAGACTAGCCGCTGGCCGCGCTGCTCGGATCATTCTGTCTCTGGATGCCGCTAGGGAGAGAGCTGCTGCTGCTCAGGGAAAGCGTTAGGGTGTTCTATTAGCTTACTGTTAGGCAGGAGTGATTCTCAAAGAACCCAACAGCCCTTCTTAGGGCTACAATAACGTTCTACTTTTTTTATTTTAATTTGCATCTTTTACCATTTTGTGAGGAATTAGCAGGGGGACTTGCTACCGTTGTGTTTAGCTCTTAGTGGCACACATATCCATAGCAAAGACCGAAGTGGGAAAATTCAGTAGGGGTTGGATTTCTATTAGGCAATAACTCAGTGTCATCTCATCTGGCATAGTAGTGTGCTTCCTTTGATACTTGGCTAGAAAATAGCCATAGGAGAATACAAACAGCTTCTTGAAGCCTACAGTAGCGTTCTATATATTTGATTTCTGGTTGATCTGCTGGTGGCTGTAGTTTCTGCAGTGCATGTACTTGCCAATTCTGAGCAATTTGTAGTGAGACTTGCGACCGCTGTGTTCTGCGCTTAGTGGCGCACATATCCATAGCAAAGGCCGAAGTGGCAAAATTCAGTAGGGGTTGGATTTCTATTAGGCAATAACTCAGTGTCATCTCATCTGGCATAGTAGTGTGCTTCCTTTGATACTTGGCTAGAAAATAGCCATAGGAGAATACAAACAGCTTCTTGAAGCCTACAGTAGCGTTCTATATATTTGATTTCTGGTTGATCTGCTGGTGGCTGTAGTTTCTGCAGTGCATGTACTTGCCAATTCTGAGCAATTTGTAGTGAGACTTGCGACCGCTGTGTTCTGCGCTTAGTGGCGCACATATCCATAGCAAAGGCCGAAGTGGCAAAATTCAGTAGGGGTTGGATTTCTATTAGGCAATAACTCAGTGTCATCTCATCTGGCATAGTACTGTGCTTCCTTTGATACTTGGCTAGAAAATAGCCATAGGAGAATACAAACAGCTTCTTGAAGCCTACAGTAGCGTTCTATATATTTGATTTCTGGTTGATCTGCTGGTGGCTGTAGTTTCTGCAGTGCATGTACTTGCCAATTCTGAGCAATTTGTAGTGAGACTTGCGACCGCTGTGTTCTGCGCTTAGTGGCGCACATATCCATAGCAAAGGCCGAAGTGGCAAAATTCAGTAGGGGTTGGATTTCTATTAGCCAATAACTCAGTGTCATCTCATCTGGCATAGTACTGTGCTTCCTTTGATACTTGGCTAGAAAATAGCCATAGGAGAATACAAACAGCTTCTTGAAGCCTACAGTAGCGTTCTATATATTTGATTTCTGGTTGATCTGCTGGTGGCTGTAGTTTCTGCAGTGCATGTACTTGCCAATTCTGAGCAATTTGTAGTGAGACTTGCGACCGCTGTGTTCTGCGCTTAGTGGCGCACATATCCATAGCAAAGGCCGAAGTGGCAAAATTCAGTAGGGGTTGGATTTCTATTAGCCAATAACTCAGTGTCATCTCATCTGGCATAGTACTGTGCTTCCTTTGATACTTGGCTAGAAAATAGCCATAGGAGAATACAAACAGCTTCTTGAAGCCTACAGTAGCGTTCTATATATTTGATTTCTGGTTGATCTGCTGGTGGCTGTAGTTTCTGCAGTGCATGTACTTGCCAATTCTGAGCAATTTGTAGTGAGACTTGCGACCGCTGTGTTCTGCGCTTAGTGGCGCACATATCCATAGCAAAGGCCGAAGTGGCAAAATTCAGTAGGGGTTGGATTTCTATTAGCCAATAACTCAGTGTCATCTCATCTGGCATAGTACTGTGCTTCCTTTGATACTTGGCTAGAAAATAGCCATAGGAGAATACAAACAGCTTCTTGAAGCCTACAGTAGCGTTCTATATATTTGATTTCTGGTTGATCTGCTGGTGGCTGTAGTTTCTGCAGTGCATGTACTTGCCAATTCTGAGCAATTTGTAGTGAGACTTGCGACCGCTGTGTTCTGCGCTTAGTGGCGCACATATCCATAGCAAAGGCCGAAGTGGCAAAATTCAGTAGGGGTTGGATTTCTATTAGCCAATAACTCAGTGTCATCTCATCTGGCATAGTACTGTGCTTCCTTTGATACTTGGCTAGAAAATAGCCATAGGAGAATACAAACAGCTTCTTGAAGCCTACAGTAGCGTTCTATATATTTGATTTCTGGTTGATCTGCTGGTGGCTGTAGTTTCTGCAGTGCATGTACTTGCCAATTCTGAGCAATTTGTAGTGAGACTTGCGACCGCTGTGTTCTGCGCTTAGTGGCGCACATATCCATAGCAAAGGCCGAAGTGGCAAAATTCAGTAGGGGTTGGATTTCTATTAGGCAATAACTCAGTGTCATCTCATCTGGCATAGTACTGTGCTTCCTTTGATACTTGGCTAGAAAATAGCCATAGGAGAATACAAACAGCTTCTTGAAGCCTACAGTAGCGTTCTATATATTTGATTTCTGGTTGATCTGCTGGTGGCTGTAGTTTCTGCAGTGCATGTACTTGCCAATTCTGAGCAATTTGTAGTGAGACTTGCGACCGCTGTGTTCTGCGCTTAGTGGCGCACATATCCATAGCAAAGGCCGAAGTGGCAAAATTCAGTAGGGGTTGGATTTCTATTAGCCAATAACTCAGTGTCATCTCATCTGGCATAGTAGTGTGCTTTGATACTTGGCTAGAAAATAGCCATAGCAATAGGATAGCATTGTTTGGTTTTAAAAACTCAAAAAAAAAAAAAAAACACAAAAAAAAAAAAAAAACACAAAAAAAAACAAAAAAAAGTAAAAAAAAAAAAATAAAGTTATAACTCTCATTTTAAAAATGTTTAACCCGAGGGCTAGGGGTAGAGGACGAGGGCGGGGACGTGGGCGTCCAACTACTGCAGGGGTCAGAGGCCGTGGTCCTGGGCGGGGTGAGACACCACCTGCTGATGAGGGAGCAGGGGAACGCCGCAGAGCTACACTCCCTAGGTTCATGTCTGAAGTTACTGGGACTCGTGGTAGAGCACTGTTGAGGCCAGAACAGTGCGAACAGGTGATGTCGTGGATTGCTGACAATGCTTCGAGCAATTTGTCCACCACCAGTCAGTCTTCCACGCAGTCCACCCATGTCACCGAAATCGCCACTCCTCCAGCTCCTGCACCTCAGCCTCCTCCCCCCCAGTCTGCCCCCTCCCAGGAAAATTTGGCATTTGAACCGGCATACTCTGAGGAACTGTTTTCTGGACCCTTCCCACAGTCACAAACCACTTGTCCGGTTGCTGCTGAGCAATTTTCCGATGCCCAGGTTTTCCACCAGTCACAGTCTGTGGGTGATGATGACCTTCTTGACGTAGTGGAAGTGTGTAAAGAGGTGTCCGACGATGAGGAGACACGGTTGTCAGACAGTGGGGAAGTTGTTGTCAGGGCAGGAAGTCCGAGGGGGGAGCAGACTGAGGGATCGGAGGATGATGAGGTGACAGACCCAAGCTGGGTTGAGAGGCCGGGTGAACACAGTGCTTCTGAGACGGAGAAGAGTCCTCGACCTGAACAGGTTGGAAGAGGCAGTGGTGGGGCCAGACGGAGAGGCAGGGCCAGAGCTGGTGCATCAGCGCCACTGTCAACTAGTGAAGCTCCCGTGGTGAGGGCTCTTGCGGCGAGGGCTAGATCTTCAGAAGTGTGGAGGTTCTTTAAGGAAACACCGGATGACCGACGGACTGTGGTGTGCAACATTTGCCAAACCAGGCTCAGCAGGGGTTCCACCACTACTAGCTTAACTACCACCAGTATGCGCAGGCATATGAATGCTAAGCACCCCACTCAGTGGCAACAAGCCCGTTCACCTCCGGCCGTGCACACCACTGCTCCTTCCCCTGTGTCAGCTGCTAGTCAGCCCCCTGCCCAGGACCCTGGCACAAAAACCCCATCGTCGCCTCCACGATCCTCCACAGCATCCACCAGCGTTCAGCTCTCCATACCCCAGACGCTGGAGCGGAAACGCAAATATAGTGCAACCCACCCGCACGCCCAAGCCCTTAATGTGCACATCTCCAGATTGCTTAGCCTGGAGATGCTGCCCTATAGGCTAGTAGAGACCGAGGCCTTTCGCAACCTCATGGCGGCGGCCGCCCCTCGGTATTCGGTCCCCAGCCGCCACTACTTTTCCCGATGTGCCGTCCCAGCCCTGCACCAGCACGTGTCAGACAACATCATCCGTGCCCTGACCAACGCCGTTTCTGACAAGGTCCACCTGACCACGGACACGTGGACGAGTGCTGCCGGGCAGGGCCACTATATATCGCTGACGGCACATTGGGTTAACTTGGTGGAGGCTGGGACCGAGTCTGACCCTGGGGCTGCTCATATACTGCCGACGCCGAGGATTGCGGGGCCTACCTCGGTCCAGGTGTTTCAGGCCTACTATGCCTCCTCCTCCTCCCACCCCTCCTCCACCTCCTCCTCCGAACTACCATCCGTGGGCACGGCGCCATCAGTCGGTAGCTCTAGGCACAGCAGCAGTGCCGTCGCTAAGCGACAGCAGGCGGTGCTCAAACTGCTGAGCCTAGGCGACAAAAGGCACACCGCCCAAGAGCTATTACAGGGCATCACGGCGCAGACTGATCTGTGGCTGGCACCACTGAACCTCAAGCCGGGAATGGTTGTGTGTGACAACGGCCGTAACCTGGTGGCGGCTCTGCAACTCGGCAGACTGACACATGTGCCATGCCTGGCCCATGTGTTAAATCTGATAGTGCAGCGTTTCCTCAAGACATACCCCAATCTGTCTGATTTGCTCACGAAGGTGCGCCGCATCTGTGCGCATTTCAGGAAGTCCAGCCCAGATGCTGCCACTCTCAGGGCAGCGCAGCGCCGCCTCCAACTGCCCGCTCACCGACTGTTGTGCGACGTGCCCACGAGGTGGAATTCAACACTGACCATGTTATCCAGAGTTTACCAGCAGCGCAGAGCGATTGTAGACTGCCAGATGTCAACTTCCACCAGAACTGGTAGTCAGGTCAG
The DNA here is from genome assembly GCF_040894005.1 of Engystomops pustulosus. Lineage (NCBI taxonomy): Eukaryota > Metazoa > Chordata > Amphibia > Anura > Leptodactylidae > Engystomops > Engystomops pustulosus. Next base: position 80,157,881 of record NC_092416.1, on the reverse strand, counting down.
TCAGCTTCCTCAAGTCTACAATGAGGAGTGGACGTGGATGTCTGATATCTGTCAGGTGCTGAGTAACTTTGAGGAGTCAACACAGATGGTCAGTGGCGATGCCGCCATCATCAGCCTCACCATCCCGCTGCTTGGCCTGTTGAAAAACTCTCTGGTCAGCATGAAGTCGGAAGCTTTGCGCTCGTCACAAGAGACGGGGGAAGAATATTCCCTTGTTGATAGCCAAAGCACCCTGAGGTCTGTTTCTCAGCGCATATCGGAGGAGGTGGAGGTGGAGGAGGATGAGGAGGAAGAGGAGGAGAATGTTGGCGAGACACAAGAGGGGACCATTGTTGAGTCCTTCACTGTTCAGCGTGTATGGGCAGAAGAAGAGGAGTTGGAGGAGTTGGAGGAGGAGGAAATGGACAGTCAGGCCAGTGAGGGGAGTGAATTCTTACGCGTTGGTACTCTGGCGCATATGGCAGATTTCATGCTAGGCTGCCTATCCCGTGACCCTCGCGTTCAAAGAATTTATTCCAGCACCGATTACTGGGTGTTCACTCTCCTGGACCCACGGTACAAGCAAAATCTTCCCACTCTCATCCCTGGAGAGGAAAGGAGTGTGAGAATGCATGAATACCAGCAGGCCCTGGTGCACAAGCTGAAACAGTATTTCCCTTCTGACAGCGCTAGCGGCAGAGTGCGTAGTTCTGCGGGACAAGTAGCGAGGGAGAGTAGGCGAGCAGGCAGCTTGTCCAGCACTGGCAAGGGTACGCTTTACAAGGCTTTTGCCAGCTTTATGTCACCCCAGCAAGACACTGTCACCTGTCCCCAGTCTCGGCAGAGTAGGGCTGATCTTTACAGAAAGATGGTGAGGGAGTACGTAGCTGACCATACCATCGTCCTAAATGATCACACAGCTCCCTACAACTACTGGGTTTCAAAGCTGGACATGTGGCACGAACTGGCGCTCTACGCCTTGGAGGTTCTTGCCTGCCCTGCCGCTAGCGTCTTGTCCGAGCGGGTTTTCAGTGCAGCTGGTGGCATCATCACCGATAAGCGTACACGCCTGTCGACTGACAGCGCTGACAGGCTGACGCTTATTAAAATGAATAAAGGCTGGATTTCTCAGAATTTCCAATCTCCACCAGGTGAAGGAAGCTCAACCTGAATAATTGATCCACTCCTCCTCCTCCTCCTCATTTTCCTCCTTCTCCTCCTCTTTGTACAGTAAAGCAGAGGAAACTGGCTATTTTTTGACAGGGCCCACTGGCTCTTGCTATAGTACTTCATGCATTTAATTTTTCTGGAGGGCCACCTACCCGGTCCTCTGTTTGAAACAATTTTTGTGAGTGCCACATACAGGCACTCAATCTATTCCATTTTACTGCAGGGCCACCTACCTGCTCCTCTGGTTTGAAACATTTTTGGGACTGCCACATACAGGCACTCAATCTATTCCATTTTACTGCAGGGCCACCTACCTGCTCCTCTGGTTTGAACAATTTTTGGGACTGCCACATACAGGCACTCAATCTATTCCATTTTACTGCAGGGCCACCTACCTGCTCCTCTGGTTTGAACAATTTTTGGGACTGCCACATACAGGCACTCAATCTATTCCATTTTACTGCAGGGCCACCTACCTGCTCCTCTGGTTTGAACAATTTTTGGGACTGCCACATACAGGCACTCAATCTATTCCATTTTACTGGAGGGCCACCTACCTGCTCCTCTGGTTTGAAACATTTTTGGGACTGCCACATACAGGCACTCAATCTATTCCATTTTACTGCAGGGCCACCTACCTGCTCCTCTGGTTTGAACAATTTTTGGGACTGCCACATACAGGCACTCAATCTATTCCATTTTACTGCAGGGCCACCTACCTGCTCCTCTGGTTTGAAACATTTTTGGGACTGCCACATACAAGCACTCAATCTATTCCATTTTACTGCAGGGCCACCTACCTGCTCCTCTGGTTTGAACAATTTTTGGGACTGCCACATACAGGCACTCAATCTATTCCATTTTACTGCAGGGCCACCTACCTGCTCCTCTGGTTTGAACAATTTTTGGGACTGCCACATACAGGCACTCAATCTATTCCATTTTACTGCAGGGCCACCTACCTGCTCCTCTGGTTTGAACAATTTTTGGGACTGCCACATACAGGCACTCAATCTATTCCATTTTACTGGAGGGCCACCTACCTGCTCCTCTGGTTTGAAACATTTTTGGGACTGCCACATACAGGCACTCAATCTATTCCATTTTACTGCAGGGCCACCTACCTGCTCCTCTGGTTTGAACAATTTTTGGGACTGCCACATACAGGCACTCAATCTATTCCATTTTACTGCAGGGCCACCTACCTGCTCCTCTGGTTTGAAACATTTTTGGGACTGCCACATACAGGCACTCAATCTATTCCATTTTACTGCAGGGCCACCTACCTGCTCCTCTGGTTTGAACAATTTTTGGGACTGCCACATACAGGCACTCAATCTATTCCATTTTACTGCAGGGCCACCTACCTGCTCCTCTGGTTTGAACAATTTTTGGGACTGCCACATACAGGCACTCAATCTATTCCATTTTACTGGAGGGCCACCTACCTGCTCCTCTGGTTTGAAACATTTTTGGGACTGCCACATACAGGCACTCAATCTATCCCATTTTACTGGAGGGCCACCTACCTGCTCCTCTGGTTTGAAAAATGTTTGGGACTGCCACATACAGGCACTATCCAAATTAAATTGTCTCCATAGCAGCCTCCACACGTTGTCTCCATTGCTACCTCCAAAAGTCGTCCATATAGCTGCCTCCATACATCGTCCCTTTATCAAACGAGGTGTGTCAGGCAGAAATTTGGGTTGTTTTCATGGATTCCACATCAAAGTTGTTAACTTTGTCGCCACCCTGCTGTGTTATCCACAAAATATACTGGCAAACTTTTACCATTTAGGGATATTATTTCAGCGCTTCTTGCGCATCTGTTTACATTCCCCTCACCCGGCATATCCTAAACTTATAAGAACGCTACTACACTTGATCTTATACAAAAGGTTCTTAGAAGTGCTGTTTGGGGAGTAGCCTAGAGACAGGGGCTTGGATTGGCGAAAGCTCGCCTGGCAGCGGAACGCCAGCTCCATGCGCATCATGCGCTTCTTGCGCATCTGTTTACATTCCCCTCACCCGCCATATCCCAAACTTATGAGAACGCTACTACACTTAACTTGGTGCAGGCTGGGACCGAGTCTGACCCTGGGGCTGGTCATATACTGCCGACGCAGAGAATTGCGGGGCCTACCTCGGTCCAGGTCTCAAAGGCCTACTATACCTCCTCCCACCCCTCCTCCACCTCCTCCTCCTCCGAATTACCATCCGTGGGCATGGCGCCATCAGTCGGTAGCTCTAGGCACAGCAGCAGTGCCGTCGCTAAGCGACAGCAGGCGGTGCTGAAACTGCTGAGCCTAGGCGATAAAAGGCACACCGCCCAAGAGCTATTACAGGGCATTCCACATCAAAGTTGTTAACTTTGTCGCCACCCTGCTGTGTAATCCCCAAAATATACTTGCAAACTTTTACCATTTAGGGATATTATTTCAGCGCTTCTTGCGCATCTGTTTACATTCCCCTCACCCGCCATATCCTAAACTTATAAGAACGCTACTACACTTGATCTTATACAAAAGGTTCTTAGAAGTGCTGTTTGGGGAGTAGCCTATAGACAGGGGCTTGGATTGGCGAAAGCTCGCCTGGCAGCGGAGCGCCAGCTCCATGCCAAGATCCAACTAACATAGTTTTAACTGCAGCACCTTTAATCTACTACTAGTTCACTGCCTCCATACATCGTCCCCTTATCAAACGAGCTGTGTCAGGCAGAATTTTGGGTTGTTTTCATGGCTTCCATGTTAACTTTGTCGCCACCCTGCTGTGTAATCCACAAAATATACTGGCAAACTTTTATCATGTACCGATATTATTTGAGCGCTTCTTGCTCACCTCCTTTGGTTCCTCTCTGCCACCCATTGGTTTGAAGCCTGAGTCCATTTAGGGTATGTCGCCATGACACTCTCTAGCCTGCTGCCGCTGCCTCTGCATGCCGTCCCCTATAGTGTCAGGGTCAATTATTGGATGTTTTAGATGCTATCTAGCTTCATTCTGTCACTCTGTCATGGCCATGCTGTTGCCCATAATTTTGGCATAATGGTGCGATTATGCAGCCTCAGAGGCATCCATGCATGCTGCCCCTGCTGTTTCCTGTCCATTTCCGTGGTGTTTCCATCCTTTTCTGAGGTTCCCAGGTGTTTGGCCAAGCTTCCCTGTGCAGAGCCTTGGTCCCCTTGAAAAATGCTCGAGTCTCCCATTGACTTCAATGGGGTTCGTTATTCGAGACGAGCACTCGAGCATCGGGAAAAGTTCGTCTCGAATAACGAGTACCCGAGCATTTTAGTGTTCGCTCATCTCTAATTATGACCCATTAAAGGGGTAATCCGAGCTTAGGAATAATTTAGGGCCATGCTGGGGCAGGACTATTTGAAAATAATAAACGTGTACTTACCTCCTCCGGCGCTGCTGATGTCCCATGCCGCGGTACGTGCAGAGTGCAGAGGGAAGCTTACAACGCTGAGAGATAGGGATGGATGGGAGGAGCCGGCCACCTCGCCGCCCGGAAGCTCCCTGTGCGTGGCTTCTGTGCCGAGTATGTAGGGTCTAGGGTGGTACTGTGAGAGGGGTGGGGCCCAGCAGTATTTATCACTTCCTGGCGTGGCTCTCTCTTCTTCTTTCTCTCACCAGAAGACCATGGAGAAACATGTCCCGTCCGCCATTTACCATTACTACTCTACAATTGTTTACCTAGTTTACTTATAAATAAGGAAACTTTATTGTACATTATTTGTTGGATCCTGACATTGTATCTTGTACCATGTTATATTGTGATTTACTGCATTATGATGAGATAAGGTTTGTGTTATCTTTCCCAGAGGAAGGGCAATCCTTCAGCCATGGGTTCCCTAGAGGTTTCCTCCACCGGGGGTTTTTCCCCTCCTGAGTGCCGTCGGATGACTCTGTGATGCGGAGGATGGCCAGATTTTATGGTTGCCTGGATATTAATTCATAATGTATATGTTCATGGCTTTGATTTAAAAAGAAACATACGAATAGAAACATATTAAAATGGGAGTCAGTTTTAAGTAATAAAGAATAGCAGCTTTGGAGTTGGTGGTGGAGGAGTTGGGTGGAAGTTGCAGGTACTAATTTTTTACTAATAGAGGATGTTAAACCTCATGGTAGTGAACAGGATGACCTTTGGAAGTGGCCAGCCTGAAGGATGTCTTAATGGAAATGTCATCCAAGGGCGGGCACAGTGGTGAAGCACAGGAGTGAGGATCTTCACTAGTCATTGGTGGCCAAAGTGGACTGGCTCTGCTAGATTGGCAAACCAGAGCGTGCCTCCGCTCTATTTATGTCTGGCTAGGGGCTGTATATCAGGCAGCTGGGGATCTCACAGTATAGGTGAATCCCATCCTAGCAATTCACCCGACTCCTCCTCTAACTGTTTTAGTTGTGATTTAAATAAAGCTGTGACCTATTTGACAACATAAAATAAAGTGTTTTGTGTTTATTTATACTGGACACAGTGGGGCTCATTTACTTAGGGTCCGAACGTCGCACTTTTGTCGGGTTTCTCGAATATTTTCATTTTGCGCCAAATTGCCCCAGGATTTTGGCACACGCGATCAGATTGTGGCGCATCGGCGCCAGCTTTCACGCAACAGAAATCGGGGGGCGTGGCCATCGGACAACCCGACGGATTCGGAAAAACCACGGAATTTAAAAAATGAAATTGTGTCGCAAGACCAGCATTCACATGCACCAGGAAGAAGAAGGTGAACTCCGGCGGACCTTGGCGCAGCAGCGACACCTGCTGGATATCGGGCACATGATCTTAGTTAATCCCGGAAGACCCAAATCCTCTTCGGACAACATGCCGCGGGATCGCGACTGGACCGGGTAAGTAAATGTGCCCCAGTGTTTTCTTGAGTTGGTATGACGAAGTGAGGGTCCATCTCAATCTCAAATTACACTCTCACTACATTTTGTCACTTAATTCTGTTGCTAAGTGTTTTGGTTTGGGTTGACAAATGATGAGTCATAGATTGTCTGTAAAATTAAGAGAAGATTAATCTGGCCAAATACAAGATTATAGTTGAACCTTCACTTGGATTTGACAATCATGTGAGAACTGCAGAGGAAGGCTGCATTCACACATATTTTGTCATATCAGCATGCAACCAAGTGCATCAAGAAAAAAATGGTGCACCTGTGTCCTAAAATCTGATTGGCTCAATTAAGAGTATGCAACACTATTAAATAATGTGTCGCAATATGCGCAAAGCAAGTGCAAAAAAAAACTAATGCAGAGTTTTAATATATTTTTGGCCATTGTGTTTATAATGCTTTTACAAAACATTAACTAACATTTACATCTACAAAGTGTTATCATGTTATGTTAAAATTGCATTAACGTGTTTTGTAAACACAAATGTTAATGCAATGTAACTAGGCAAATCTCCACTGCACAGCGTTTCAAAATGCAATGTAACGCCACGTGTGAACACAACCAAAGGGAGATATAGTAAGTGATCCATGGCTTGTGCAATGTGGTGGGTACAGGCCATGTGATGTGCCAGCTGAAATATCCTCATTGCAGACTCATGTGACTCATTATAAATGATCATTATTCACATCCGCGCCTGGAATAATGATGCCACGATCCGACTTGATTATCTGGCAGGAACAGAGTGCAAAAAACATGAAAAATAAACAGGAAATCACAGAATCTCAAAGAAAACCAAATTAACATGCAATAATCATTAAGTGTGAAGCCGCTGGGCACAAGACTCCACACTGAGAAGACTTTGCATGAGTGACCATGAAATGTGCACAGATTGGTTTCTACAGCTGCGGGGCATACATGGCGCAGGTCTAGGGTTAATAAGGTGTAAGTAGCAACTGACTGACATGGCAACGCAGGCTACATACTGGTCAATGGAAGCTGACAAGACACTGGGAATGAATGTAAAGTGTTACATTGCTGAGCTGGAGCTTCTCACAACAAGAGGACAAAGACTTGGTGAAAATGAGGTTAATGATGAAGTATGATCTACTGAAAGGTGGTATAAGGCCCCTTCCACACTAGCGTTTTTCACGCGCGAGTTCTGCGCGTGCTTTTGACTTGCATTGTACTCTGTCCCATTGTTTCCAATGGGCCTTTCCTCATTTGCGTTTTGCACGCGCGTTATTCCCGCCCCATTCAAGTCTATGGAGACGCATTAAAAATGCATTGCACTCGCAAGCATTGCAAGTGCAATGCGAGTGCAATGCGTTTTAAATGGATGGGTTGCTCGGTGACATGAATAATTCCCCTGCTCGCGATCGCGCATTTAATTTAAAAAACACAGTGAAGAACAGTGAAGAATAGAATAAAAACAGTGAACACAGTGAACACAGGATCATGTAAGTGAAAAACACAGTAAAGAACACAGTGAAGAATAGATTACAGATTTTCAGCACATCTGCTTACTTGTCGGGAGATACGCGCGGAACGGTGCGAACAAAATAGCATGTGAAGAACAATATATATGTGTGTAAAGAACACATTGCAGATGTTTCCATACATCTGCAATGTCTTCTTCACACATATATATTGTAAGCAGATGTGCCGAACATCTGTAATCTATTCTTCACTGTGTTCTTTACTGTGTTTTTCACTTAAATGATCCTGTGTTCACTGTGTTCACTGTGTTCACATCTGCTAACTTGTCAGGAGATAATATGCGCGCGGAACAGTGAAGAATAGATTGTAGATGTTTGCATACATCTGCTAACTTATCAGAAGACATTCTTTTTAAATTAAATAAAACATTTTATTCCCGAACCATTGTCCCTTTGAAAAAGTCAAATTGACTTAAAAAACGTGCGTGAAAAAAGCACCGTAAACGCAAAAAAACGCGAACAACACGCACGTGAAAAACGCAAAAACGCTAATGACTCCAAGGAAAAATGGAACAAAAACGCAGCCAAAAACGTCAGTTTTTCACGCATTGCACCCTGACGTGAAATGCAACGCTAGTGTGAAAGGGGCACACTTTGCCATCCAGTGAAGCTCCTGGGCTTCATTTCTGAAAATACAGAACATGAACACAAAGTCAAAACCTAACCACATGTAGATAAAATGTTCATAGAATCTAAATTGCATGACTTGTTCTATAGTAATCCTCAGTCACTCCAGGTCCTAAACACCAGTTCATGGCCGGCGCCAGCACCCGGCTTACCCGGGCAAGTGTCGGGGCCCCAGAGCTTCCAGAGGGGCCCACGGCACACGCTGGCCCGATCACATAACTCAATTACATCGGCTTCCTTGTGCCGCCGATGTAATTGAGAGCCGGAGTGCTGGCGCGGGTAACGGAGGCGGTGCCGCAAGCAGGACCCTCAGAGGACTCATCAAGTGACAGGCAGAGCGTCTCTGTGCAGGACGCTGGCCGGCGACGTCATGACCTCACGCCGACAGCGTCCCTACTGCTGCACAAAAGACGCTGCCCTGAGGATCGCGGCCCCAGAAGAGGAAAAGAGAAGAGGAGCACGGGATAGAGCCCTGGACCTGCATGAGGTGAGTTAAGGTGCCTAACTAATAGAGCCTGGCTGTAACAGGTAAAAGGAGCTGTATATGACATTGAGGGGCTGTATATTAAATTGAGGAGCTGTATATTAAATTGAGGGGCTGTATATTAAATTGAGGAGCTGTATATTAAATTGAGGGGCTGTATATTAAATTGAGGAGCTGTATATTAAATTGAGGGGCTGTATATTAAATTGATGGGCTGTATATTAACCCATTAAGGATGAAGTGTTTTTACATTCATTTTTCGCTTCACACCTTCTAAAATCTTTAAGGTTTTCATTTTCCTATGTACAGAGCCGTGTGAGAGCTTTATTCTGCATAACAAACTTTACTTCTCAGTGACGCTGTTTATTATTCCTGTCGTGTACTGGGAAGCTGGAAAACATTCCAAATGTGGGGAGATAGGAGAAAAAACACATTTGTGTGACTTTATTGTGGGCTGTTTTGGCATATAGGTTTTATTGCATTTTAATAGATTTTCGAAAAATGAAAACTTTTTCATACTATGGTGTAGGAGCTGTGTGTGGTATAATTTTTTGAGCTGACGTTTTCATTGCTACCATTTTTAGGACCGCAACTTTTTAATTACTTTTTATAAAATAAATTTATGTGATGTAAAATGGTGTAAAGGTGGTGTTTTGGCTAATTAGGCGCTATCTTCCATTATGGGGTTCACTGTCAGGAATAACCATTTTTATATTTTGATCAGGTAGTTTGAGAAGCTGTGATGCCTGTTTTTGTAATTTTTACTGTTTATTTAATTGTATATCAGTTGTAGGGAAAGAGGGATGAATCTTATTGAATTTAGTTTTTTTAGACCCTACTACTATATTGCAGTCTATGCCATTTTTACATAGGATTCGTTACAATGTGTACATGTACGGTGTAAAGCGCTAAGAGGTTAATTCATTAAATTCTATATTTTTTCAATGCCGCCATCTGAGTTTACTGCTAAGGGGCCCACTGAGGCTCTGTCGCCCAGGGGCCCACTGAATCCTGGAGCCGGCCCTGCACCAGTTACATACAGAGTTGCCCTTTCCATTTTGCAAGGGAAGACTTTTTTTTTACATTTTTATTTATTGTTTTTTTTTTAGGAACTACATATGCACTGTTGACACAGGTCATTTTTTAAACATATACACATTCAATATGTTAAAATAATTTTGAATTGACATTGTATACATTATACATTTTAATACATATTATTTAATAAATACATACACACATGCCTAGACTTAATATATTAATTGTTATTGTACATTTTTCTTCATTTCTTGTTATTAGTATTTTGAGATTTTTTTGCACCACATCTAACACAACATCACATTGACATTGGCATGCATATTCTCCAGGCATAACCTTCAGTATACTCAGTTACATCAATACTTATTTTCATATACATATATTACATTGATACTTTCTGACCATCAATGCCATGTTACAAATTCATTCTCCTACTTTGTTCCATTGCAATCAGGAATATCTTCACTTTGTACAACCTCCTGTACAGTTTGTGTACTAAGGCTTAGGTATATGATGCGGCTTCATAATCTATATGATGCTGCCTCATTTAATTGTGTTACACTAGTGTGTAATTATGAATGATATTATATTGTGCAGGGATACCTTGCAGCGCCATTCATGCTTCTTTCATTGCAGTGTAATTATGAATTATATCATCTATTGTACACAACCTGTGTGTCAATTTCTTTGCATTCAATGTTGTTTCTCAGTCTCAGATATATTTTGTATCCTCTTATTGCCTTGCCATATTTCAAAATAGGGATGCGCATGTGCAAGGACGTAGCCACTGCTTCACACCTGGAGCGTCTCTATGGGGCTTATTTACTAAGGGTCGCGGATCGCAATTTCGTCTGACTGTTCACGGGTTTCGGGATTTGCGCAGCTTTGGCAGGTATTTAACAGAGGTTTGCACTGCGATTGTGTTGCACGCAATCTGATTTTGGCACAGCTGCGCTGGCTTTCATGCGACAGAGATTGGGGGGTGTGCCATTGGACGATCTGACTGATTCAGATTGAGCGTGGGATTTAAGATTCAAATTGTGTCGCAAGACAATGCACTCACATACAGCAGGAAGAAGAAGGTGAACTCCGGTGTATGTAAGTGCATTGGATGCAACACAAATTTAAATGTTAAATCCTGCACGTAGTCCGAATCAGTCGGATCGGCCGATGGCCTGCCCCGCAATTTGTGTCGCGTGAAAGCTGGCGCGATTGTGACACAATATGATTACGTGCGACACAATCCCCAGCATGATCCCCGAAAAGTCGAGAAACCTGATGAAAATGTGGCCGCGGTACCCTTAGTAAATAAGCCCCTATGTGTCTCTGTGATGTGCGGATATGTGCCTCAGGGTACATGAGCCATGTAACAAGCTGCTCCCCTTCTCTTTACACCATGTTACAAATTACTATACAAATGATATTTATCTCCTAAATGGTCCTAAATTTTCCTAAATGGTTGATGCAGTATAATAAAAGTCATCACCCATTAGAATATAAAAAATCAAAATGCACAGTTCCAAATTATTATGCACAGCAGAGTTTCAAAACATTTTATAGGTTGTAAAGAACTGAAATGGTAGTTTGTTGAATTTGCAGCAATAGGAGGTCACACTCACTGGAATCAAAAGCAATTTTAATCCAAAACATCCTAACAGGCCAAGTTACATGTAAGTTAGGACCCTTCTCGGATATCACCTTCACAATTCTTGCATCCATTGAACTAATAGCCTCCCAGAGCTGCTGTTTTAATGTGAACGGCCTCCCACTGTCATAGATCTTTTGCTTGATAATAGGGTTAATGTGCCCAGACCTACATGAAGACTAATTTTCAAATAGTCTTATTTACTGATGAGTGTCGTGCAACCGTGGATAGTTGAGATGGATGGAGTAGTGGATGGGTGGTGGATCGCCACTATGTTCCAACAAGGCTGCGACGTCAGCCCACTGTATTTTAGTTAATAGCTGGGTCCCTCTCAGGTATCGTTCAGACTGTCGATTGACGTCACCAGCAGTCTGAACAAAAACTGAGCGGGACCCAGGTAAAATTAAAATACAGCAGTGCATGAATAAATTCTCAGGCCCGGAGGTGCTCAGGTGATGTTTTTAATATAACTCTTTATTTCAAGAATCTTTCATTAAGAAGAGAAGACGACAAACAGGTGTGTTATAGGAGTCTACCATCAGTATATCTGATGGTAGAAGTCCTTTATTCAAAAGGGAATGCATCATTGAACAGTAATTTACTGCATTATGAAATTTTTTTGGGGTATAGAACACAAAGAATGGACATAAGATCAGTGGAAATCTGTGCTTTGCTCTGATGAGTCCAAATTTGAGATCTTTGGTTCTAACCACCGTGTCTTTGTGCGATGAAAAGGTGAATGAATGGACTGTACACGCCTGGTTCCCATTGTGTAGCATGGAGGAGGAGGAGGTATGATGGTGTGTGAGTGCTTTGCTGGTGACACTGTTGGGGATTTATTCTAAATTGAAGCTATACTGAACCAGCATGGCCACCACAGCATCTTGCAGCAGCATGCTATTCCATCTGGTTTGCGTTTAGTTGGACTATCATTTATTTTTCAACAGGATAATGACCCCAAACCTCCAGGCCGTGCAAGGGCTATTTGCCCAAGAAGGAGAGTGATGGGGTGCTACGCCAGATGACCTGACCTCCACAGTCACCAGACCTGAACCCAATCAAGATGGTTTAGGGTGAGCTGGACTGGAGAGTGAAGGCAAAAGGGCCAACAAGTGCTAAGCATCTCTGGGAACTCCTTCAAGACTATTGGAAGACCATTTCACAAGACTACCTCTTGAAGCTCATCAAGAGAATGCCAAGTGTGTGCAAAGCAGTAATCAAAACAAATGGTGGCTACTTTGAAGAACCTAGAATATAAGACATATACATTGTTTCACACTTTTTTGATAAGTATATAATCCTACATGTGTTAATTCACAGTTTTGATGCCTTCTTTGTGAATCGCATATCGCGAAATTAGAACACATGACAGTAGTACGTCACCCAGACCAGGGGGCAGGGTTAGAGCGGCAGTATAAGTATACATTGCTCAGTAAAATTACTGCAAGAGGACAGTTGCATATGTGAAAACAAGAACATTTAAAGAATAATATAGGTAAGTAAAAAAGCACCCTGTATAACAGCAGAAGAACGCTGGGAGGGTCCTATAATACTAATATTAAAACATAACCAGGCTGCATAAGTGAATAAAGATATGTGTCATACCTATTATAGTGAAATGAAAAGTGGCATGTGCCTATCAGTAAAGTGCATTAGTAAATACAGCTGAAACTGGAATAATATATCAAATATATAAAATGTGTAAATATTCAACATGCAATACTAAGTGAATGACAAATAACAAATAATAAGGAAAATTGATTGTACAAATGTGACATACAAACATGAAAATATTGACACTGATATATACATGTGATAGCTGAGAACTGGACATACATAATTACTAGAGATGAGCGAGCACTAAAATGCTCGGGTACTCGTTATTCGAGACGAACTTTTCCCGATGCTCGAGTGCTCGTTTCGAGTAACGAGCCCCATTGAAGTCAATGGGAGACTCGAGCATTTTTCAAGGGGACCAAGGCTCTGCACAGGGAAGCTTGGCCAAACACCTGGGAACCTCAGAAAAGGATGGAAACACCACGGAAATGGACAGGAAACAGCAGGGGCAGCATGCATGGATGCCTCTGAGGCTGCTTAATCGCACCATTATGCCAAAATTATGGGCAACAGCATGGCCATGACAGAGTGACAGAATGAAGCTAGATAGCATCTAAAACATCCAATAATTGACCCTGACACTATAGGGGACGGCATGCAGAGGCAGCGGCAGCAGCGGAAGGCTAGAGAGTGGCATGGCGACATACCCTAAATGGACTCAGGCTTCAAACCAATGGGTAGCAGAGAGGAACCAAAGAAGGTGAGCAAGAAGCGCTCAAATAATATTGGTACATGATAAAAGTTTGCCAGTATATTTTGTGGATTACACAGCAGGGTGGCGACAAAGTTAACATGGAAGCCATGAAAACAATCCAAAATTCTGCCTGACACAGCTCGTTTGATAAGGGGACGATGTATGGAGGCAGTGAACTAGTAGTAGATTAAAGGTACTGCAGTTAAAACTATGTTAGTTGGTTCTTGGCATGGAGCTGGCGCTCCGCTGCCAGGCGAGCTTTCGCCAATCCAAGCCCCTGTCTCTAGGCTACTCCCCAAACAGCACTTCTAAGAACCTTTCGGATAAGATCAAGTGTAGTAGCGTTCTTATAAGTTTGGGATATGGCGGGTGAGGGGAATGTAAACATCTGCGCAAGAAGCGCTGAAATAATATCCGTAAATGAAAAAAGTTTTCCAGTATATTTTGTGGCTTACACAGCAGGGTGGCGACAAAGTTAACAAGTTTGATGTGGAATGCCCTGCAATAGCTCTTGGGCGGTGTGCCTTTTATCACCTAGGCTCAGCAGTTTGAGCACCGCCTGCTGTCGCTTAGCAACGGCACTGCTGCTGTGCCTAGAGCTACCGACTGATGGCGCCATGCCCACGGATGGTAATTCGGAGGAGGAGGAGGTGGAGGAGGGGTGGGAGGATTTGGAGGTATAGTAGGCCTTTGAGACCTGGACCGAGGTAGGCCCCGCAATCCTCTGCGTCGGCAGTATATGACCAGCCCCAGGGTCAGACTCGGTCCCAGCCTGCACCAAGTTAAGTGTAGTAGCGTTCTTAGAAGTTTGGGATATGGCGGGTGAGGGGAATGTAAACAGATGCGCAAGAAGCGCATGATGCGCATGGAGCTGGCGCTCCGCTGCTAGGCGAGCTTTCGCCAATCCAAGCCCCTTTCTCTAGGCTACTCCCCAAACAGCACTTCTAAGAACCTTTTGTATAAGATCAAGTGTAGTAGCGTTCTTATAAGTTTAGGATATGGCGGGTGAGGGGAATGTAAACAGATGCGCAAGAAGCGCATGATGCGCATGGAGCTGGCGCTCCGCTGCTAGGCGAGCTTTCGCCAATCCAAGCCCCTGTCTCTAGGCTACTCCCCAAACAGCACTTCTAAGAACCTTTTGTATAAGATCAAGTGTAGTAGCGTTCTTATAAGTTTAGGATATGGCGGGTGAGGGGATGTAAACAGATGCGCAAGAAGCGCTGAAATAATATCCGTAAATGGTAAAAGTTTGCCAGTGTATTTTGTGGATAACACAGCAGGGTGGCGACAAAGTTAACAACTTTGATGTGGAATCCATGAAAACAACCCAAATTTCGGCCTGACAAACCTCGTTTGATAAAGGGACGATGTATGGAGGCAGCTATATGGACGACTTTTGGAGGTAGCAATGGAGACAACGTGTGGAGGCTGCTATGGAGACAATTCAATTTGGATAGTGCCTGTATGTGGCAGTCCAAAAAATTTTTCAAACCAGAGGAGCAGGTAGGTGGCCCTCCAGAAAAATGGAATAGATTGAGTGCCTGTATGTGGCAGTCCAAAAAATTTTTCAAACCAGAGGAGCAGGTAGGTGGCCCTCCAGAAAAATGGAATAGATTGAGTGCCTGTATGTGGCAGTCCAAAAAAGTTTTTAAACCAGAGGAGCAGGTAGGTGGCCCTCCAGAAAAATGGAATAGATTGAGTGCCTGTATGTGGCAGTCCAAAAAATTTTTCAAACCAGAGGAGCAGGTAGGTGGCCCTCCAGAAAAATGGAATAGATTGAGTGCCTGTATGTGGCAGTCCCAAAAAATTGTTTAAAACAGAGGACCGGAAAGGTGGCCCTCCAGAAAAATTGAATAGATTGAGTGCCTGTATGTGGCACTCCCAAAAATTGTTTAAAACAGAGGACCGTGTCGGTGGCCCTCCAGAAAAATTAAATGCATAAAGTACTATACCTAGAGCCAGTGGGCCCTGTCAAAAAACAGCCAGTTTCCTCTGCTTTACTGTAGAAAGAGGAGGAGAAGGAGGAAAATGAGGAAGAGGAGGAGTGGATAAATTATTCAGGTTGAGCTTCCTTCACCTGCTGGAGATTTGAAATTAGGAGAAATCCATGCTTTATTCATCTTGATAAGCGTCAGCCTGTCAGCGCTGTCAGTCGACAGGCGTGTACGCTTATCGGTGATGATGCCACCAGCTGCACTGAAAACCCGCTCTGACAAGACGCTAGCGGCAGGGCAGGCAAGAACCTCCAAGGCGTAGAGCGCCAGTTCATGCCACATGTCCAGCTTTGAAACCCAGTAGTTGTAGGGAGCTGTGTGATCATTTAGGACGATGGTATGGTCAGCTACGTACTCCCTCACCATCTTTCTGTAAAGATCAGCCCTACTCTGCCGAGACTGGGGACAGGTGACAGTGTCTTGCTGGGGTGACATAAAGCTGGCAAAAGCCTTGTAAAGCGTACCCTTGCCAGTGGTGGACAAGCTGCCTGCTCGCCTACTCTCCCTCGCTACTTGTCCCGCAGAACTACGCACTCTGCCGCTAGCGCTGTCAGAAGGGAAATACTGTTTCAGCTTGTGCACCAGGGCCTGCTGGTATTCATGCATTCTCACACTCCTTTCCTCTCCAGGGATGAGAGTGGAAAGATTTTGCTTGTACCGTGGGTCCAGGAGAGTGAACACCCAGTAATCGGTGCTGGAATAAATTCTTTGAACGCGAGGGTCACGGGATAGGCAGCCTAGCATGAAATCTGCCATATGCGCCAGAGTACCAACGCGTAAGAATTCACTCCCCTCACTGGCCTGACTGTCCATTTCCTCCTCCTCCAACTCCTCCAACTCCTCTTCTTCTGCCCATACACGCTCAACAGTGTAGGACTCAACAATGGTCCCCTCTTGTGTCTCGCCAACATTCTCCTCCTCTTCCTCCTCATCCTCCTCCACCTCCACCTCCTCCGATATGCGCTGAGAAACAGACCTAAGGGTGCTTTGGCTATCAACAAGGGAATCTTCTTCCCCTGTCTCTTGTGAGGAGCGCAAAGCTTCCGACTTCATGCTGACCAGAGAGTTTTTCAACAGGCCAAGCAGCGGGATGGTGAGGCTGATGATGGCGGCATCGCCACTGACCATCTGTGTTGACTCCTCAAAGTTACTCAGCACCTGACAGATATCAGACATCCACGTCCACTCCTCATTGTAGACTTGAGGAAGCTGACTGACCTGACTACCAGTTCTGGTGGAAGTTGACATCTGGCAGTCTACAATCGCTCGGCGCTGCTGGTAAACTCTGGATAACATGGTCAGTGTTGAATTCCACCTCGTGGGCACGTCGCACAACAGTCGGTGAGCGGGCAGTTGGAGGCGGCGCTGCGCTGCCCTGAGAGTGGCAGCATCTGTGCTGGACTTCCTGAAATGCGCACAGATGCGGCGCACCTTCGTGAGCAAATCAGACAGATTGGGGTATGTCTTGAGGAAACGCTGAACTATCAGATTTAACACATGGGCCAGGCATGGCACATGTGTCAGTCTGCCGAGTTGCAGAGCCGCCACCAGGTTACGGCCGTTGTCACACACAACCATGCCTGGCTTCAGGTTCAGCGGTGCCAGCCACAGATCAGTCTGCGCCGTGATGCCCTGTAATAGTTCTTGGGCGGTGTGCCTTTTATCGCCTAGGCTCAGCAGTTTGAGCACCGCCTGCTGTCGCTTAGCGACGGCACTGCTGCTGTGCCTAGAGCTACCGACTGATGGCGCCATGCCCACGGATGGTCGTTCGGAGGAGGAGGTGGAGGAGGGGTGGGAGGAGGAGGAGGCATAGTAGGCCTCAAACACCTGGACCGAGGTAGGCCCCGCAATCCTCGGCGTCGGCAGTATATGACCAGCCGCAGGGTCACACTCGGTCCCAGCCTCCACCAAGTTAACCCAATGTGCCGTCAGAGATATATAGTGGCCCTGCCCGGCAGCACTCGTCCACGTGTCCGTGGTCAGGTGGACCTTGTCAGAAACGGCGTTGGTCAGGGCACGGATTATGTTGTCTGACACGTGCTGGTGCAGGGCTGGGACGGCACATCGGGAAAAGTAGTGGCGGCTGGGGACCGAATACCGAGGGGCGGCCGCCGCCATGAGGCTGCGAAAGGCCTCGGTCTCTACTAGCCTATAGGGCAGCATCTCCAGGCTTAGCAATCTGGAGATGTGCACATTAAGGGCTTGGGCGTGCGGGTGGGTTGCACTATATTTGCGTTTCCGCTCCAGCGTCTGGGGTATGGAGAGCTGAACGCTGGTGGATGCTGTGGAGGATCGTGGAGGTGACGATGGGGTTTTTGTGGCAGGGTCCTGGGCAGGGGGCTGACTATCAGCTGACACAGGGGAAGGAGCAGTGGTGTGCACGGCCGGAGGTGAACGCGCTTGTTGCCACTGAGTGGGGTGTTTAGCATTCATATGCCTGCGCATACTGGTAGTAGTTAAGCTAGTAGTGGTGGAACCCCTGCTGATCCTGGTTTGGCAAATGTGGCACACCACAGTCCGTCGGTCATCCGGTGTTTCCTTAAAGAACCTCCAGACTTCTGAAAATCTAGCCCTCGCCGCAGGAGCCCTCGCCACGGGAGCTTCACTAGTTGACACATTTGGCGCTGATGCACCAGCTCTGGCCCTGCCTCTCCGTCTGGCCCCACCACTGCCTCTTCCAACCTGTTCTGGTCGAGGACTCTCCTCCGTCTCAGAAGCACTGTGTTCACCCGGCCTCTCAACCCAGCTTGGGTCTGTCACCTCATCATCCTCCGATCCCTCAGTCTGCTCCCCCCTCGGACTTCCTGCCCTGACAACAACTTCCCCACTGTCTGACAACCGTGTCTCCTCATCGTCGGACACCTCTTTACACACTTCTTCCACTACGTCAACAAGGTCATCATCACCCACAGACTGCGACTGGTGGAAAACCTGGGCATCGGAAAATTGCTCATCAGCAACCGGACAAGTGGTTTGTGACTGTGGGAAGGGTCCAGAAAACAGTTCCTCAGAGTATGCCGGTTCAA
The DNA here is from genome assembly GCF_040894005.1 of Engystomops pustulosus. NCBI lineage: Eukaryota > Metazoa > Chordata > Amphibia > Anura > Leptodactylidae > Engystomops > Engystomops pustulosus. The sequence continues at coordinate 80,139,211 of NC_092416.1, read as the reverse complement.
ATGGCAAATTTTGCTGGGAGGGGGCAGACTGGGGGGGAGGAGGCTGAGGTGCAGGAGCTGGAGGAGTGCCGATTTCAGTGACATGGGTGGACTGCGTGGAAGACTGACTGGTGGACAAATTGCTCGAAGCATTGTCGGCAATCCACGACATCACCTGTTCGCACTGTTCTGGCCTCAACAGTGCTCTACCACGATTCCCAGTAACTTCAGACATGAACCTAGGGAGTGTAGCTCTGCGGCGTTCCCCTGCTCCCTCATAAGCAGGTGGTGTCTCACCCCGCCCAGGACCACGGCCTCTGACCCCTGCAGTAGTTGGACGCCCACGTCCCCGCCCTCGTCCTCTACCCCTAGCCCTCGGGTTAAACATTTTGAAAATGAGAGTTATAACTTGTATTTTTTTTTTAACTTTTTTTTTTTTTTTTGTTTTTTTTTTGTGTTTTTTAGTTTTTAAAACCAAACGATGCTATCCTATTGCTATGGCTATTTTCTAGCCAAGTATTACAGCACACTACTATGCCAGATGAGATGACGCTGAGTTATGAAAAAAATAAACGTAAAATAAAAAAGGAAATGGCAGACTGTGCCTAATTGAAATACAACCCCGGGCCCTAATAAATTTTCCCACTTCGGTCTTTGCGATGGATATGTGCGTCACTAAAACACAGTGGTCGCAAGTCTGACTCCAAATTGCTCCCAATTTGATAGTAGATGCACTGCAGCAAGTACAGCCACCAGCAGATCAACCAGAAATCAAATATATATAACGCTACTGTAGGCGTAAGTAAGCCGTTTGTATTCTCCTATGGCTATTTTCTAGCCAAGTATTACAGCACACTACTATGCCAGATGAGATGACGCTGAGTTATGAAAAAAATAAACGTAAAATAAAAAGAAACTGGCAGACTGTGCCTAATTGAAATACAACCCCGGGCCCTAATAAATTTTCCCACTTCGGTCTTTGCGATGGATATGTGCGTCACTAAAACACAGTGGTCGCAAGTCTGACTCCAAATTGCTCCCAATTTGATAGTAGATGCACTGCAGCAAGTACAGCCACCAGCAGATCAACCAGAAATCAAATATATATAACGCTACTGTAGGCGTAAGTAAGCCGTTTGTATTCTCCTATGGCTATTTTCTAGCCAAGTATTACAGCACACTACTATGCCAGATGAGATGACGCTGAGTTATGAAAAAAATAAACATAAAATAAAAAGAAACTGGCAGACTGTGCCTAATTGAAATACAACCCCGGGCCCTAATAAATTTTCCCACTTCGGTCTTTGCGATGGATATGTGCGTCACTAAAACACAGTGGTCGCAAATCTGACTCCAAATTGCTCCCAATTTGATAGTAGATGCACTGCAGCAAGTACAGCCACCAGCAGATCAACCAGAAATCAAATATATATAACGCTACTGTAGGCGTAATTAAGACGTTTGTATTCTCCTATGGCTATTTTCTAGCCAAGTATTACAGCACACTACTATGCCAGATGAGATGACGCTGAGTTATGAAAAAAATAAACGTAAAATAAAAAGAAACTGGCAGACTGTGCCTAATTGAAATACAACCCCGGGCCCTAATAAATTTTCCCACTTCGGTCTTTGCGATGGATATGTGCGTCACTAAAACACAGTGGTCGCAAGTCTGACTCCAAATTGCTCCCAATTTGATAGTAGATGCACTGCAGCAAGTACAGCCACCAGCAGATCAACCAGAAATCAAATATATATAACGCTACTGTAGGCGTAATTAAGACGTTTGTATTCTCCTATGGCTATTTTCTAGCCAAGTATTACAGCACACTACTATGCCAGATGAGATGACGCTGAGTTATGAAAAAAATAAACGTAAAATAAAAAGAAACTGGCAGACTGTGCCTAATTCTACTCAAACCCCTAATAAATTTTCCCACTTTGGTGTTTGAGGTGGATATGTGTGTCACTAAGAGCTAAACACAACGGTAGCAAGTCCCCCTGCTAATTCCTCACAATATGGTACTAGCTGCAAATAAAAAAAAAAAAATATATAACGTTATTGTAGCCCTAAGAAGGGCTGTTGGGTTCTTTTAGAATCACTCCTGCCTAACAGTAAGCTAATAGAACACCCTAACGCTTTCCCTGAGCAGCAGCAGCTCTCTCCCTAGCGGCATCCAGACAGAGAATGATCCGAGCAGCGCGGGCAGCGGCTAGTCTATCCCAGGGTCACCTGATCTGGCCAGCCAACCACTGCTATCTACGTGTAAGGGTACCACGTCATGCTGGGTGGAGTGCAGAGTCTCCTGGCTTGTGATTGGCTCTGTTTCTGGCCGCCAAAAAGCAAAACGGCGGGAGCTGCCATTTTCTCGAGCGGGCGAAATACTCGTCCGAGCAACGAGCAGTTACGAGTACGCTAATGCTCGATCGAGCATCAAGCTCGGACGAGTATGTTCGCTCATCTCTAATAATTACCATATATGTGATAAAACTATTATACTAAAAATTTTTTTATTGAAGACAGACATATTGGGGCACATTTACTAAGGGTCCGCAGCCGCGAATCCGTCGGGTTTTTCCAGAATATTTCCTCTTTGCGCTGTATTTCATTGTGGCGCACGTGATAGATTTTTGGCGCAATCGCGCCGACTTTCGCGCGACAGAAATCAGGGGGCGTGGCCACCGGACAACCCGAAGGATTCGGAAAAACCGCAGAATTTAAAAAGCCATTTGTGTCGCAAGATCAAGCACTCACATACACCAGAAAAAAGCAGGTGAACTCCAGCGGACCTCGGCGCAGCAGCGACACCTGGTGAATATTGGCGCACGGACCTTAGTGAATCCCAGCAGAACCCGAATCAGAGTCGGAGAACCCGCCGCTGGATCGCGACTGGACCAGGTAAGTAAATGTGCCCCATTATTTTAGGAAAAAAATAAAAGACCCTATTAGTGTATATCATCAAATAAGGACTTCCGGGTAGATAAAAAACTGGGTATCCTTCAAAGTCCCAGAAAAGTGTATCCCCTATACCAGTGGTGGCAAACCTATGGCTCAGGTGCCAGAGGTGGCACTCAGAGCCAACTCTGTGGGCACCCAGGCATTTTTCCCTAATTCAGAGCTTGAAAGACAAGTTTCGTGACTGCAGACCTCCTCCTGCAGTCCTTGGTAGCTCAGGCTGTGCCACATTCAGCACTATTTAAAGTAACACTTGATGGGACTTCAGAAGGATCAAAGTAGACAGGGCTGGATCATCATTGAAGAAAGCTACATTGACAATCTGAATTTCTCCTACCAGTGCTTGGGTAGAAGATATGATGTATTATTACAACTCTGAGTACACCTCTTTGTGTAATAAGTTTAATATTAGATATTTTAAATTTCATAACAATGTCAGTGACACTGAGCCAAACATATTACTTGAAGGAAACCTGTCACCACATTTTCACAAACACAGGTAGTGACAGGTCTCCATGGAGCCCTATTACCTGACACACTTTTTTTAGCTAAAAATTGCTTCCTTCACTTCCCTATAAATCAAATTTAGCACCTGGCATCAGAGGTGGCTCCTCCCATCTACTCCTCCCATTCTAACAGTGGCCCCATTATTCCCCCCTCATATCGCGTCCCTCTCATCTTGCCCTTACATTGAGACCCCTCTCATTTCCCCCTTATGTCCATCATCTCCCCTATACTGTAGTCCTATCATCTCCTCCCATATTGTGGCCCCATCATCTCCCCCTCATATTGTGCCTTCCTTATATTGTGGCCCCGTCCATCTCCCCCTCTTATTGTGGCTCCTCACTCCCCCCATATTTGCCCCGCCATCTCGTTGCCCCTCTTATATCCCCATCCAATTGTGGCCACTTACATACCCATTTTGAAGGCTCCCTACTCTTCCCCTCTTCATGTGGCCTCTCATATCCACCTAATCCTGTGGGCCCCCTCTTATATTGAGTCCACATCAGCCACCCCTCATATTGTGGATTTATTATTCATTGTGAAGGTATATACAACAGGGCAAATGGGACAGCAGTGGACACTAAAGACAGTTATATTCAGTATTAATCAATTATTTTAATAGTATTATACAGGTAGTAAATATATATTCCTTTCCATTGCCACTCCAGTCTGTCCCTGACCATGATCCAAGTCATTTTATATGTTTGCCCTAATCGGAATGTATTTGGTTATGTTTCTAGTATTGGCTGCTCGTGCCACAGAATGGGTGGAAGAAGGCCTGAAAATGGTATAACATACTGTATATATTTCTAATGACCGACAAAAACATAGTGACCCAGTCTGACTTTGCACATTCCTTCCAGTGCAAACTGCTTCCAGTGCAAACCGCCATAAGACGAATGGGAGCTACTGCGAATGTGCAGAGCTCCCCAGCAGCAGCCGCGTTACTGGAAGCAAGCTACTGTGCTTGCATAGAGCTCAATTGATGCCGGAGACTGGCTGGAGCGAATAGAGGAGGGTCAGTAGTGACTACTGAGGGCGTGGAGTAGCCTTCGGCCCTGGAGCTTTCTCGGGCTGTAGTAGCTTTAGGAATTAAATTGCATTTTCCAGCATTAAACTTTATTTCTGTAGTAGCTGCATCCCTGAATTAGGTAAAAGTGTGATGCAGCTTCTGCCCGGACAGGAAATCTACCATGTGGAATATCTCTCTTCCTTTAAAGGTGTACCAAAAAAAGTTGGTGCACTCTGTTGGAGCAGTGCAGGGAGCGTGAGATTCATGAAGAATGTGTGCCACATTTCACAAATCTGACGGATTCTGCACACTACACAAGCAAATTGTACATAGTGCAGTTAGCACTGTTTTTGATAAATGTGGGCCAGTGTAATCGACAAGTACTCAGTGGATATAATCTTCAGTGGATGATTCTACATTTGTATAGACAAGGAGTTAATAAAGCAGCGTTCTGATGAGTGTAGATTGTAGCTGCTCGTTAGAATTAATGGCTTTTTAGAAGAATTCAGTTTATACTTCATGAGGCAGCAACTTCACCACATAAAAGGATAGAGACATACTGGTCATAAGTGAAGAGGCAATTAGAAAGAAACTATGGTGGTTATTTGACGACATAACATTATTATTACTTCGAGAGGATGTAATCATGTGACTACAATAAGGGATTGAAACACAGACAAGACAACAAATCTGGCATTCATGAAGCAGCGGGGGACACTAATCCCATGTGAGATGATGGTCTATGAGATAGTCTGTGTTTTCTGTTTTCCATAACAGAGAGCAAAACTGTATTATTTACTGTAATTGTTTTCTTTTTACATCCCATGGAGAGATTATTGCACAGTCTGGAATCTGCTTGTTGTCAATATTCCTTTCAGAATAAGAGGTTGCCCGTCGATGTTACAGTTTAAAGGGGTTGGGCACTATTAAGAAATTTTACCAGAAGGTAAAATACCCTAATGAGTTCACCCTTATTGTACTAAGAGTAAATCTACCAAAATCAAGCATGATAAACCAGGGATACTTACTCATATCATATCATGACTGTGATGATCTTACACTCATAGGTGGGAGTTACATTTTTAACAACAGGTTCCACTATACTTTTGGAGCAAGAATTCCGTTCCATTGTGCGACGCAATAAAAACTACGGATAGAAAACAGGTATAAATGGTTAGCTCTCCTGCACCCTGATCCTATGCGATACACTACTTTGGGTCCTTCCGAATGTGTGCACAGAGAAAGGAGGGGGGTAACGAGGACAGGAAACCTCATTGACCAACTGTGTAAATGTATAATCCAAAAAGGAGAGAAAGTCCTCCAGCACTCCAACAATAAAAACCGTGTTGGAGTGCTGGAGGACTTTTTCTCTTTTTTGGATAAAAAATGCTACCAACTCTAATCATCAATTCCCATATTTAAAATGCACTTTATATTAATATACTATTTAAATCAACCAAATTATTTAATTTATGTATTAAGCCATATGTAGGCATGTACATAAGCTTTACAAACCATAAATACAAAAATGTTGTGTTAACTGCATAGATCCAGAAGGACAAACACATAAAACATCAGAACCAAATTAAATACAGTACCAGAGCCATGATCATACCATAAATACAACCCCATAACCAAGTTCTATACATAAATAGCACCAGAACCAAGCCCAATACTTACAATAAATACAACAAGTAAACCAAGTTTGTACATATTTACAGCACCCGAACCAAGTTCAGTATATAAAAACAACACTAGAACTGTGACCAGAAGAAAGAAAAACAGCACCAGAACCTAGTTAAGGCTCCTTCACACACATGTATGCTCACCTGGCCATAGCCTGGGTAAGTATACGGCAGCACGCTGGGTAGGAGAAGGGTCGAGCAGTGCTCACAGCATGCTCTATCTTTTTCTTGTGCACTGTACAGTGCCACACTTGTGTGGTAACCATACCGCTGCTGGGCACCTTAGCTGTCCATGGGATATATGGGCATGGGATATATACATTGTCAGGATTCAGGATCAGTGGATCCACTGGCCCACCGCGGGGAGTGGTATTAGCCGACACCTGGGACTAGAATCTAAGTGGCACCTGGTCTTCACCAGAGCAAAGCCGGTTGGACTAGCTGCGGCAGGGTACCACCAGGTCGTTCCACAGGTGCGACTACCCCGCGATGGCAGCCAAGGTCGAGGTACCTTTGCAGAAGACTGTCTAGTGGTCAGGTTCAGGCACAGGGTCAGGGCAAGCGGCAGAGAGGCAAGGTCAAGTCCAACGGGAGGTCCAGGCAGATGGGAGCAGGAATATTGCTGGGGAGCTTTCTCAATGGCATAGGCTCAAAGATCCAGTAGGGTGTGCAGGAAGGCTTATATATATTCTGAAAATGGCCAGCGCCAATTAACGGTGCGCCAACCCTTTCAATTTAGTGAAGCCCTAGCAGTCGGAAGTCGTTTGCACGGTGGAAGGAGTCAGAACAGGAGCTGGGACAGGTGAGATGCACAGACAATGCACCAACGGGGGAGAAAAGGGGAACGGTTGAGCCCGTGACCCGCGATATGGACCACCCGTGGCATATATCACTGTGTGAAATCAGCCTACAGTGAAAACTTGTACAGCTAGTAAAGGGTTCTTTTAGCTAAAAATTGTTTCCCTCACTGCCCGGCTGCCCCCTACCATCTACTCCTCCCCATGCCATACACCTTCTCACCATTCAGCACTTCATGTCATGTGACCAGGGTGATGTCATATAAGGTCCTTTACCCGACATTTGCAAAATCTACCCCATGTATGTACAGTGGGTATAGTATTCAGACCCCTTTAAATTGTTTACTCTTTGTGCCCCTTCTTGACAGAAAAAAAACAGAAATGTAAATATTTTTGCTAATTAAAACTGAAGAAAAACTGAAATATCACATGGTCATATGTATTCATACCCTTTGCTGTGATATTTAACTCACATGCTGTCTATTTCCTTCAGATCCTCCTTGAGATCCTCTACTTCTTCATTGGAGTCCAGCAGTGTTTAATTAAACTGATTGGACATGTTTAGGAAAGGCATATGCTTGTCTATATAAGACTTTACAGCGAACAGTACACAGAGCGTCAGAGCACATGAGAATCATGAGGTCCTAAGGAACTGCCCTAGGAGCTCATGTATAGAAAGGTTTCAAAAGAATTTCTGCAGCACTCGAGGTTCCTAAGGGGACAGTGGCCTCCATAATCCTTAAAGAATATCTACCACCAAATTACTGCAGATTACTGGTCCGGTATAAGAAGGAAATAACTCTAGTAGTAGTAACCAGCGGTTCTACTAATGCAAGAGACTTGCAGGCCGCCGGCTGACGTCATCGGGTGCCTGCAAAGTTATGGGGCTGAGAGGGGTGAATAATAATTGCTTGGGACAACCACATTTCCTTGAAATTATTTTTGGTGTAAGTTATAGTCCCCCCAATATCTCTGATGAGATAGAGGATCACCTATATAAACAGATGGAGCGGGCTGAAAAGGAGGGGACAGTAGTGATCATGGGATACTTTAACTTTCCAAATATAAATTGGAGTCAGGGCTCTTCTTCATCTGTGAAGGGGAGACATTTTTTCAAATTTCTGCTAGCTAACTTTATGGTACAGCTTGTAGAAGATCCCACAAGAGGTGAAGCTTTGTTGGACCTTGTGATTTCTAACAATGTGGAAATTGTCCAAAATGTCACTGTCCGGGAAACTCTTGGGAACAGCGGAAACATAATTATTTTCCTTTTAAACTGTAAAAAGCAAATCGAAAACATTGAATTTTAAGAAGGCTAATTTCCAGAAATTTAGGGCTGCACTGCAAGATATAGATTGGGATCAGATACTGTCACATGATGATACTAATGTTAAATGGGAGAAATTCAAATCCATCCTGGGTCATTATACTTCTAAATTTATTCCAATAGGTAACAAATATAGACAGGCTAGATTACACCCCACGTGGCTTACAGCTACAGTTAAAAGGGCAATTAATGATAAAAAGAGAGCATTCAAAAATAAATCTGACGGGTCACCTGAGGCTTTCAATATTTACAAAACACTTGCCAAAATCTGTAAGAAGGAAATAAAATAGGCCTAAATACAAAATGAAAGACAGGTGGCCAAAGATAGCAAAAACAAATCCTAAACATTTTTTTTAGTATATCAATGTGAAAAAAATGGGTCAGAGCAGGCTGGACCCCTTAACTCTGAAAATGGGGCTTTGGTGACTGGAGACCAAGAGAAAGGGGAGATACCCAATGGGTTTTTTAACTACGTTTATACAAAAGAAGAAAAGACTCCTGTAATATACTGACTGGCTAAATGTAGACATGTGAGGTTATGCACCTGGGGGCTAATAATCCTCACGCAACATATGTCATTGGGGGAATATATATAGTGGAGAGTTCCTTGTTGAGATGGAGATATATGTAGATCATAAATTAAATAATAGCATGCAATGTCAATCAGCTGCCTCTAAAGCCAGCAAGTCATGTATCAAAAGTGGTATGGACTCTTGGGATAGGGATGTAATATTACCACTGTACAAGGCATTGGTTCGGCCTCATCTGGAAAATGCTGTTCAGTTTTGGGCTCTTGTCCCTGGTGCTGGAGAGGGTTCAACCGAGAGTCACAAAAATGATAAGGCATTTGGAGGTTCTCAGTTATGAGGAATGATTAAAACAACTAGGTTTATCTATTCTGGAAAAGAAACGACTACGAGTTAACACGATTAATTTATATAAATATATGAATGGTCCATACAAAAAATATGGTGGTAAATTTTTCCAGATTAAATCAAATCAAAAGACGAGGGGGCACTGTCTCCGAGTGGAGAAATCAAGGTTTAATCACCAGAGGCGACAGGGCTTTTTTACTATGAGAACTGTCAATCTGTGGAATAGATTCCCTCAGGCACTGGTCACAGCAGGGACAGCGGAGAGCTTCAAGAAGGGTCTAGATGCCTTTTTACACCTAAATAACATTGACATTTATGTTATATAGAATTGTTTCCCCTAAATCCCTTACTCATCCAATCCCTTTCCTTCCTTGGTTGAACTTGATGGACATGGTGTCGTTTTTGCAACAGCATAAACTATGATATTATGACCTGGATGTCTGACAAAACTAAGCAATTGTGGGAGAAGAGCCTTGGTGAGAGAGGTAAAGAAGAACCTCAAGATCACTGTGGCTGAGTTCCAAAGATGTAGTAGGGAGATATGAGAAAGTTCCACAAATTCAACTATAACTGCAGCCCTCCAGCTGTCTGGGCTTTATGGCAGAGGGTGCCAACGGAAGCCTCTCATCTGTGTAACATATATGAAAGCCAGCATACAGTTTGCAAAAACAAATGAAGGACTCCCAGGCAGTGAAAACTAAGATTCTCTGGTCTGATGATATAAAGATTTAACTTTTTGGTCTTAATTCTAAGCTGTTTGTGTCGAGAAAACAATCCACTGCTCATCACCTGCCAAATACAATCACAATAGTGAAACATGGAGGTGGCAGCATCATGCTCTAGGGGTGTTTTACAGGACAACCAGTTTTAATTGAAGGAAAGATGACTGCAGCCAAATACAGAGATATCCTGAAAACCACTTCTAGAGTGATCTTGACCTTAGACTTGACAAAAGGTTTACCTTCCAACAATACAATGACACTAAGCTCATAGCTAAATAACAAAGCAGTGGCTTCGAAACAACTCTAGAATCCACTAGGAAGAATGGCAGAGTATCCCCAAATCCAGATGTGAAAAACTTGTTGCATCATTCCCAAGAAGACTCATGGCTGTACTAGCTCAAAAGGTGCTTCTACTTAAAACTGAGCAAAGGGTCTTAATACCTATGACCATGTGATATTTCAGGTTTTCTTACTTAATAAAGTAGCAAAAATATCAACATTTCTGTTTTCTTTCTGTCAAGATCGTGTGCGGAGTGTACATTAATGAGTGAAAAAATGAACTTTCTTGATCTAACCAATTGGCTTGTTGCTGTGTTGGAGTCTGTAAATAAAGACTCCGACAAAACATATGACATAGCCAAATCACAGCCCAAGTTCTCCCCAGCTTGTTGAGCCAGCTAGAATTTTATCAACTGTCTGGCAAAAACTAGGAGGAGTACAACTCTGCTTATATTTGTTCTCTGTGGCATCCTTCCTTCTAAAACCCATTTATAAAAGTATCCTATTGAGCCAGAAGGGCTCTGGGGAGGGGTGTTACTAAAGTCTCTCCATGGTGTTTGTTCACAGCTCCTCGGCGTAACAGCCAGTGAAGCTCCAGCGCCAAGGGCTTCTAGTAATGCCCCCAGAGCCCAACTGACTCATTAGCATTATTTGAAAGGTTATTTTAAAAGGAAGGATGCCATGGATAACAATTATCAGAAGACTACCACAGTTATGGTGTCTGGAGACACACGATTTGTAGATGTTTCTCTAAAGTTTTTTTTTTTTACTTTTGCATGCTGAAGACACTACTTTAAAATTACAGGTGCTCATTACTTGTAGGAGATCACCTGTATGATCCACTGTTTCTGTTCCTACTCCCCCCGCCCTTTCCCTTCCCCTTCGCTGTTGTCTGGGTTGTGCCCTAGCAGCTAAGAGAAACGTTAATGGAAAATTGTTTCCTTTGGGTCAATGAAATGGAAAATGTCAAATAAATGTAAAATATTAATTAGAAGAAACATAATTTATTGATCAGTGGAAGCCTGCAGAGTGTTGCATATCTCAATCTGTCTGCATCTCAGAACAGTAATCCTGCAACACAGAAGAATATTTCCTGCTGATCGGAGAATGAATGTGTAAAGAAGAACAGCACCAGGAAGCAACACTGCAGTCACAAGACACACACACATACACTCACCGGCCACTTTGTTAGGTACACCATGCTAGTAACGGGTTGGACCCCCTTTTGCCTTCAGAACTGCCTCAATTCTTCGTGGCATAGATTCAACAAGGTGCTGGAAGCATTCCTCTGAGATTTTGGTCCATATTGACATGATGGCATCACACAGTTGCAGCAGATTTGTCGGCTGCACATCCATGATGCGAATCTCCCGTTCCACCACATCCCAAAGATGCTCTATTGGATTGAGATCTGGTGACTGTGGAGGCCATTTGAGTACAGTGAACTCATTGTCATGTTCAAGAAACCAGTCTGAGATGATTCCAGCTTTATGACATGGCGCATTATCCTGCTGAAAGTAGCCATCAGATGTTGGGTACATTGTGGTTATAAAGGGATGGACATGGTCAGCAACAATACTCAGGTAGGCTGTGACGTTGCTCAATTGGTACCAAGGGGCCCAAAGAGTGCCAAGAAAATATTCCTCACACCATGACACCACCAGCCTGAACCATTGATACAAGGCAGGATGGATCTATGCTTTCATGTTGTTGACACCAAATTCTGACCCTACCATCCGAATGTTGAAGCAGAAATCGAGACTCATCAGACCAGGCAACGTTTTTCCAATCTTCTACTGTCCAATTTCGATGAGCTTGTGCAAATTGTAGCCTCAGTTTCCTGTTCTTAGCTGAAAGGAGTGGCACCAGGTGTGGTCTTCTGCTGCTGTAGCCCATCTGCCTCAAAGTTCGACGTACTGTGCATTCAGAGATGCTCTTCTGCCTACCTTGGTTGTAACGGGTGGCGATTTGAGTCACTGTTGCCTTTCTATCAGCTCGAACCAGTCTGCCCATTCTCCTCTGACCTCTGGCATCAACAAGGCATTTCCGCCCACAGAACTGCCGCTCACTGGATGTTTTTTCTTTTTCGGACCATTCTCTGTAAACCCTAGAGATGGTTGTGGGTGAAAATCCCAGTAGATCAGCAGTTTCTGAAATACTCAGACCAGCCCTTCTGGCACCAACAACCATGCCACGTTCAAAGGCACTCAAATCACCTTTCTTCCCCATACTGATGCTCGGTTTGAACTGCAGGAGATTGTCTTGACCATGTCTACATGCCTAAATGTCTACTTGCCGCCATTTGATTGGCTGATTAGAAATTAAGTGTTAACGAACAGTTGGACAGGTGTACCTAATAAAGTGTCCGGTGAGTGTATATATTTATATATGTATAGATTTATGAGAGAGATAAACTGTGCGCCAAGAAGAGAAGTGCAGGTGCAAAAGATGAAATGACCTGATAGTTACAGGAATTTTCTTGACAAACATGATCTCTTGAGCAACATTTTACGTAAAAATAGCAGAGTCTTCCAGCAGCACAAAGTATTTCAGAAGAGTACTTTTTATCTGCAATTTAAGGTCTACCACTCTCCCCGGATATCTATGTGCTTCTTCCTGCTCTCGATGCTGATTCCGCACTGTTCTCCAGTCATTAGTCTGGACGGATTACAACAAACATAAGTCTGGGAAGCAAACAGCAATAAATTTGTAATTATCTCCTCACTGATTTCACAATTAAGCAGAGGCGACGATTGTCTCACAATTGTTTCCATTTTAGCTTTGCCACTAAAATTGAGGGACTATTAAGTTTTCTAAAAAAAGAAAGATGCCGCACACTTCTGCAGAGACATGGTAGAGGTGTTTATAGCACAGGACACATCATGTAGCGCCATCCTCTGGAGGCAAGATTAATTACTGATGTACTAAGATTTTATTCTGTTTCATTTAATTTTCCAGTTTTAATTTTTTGGTAACCTCTTTGTCTGCTTATAATGAATGTTCACGTGTGGTTTTTTGAGGCTGATTGTGGCATCAAAAAACACGTCAGAATCCGCATAGAAAAGCTCTTCTAATCTTTGGATTCACTAATGGTTATGGATTCTAAAAGGTGAGGAAAAACAAGACTACTTCAGAGTGAAATTGACCAAAAATACTTTACGCCACACAATAACAATCGTGTGTCACATTTTCTATGATACACAAGGTTTTGATTTTTCACTCCTTGATATTATTACAATCATCACTATCCTCACCATCCTACTTGCTTTTATTGTGAGGTAATATCATTAGGTTAGTATTGGGGTACAATAGACAGAATTGGGGACACTATTAGTTACACCCATGATATGAAGTCATCAGCTACAGACAGAAATGAGTTTGCCAATTCCTGCTGGTAATAGGATTTTCCAAAAAGATGACACTATGCCCTGCAAATATCAAGTAAGCAAACCTCTGATATCTTCTATAGAGCAGATGAATGTCTCTGCCTATATTTCCCCCTCCCATGGGGATCCCCCATGTTTGCATATGTACTCAGTTATAGAACTGACAAGATTATGCGCTGCTAATTGTGGTTGCCGATAATTAATTGTAGCTTCCGCTATAGACGGAGATGTGTGTTTAGGATTCCAGAGCTGTGCGCAGGGCGGCAGAATTAATGGCACAATTTTAGGACGTCTACACTCTGGCAGTGCTGCAGAGATTTCTCTTCTTCTTGCTAAATGCTCCTCGTTCTACTCGTCACCCCCTCCCTTGAATGGAGATTCTGGTATTTTGTACATTATTGTAACAATAGTTTTGCACATGTCACAGAGGAGTAAACAAGAAATAAATCAGCGACAAAAAAAGACCAAAAATAAATAATGTATCCAGTGTAAGGGCCATCCTTGCAAAGGTTTACTATGAAAATGATGGAATCCACTGATTCTCTTTTGGCGAAAAAAAAATTGATCTGATGGATATTCACCTATCCAATTTTCCTGATATAAGAACTTTGGGGGACATTCATCAATTGTGGCGCGTGGACTATGTTTTTAGCATACAAATTTCACTATTATTTACACTGGGATGTTAGATTGTGGCACAAAAGGTTAATGAACTGGCTCACATCTGAAAAAAAATCCTGAACTGTCTCCAAATTCATGAAGGGGAAATAGAACTTGGTAGACCAACTTTTAGCTCATCTTTTTTTTGCGCCAAAAACAGTGTCACAGACCTAGGAGCACAGGAAAAGTGTCGGGATTACCAAATTGAGCGAACAAAATAAAAAAAAGGTTTGTGTGTTGGAAAAGGAGCAATATTGGGGCACTGACACGTCATAAATATGGGGAACAATACGCAGCAAGGGAAAGAAAAAAATATGACAGAAAGTCAGTAACATTATGCCCCCCTTTGTGTCAACTACTTCATACTCACACTAAGACAAGTACTAACATACAGTACCATATAAGCAGCCAATGTAGTGTCTGTAGGTTCCATGGTATGTAGGGATCACAAAACAGCGTGGAGCACTGAGGGCATACAAGAGCAAATGCGGTGCCAATATTTAAAAAGAGATAGTACACGGAATGTGAGGAGAAAATTTAAAACTTAACTTTTAATGTAAACTAGTGTACAAGGATAAAAAATTCACAATAATAATTAGAATAAGGAGATAGCTGCCCTCACGGGGCTGTGCCAGTCAGCAAAACACCCAAAATTGGTGTATGTAGAAACATGAGACCTTTAATACTGGAATGATGTATCCATGTCCTGGTGGTTCTCCAAACCTAAATGATCCCCTGCACCCGGTCCTATGTTGCAGGCAGCTGAGCAGGTATTAAACGTTCTACTTCTCCAAAGTAGGTATTAATCGATGGGAGAAACCAAGGAGCAAACCACAGAAGTGGAGAGAGAGACCCAAGGACAGTAAGAGGTAAGTATTGTCAAGGTAGGTAAAACATGTGGAGGCAGGGAGAGGGGGATAACCTTGAAGCATGGAAGATAAATGACGGCAGTGTGGCTCAGGGGGCTGCATGGAGAAAAATACTGATATCAGTTATAAGTGGGTATATATAATAGTCAATAACCCTCCAACCAATTTGGAAATGCACCACATCTTACCGCCGGAGCACTGTGCCGTGTCCTGGTATGCTGCAAGTGTGTGGTGCAGTTCCTATAGGGTGCGTAGTGGCTAGTGTACCCGTTCATCTTGAGGATACACCAAAGGATGTCAGGTACCACGCACAGTTCTGTGAGAGGGAGGGCTGTACTCAGTATAGACATACAATATTTCAATTCAGCATGTGCCTAATGTATATATTGGCATTACAAGGCTTACCTCGATATGGGTTAGTCGACGGTGGTGATAACCTATAGAAAGGGTCCCATCCTAGAAATGTTGGTAGGGACCCGGGCGCCTGTGTGCACAATATTTAAAAAAGAGTCAAAGAATGATCCTGGAAACTACAGACCTGTGAGTCTAACATCGGTTATTAGGAAAATATTTGAGGAGTTTATTACAGATGCTATACTGGACTAAATCACTGTGCATAAGCTTATAGACTGTGGGTGTTATGTATCCAAGGCATTTGATATAGTTCTGCTAAAAAAGGTTGGTACATAAAATGAGACTGCTGGAACTAGAGGAATATTTGTGTATTTGGGTAAGCAAATGGTTTAGTGATAGAAAACAGAGGGTAGTCATTAAAGGGGTTTGCCCATGAAAGAAAGTTCTCAAATATTAATATATTATCCCCTAGTAATGTTTACAGAATAAAGATCGTCTTTAACCTCATGTCTTTACAACTTTATGCAGTTTAATTGCTGTTTCAGCTTCTACCACTCAATAATGGACAGTGTAAAATTCCAGAGTGTGGGCGGGGACTCTCTAAGCAGATAATTCATGCCTCATCTGTACTATAAAAGGCTGTGTGCTGACAATGTACTTAGATTATCAGGCTACAGGTTTATCTACACTTTTAGTTATCTTCTGAACATTTACCAGTATCTGACACATAGAAAAAGAGATGAGACAGATCAGAGATGAGAGACGATGAGATCCATGAGATAGATATAAAACACTATGACACTTTCAGCTCGTCTAACTTACCTATAACACACACAGAGTCAGCCTGCTATATGCCTCCCTACGCCTGAACTGGTATTGTAATGCAGGGGGAAGGGACAGGAGGCAGAGAGCTCTACATTGTGCAGACAAAAAAATTCTACCATAGTCAGAAGATTCAAGGTTGAATCCAGGGGCAACCAACCAGGACTGATAGAGACAGGTTGGGATTATATATGTGAAATGCTGTATGTTTGATAACAAAAGTGAATGAGAGAATGTGTTATTTTGTTATCCTGAATATAGTTAAAAATGATGTCTTTATGGGAATACCCCTTTAATGGCAGATTGTCATATTGGGTTAAAGAAACAGACTTAGGGATATTGGTGGATAGTAAATTCAATTTTAGTGATCAGAGCCAGGCGTCTGCTGCTAAAGCAAATAAAATTATGGGATGTATCAAGAGAGGAATACATTCTCATGATAAGAACATAGGTTTGCCCTTATACAAATCCCTGGTCAGACCACACATGGAATATTGTGTAGTTTTGTGCATCAGTGTATAAAAAGGACATAGTAGAACTGGAACAGGTGCAGAGGAGAGCTACCAGGATTATTAGGGGAATGTGGGAACTAGAATGATACATTACTAAACTTTGGGTTATTCAGCTTAGAAAACACCTGAATGGGCAGTACAAGGATCTCTCCAATGATTTTTTTATATCTAGGCCTGTGGCCAGGACAAGGGAGAATCCTCTACGCCTAGAGGAGAGATGGTTCTACCATTGCCAGCAACAATATGTTGTAATGGATGATAATTTGAACATGTTCAAGAGGAGCCTGAATACATTATTGGAGAGCAATAATATCACATTGTATGCGAATAAAAGTTTTTGTCAGTAGTTTCCATTGATCCATGGTTGGATCGATGATTGATTTATTCTGACCACTGTATTAGGGGTCCGGAAGGAATTTTTTCCTGCTTTGGGCCAATTGGCATCAGCCTTGCAGGGTTTTTTCCTTCTTCTGGATCAATATATTGTTTTAGTTGGACTTGATGGACTGATGTCTTTTTATAACCTTTTTTACTATGATACTATGATCGGGCTACACCCCCACCCTCAGTTTCCAGGTCCCAAGAGAATCAACCAAATTAGCCGTGTTAAAGTAATTTATTTTATCTAGGTAGTAGAAAATTAGTTAAGACTTCTTGTATATGATGAACTTCTTCACTACATGTGTGAGTGCACTGAATGCACTGTGGAAGTATCAGCACCTTAATTAGAGATACAATGGTTGACCTTGAGTGTGGTCAGACTATTCCTGTAAGGAAGGATCCAGATGGTCTGCCTTTATGTCCAATAACAATATGATGAACTTTAACTGAATTCTTATGTCTGGACATTTTGATATATGTGACAGTTATGTTCTGAATGTGTTATTTCATGATTATTTAACTGTTCTTTTCTATTTTTATGTAATGGACAACCCAATCTTATTTTCGCACAAACCAGCCCTCCTATATTGAAAAGGGTATAAATTAAAGATAAACGAAGGGTCCAGTTCGGATCTCTGTGGAAACAAAAATATTTATTTGTGTCTATGTTATCGGCCGATGCATTTATTTAATTAATTACTTTCTGCCGGGCTATATTTGGATTACTCTAACATTTTGGAGGCCCCAGCGAGATTTGAATTCCCGACCCCTGGTTTACAACTGAAGCTAAGAAACAAAGGAAGGGGTAGGAATGAAATCCAGATTTCAATTAGTTATTAAAGCATAGAGTGCACCCCAAATGGATTGTACCCCATGACTCGGCATTATTTTCTAAAGTGGTCTACGAAAGCCTACTTTCATGTACATGTAAGTGTAGTCACTTAATGTCAAATATATGAAATAAGATGTAATAGCAGCATGTGGACAGTATCTTTCAATGTGGCTTTATGTGCGTGAAGAAAAGAACATTTTGCGAAAAATGCAAAGGAAAACAATAATATAACACAAAAAAACAACACAAATACAACAACATACAAAGACTCACTTGATGAATTCAGATAAAACAAAAATGGAATTGAACATAGATGACCAAATCAAGACAAATTGTAATGATAAATTCCCCACCGTGACTGTAACTCTGGTTTTGACTGAAATGCATGATGTGATGTAACATCAGATGGTGTCTCAAGTTTACTTGAGTTTGGAAAATAAAATATATTGTAACTTTGGATCAGAACAGTACAATTTATAAATCATATGAAGCTCCTATATGGAAATGATATCTGGATATGACCTATACGATGATGATCAGGGGTTTAGCTATGCAGTTACTGGAAGTTGTTACATTTGTGTGATAAATCTTATCCATATATCCATTTGGTTGTAGAGATCTTAAGAGAATATTGATCGTCCTACTGATGGATTTTGAGATTGAAGAGCTCGTCATGTAGTCCATTGAGGGTCAGGGAGCTTAGAAAGGCCTGCTGATCAGGAGGAAGGAGATGCAGTCAGCACTATGCCTAATTGTGAGAACTCAACACTTAAACACTTACCATCAAGATCAAGCATGTTTAGACAAGGGACACTTAGTCATAGGTCCAGACAATGTGACTGTGCTCATATTCCTACATGCGTTACCCATGCTCTCCTTCCTTCTAAAATCAACTTTCACAATTATGGTTATGAGTCTGAAGGAATGCTGAGGTGGTTGCCAGAGCACTTATGTGCTGAAAATGTCACAGGTTGTTAGACTATCTCACCCTGCTCTGCTGCTCCTGCTTAGCTAACCCCCTCCCTTTGCCTGATGTAATCTCAATGCAGCACAGGAATCTTCAGCACACACTGTGAGGGGGAGTGCAGCCTGCACACTGTAACATCCTGTGAATCTGAGGGGCTTTGGTAACAACCACCCCAGAGCCCTTCAGGCTCATAATTTTTAAGTTGATTTTAGAAGGAAGGAGGCCAGGGATAACAAATAAGATATATGAGTAAGTGCCCCTGCTTTATCATGCTTGATTTTGATGGTAAATTTATTTTAACCCCTTCCAGGCCAAGTTTTTTAGTTTTTATGCATTTCTGTTTTTCACTCTGCTCCTGCCACAAGCTGTATTTTTTTTGATTTTTCAGTTTACAAAGCTTTATGTGGGCTTGTTATCTGCAATACTTTAAAGTGGCACCATTTAATATTTTGTGGCATGTACTGGGGAGCTGGAAAAATATTTTAAATGTGGTGCAAAAAAACACAGTTGCAGCATATTCTGATTATTCTTGTGGCTTTAAATGGCGGTTGAGATGAGACCTCTCCTTTATTATTTGGATCAGTATCAGGGGTGTAACTATACTGGTAGCAGCCATAGCATCTGCAATGAGGCCCGCAGTGTCAGGGGGCCCCATCATCCAACCTGATACACTTAAAAGAGGAGGATGTGCGCCATTATATACATATTATGCTGCACATTGTACAGAATAATATGTATATAACACATATGTGATGTATATATGCTGTATCTGTAATGTATATATGCTCTATTATGTGTATATATGCTGCATGTTTGTACATGGCATATGTATGCCATATACGTATATGCTCTATATGTGTGCGCATGAGTTTATAAATGTGTGATTGTAACTTGTATGTGTGAGTATAGACATAAGTATATTTTTCAAGTGGGAAGGGGAGCCCCATTCAGAAGTCTGCTATGGGGCCCTGCCTCTCCTAGTTACTTCCTTTATCAGTACAATCACTGAGATACCACATTTATTTAGTTTAGTTATGTTTTAATACCTTTAAAACAAATTGAAAAACCTTGCATTAAAAAGAAAACACATTGCATCACCATATTCTGACCCCTAACTTTTTTCTACTTCATTATAAGGTGTCATTATTTGTGGAATGGGATGACGTCTTCATTGCTACTACTTTGACAATGCGCATGATCTTTTGATCAGATCACTTTTTATTCAAATTTTTAATGGGGGGGGGGGGGTCGCAAAATCGCTTTTAAATCAGACATTTGCTCATTTTTCACTACTTGGTTTACCGCCAGGAAAAATTGTCTTTATATTTTGATAGATTGAACATTTTGGCATGCGTTATGATATTACTCAGGGGCGTAACTGCAGAGGTAGCAGCTATAGCAGCCTGCAATGAGGCTTGCATTGTCAGGGGGCCACGTCATCAGATCTGACACACTGAAGAGGAGGATGGAGGATGTGCACCATTAAATATACAGTCACCGGCCACTTTATTAGGTACACCTGTCCAACTGCTCGTTAACACTTAATTTCTAATCAGCCAATCACATGGCGGCAACTCAGTGCATTTAGGCATGTAGACATGGTCAAGACAATCTCCTGCAGTTCAAACCGAGCATCAGTATGGGGAAGAAAGGTGATTTGAGTGCCTTTGAACGTGGCATGGTTGTTGGTGCCAGAAGGGCTGGTCTGAGTATTTCAGAAACTGCTGATCTACTGGGATTTTCACGCACAACTATCTCTAGGATTTACAGAGAATGGTCCAAAAAAGAAAAAACATCCAGTGAGCGGCAGTTCTATGGGCGGAAATGCCTTGTTGATGCCAGAGGTCAGAGGAGAATGGGCAGACTGGTTCGAGCTGATAGAAAGGCAACAGTGACTCAAATCGCCACCCGTTACAACCAAGGTAGGCAGAAGAGCATCTCTGAACGCACAGTACGTCAAACTTTGAGGCAGATGGGCTACAGCAGCAGAAGACCACACCGGGTGCCACTCCTTTCAGCTAAGAACAGGAAACTGAGGCTACAATTTGCACAAGCTCATCGAAATTGGACAGTAGAAAATTGGAAAAACGTTGCCTGGTCTGATGAGTCTCGATTTCTGCTGAGACATTCGGATGGTAGGGTCAGAATTTGGCGTCAACAACATGAAAGCATGGATCCATCCTGCCATGTATCAACGGTTCAGGCTGGTGGTGGTGGTGTCATGGTGTGGGGAATATTTTCTTGGCACTCTTTGGGCCTCTGGGTACCAATTGAGCATCATTGCAATGCCACAGCCTACCTGAGTATTGTTGCTGACCATGTCCATCCCTTTATAACCACAATGTACCCAACATCTGATGGCTACTTTCAGCAGGATAATGCGCCATGTCATAAAGCTGGAATCATCTCAGACTGGTTTCTTGAACATAACAATGAGTTCACTGTACTCAAATGGCCTCCACAGTCACCAGATCTCAATCCAATAGAGCATCTTTGGGATGTGGTGGAACGGGAGATTCGCATCATGGATGTGCAGCCGACAAATCTGTGGCAACTGTGTGATGCCATCATGTCAATATGGACCAAAATCTCAGAGGAATGCTTCCAGCACCTTGTTGAATCTATGCCATGAAGAATTGAGGCAGTTCTGAAGGCAAAAGGGGGTCCAACCCATTACTAGCATGGTGTACCTAATAAAGTGGCCGGTGAGTGTATATTATGCTGCACATGTGTTTATCTGTGTTGTGCATATGCTCTATATGTGTATTTATATATGTAATCTGTATATGCTTATATGTATGTGTAATGTGTATATGTGTGCGTAAGAGTGTATAAATGTGTGTGAAGAACTGTATATGTGTATATATATATATGTATGTAAATGTGTACATATATGAGTGTATAATGCGTGTGTTTGTAACTCAGATGTGTGAGTATACAAATATGCATATTTTTAAGCAGGAATATACTGCTCCTGTATTACAGTCTGTCTCTGCTATGGGAGCTTTTAAAAATCTCCCAGCTGTCATGGCAATTGATTGTAGCCCTCCAATGATGTCATGGGGTTGCCAATTGGCCATCAAAAATGAAGTACCATTAGTGCACCTAATAACAAACAACTCTTCATGACCAGCTAACATCTATTTATCGTGAAGAGGTTAAACGAAAGGCCTAAAGTAGTGATACTCGAAATGATCACTACAGGTAAACCCCTGAACAATGCTGCTACTTTAGTGAATCCTTAATATTCTTTAAAGGGGTTATCTAGGATTTAATTTTATTATAGATGCCCAGTGAAGATACTACAAAAGTGACACCCATAATGGTCTTAAAGAGGACCTGTCACCCAGAAAATTACCCCACCAAATATGCCTCCCCCATAATCCTCTCCCTAGCCCCTTTCTCCCCAGCCAGTTTTTAAAAAAATGTATTTGTGATAAGTAGATTAAAACTGATCCGACCTCTTACTAAATAAGAGGTCAGATTGTCATATCTTGTGTCAGGGGAGTCGGCGTTATTCATAAGGGGGCCGGCCGACACCCTCCCCCCTCCACGCCCCCTGTCAGCGGGGACCTGTAGGAGAAGCCGGCAGCATTGCATGTATTGCGTAATCGCTGCCGGCCCTCCACTGTGTGTAAGCCCGGCTGTGTATACAGGTCCCCGCTCTGTATACACAGCGCGGCCGCGCCGCACTAACAGCGGCTGCAGCCGCGCTGGGCTTAAACTGGCTGGGGAGAAAGAGGCTAGGGAGAGGATTATGGGGGAGGCACATTTGGTGGGGTAATTTTCTGGGTGACAGGTCCTCTTTAAGTATGTACAGTATATTAACAGCTTTCTCCTTTAATAAGAGCAGCAGTCTTGGTCTTCACAATCCCTACAACCATTTTCTCCCCCTTGGAAGCCTTGACAGAAATCGCTGTAGCAAGCCAGGCACAGGACTCTGGATGCAACATTTCTTTGTAGAATGTAGTTATTAGTTGTGGGATGAAGACAATTGTATCAATATTGATAATAGGTAATCGATTTCTGTCTGTTCTACTCACTGCACCCCAGACAATCCCCCCATTACACATTGGTCTCAGCTGACATATGGGAGAAATGCTCCTCGTGTTTTTTATTTTTTAATTATGATCAGAGCTGAGTTATTACTGGAAACAATAAAAAATGTTTTATTTGAATAACTGATACAATTTATCACCTTTCAGTCATTTTATTACCTTTCTACTTTGTCACTAGCACTACCATGCTAACAGCCGCAGTACATTAACTTACTGAGATACTTAACTAAATGAAGAAAACCAATGAGATGAGGAGGAAGGTATAAACAGCGACGTGACCAAATCTGCATCCCAGATGAATGCGCCATTTATACGATTGTGAACGATAAACACACAAGGAGGGGTAACGACATTATAGGGCCACTGCAATCTGCTGCACATCTCTGGATCATAACCAGAAGATATTTGAGATTTGAAGATTAAGTTTTTCCTGTATTGTATTCATAATGCTGACATTAACAAGTGACCTGCAATAATGGAGATGGCTTATCCTTGGTAAACACCCCTGCTGTCTCTGTTGACATGAGCTTGGCACAACATGTTGCCCACTATAACATATTCCCAGAAACATTTTATTTTTTACTTTTCATTGTTCAGTTGCACATTGCACAATTTTGAAAAATAAATTATTATAGCTTACTGAACCCCTTGATAAATTCCTTGAGGGGTGTAGTTTCGAACATGTGGCTAATTCCTGAGCATTCCACTACACCTGCACCTTTGTATTCTAGTCAAATAGGGGGACATGGAAATGCAGACAGGTTACTCAGGTGGGATAAAAAGGGGGATACTCAGGTGCAGGCCGGAGGATGAAAGAATACAGGGGTGCAGATGGGAGATAGGCAGAAATAGAGATGCAAGCAGGAGACCCTCTGGACCAACCCGGGAGATGATGATGGAACTAGCCGATACCTGGTACCAGAGTGTAAGTGGTACATGGTCATCACCAAGCCTGTCGCAAAGCGGGATGGTCTTGCTGCGGCAGGGTGCCACCAGGTCATTCCACGGGTGCAACTAGGCTCATGGTGGCAGCCAGGGTAACAGAGAGCAGGAGGCGATGCGGGCCACAGTCCGTGCCTGGGGGTGACAGCAGGAGTATGGCTTGGAAGCAGGAGCTGGCACACGACACAGGCAGACAGGAACAGCTTAGGGAAGCTTGGTATGGAAACCACGGAAGTTCATTTAGACACAGAAGATAGGGCTTTCACTTACAGCAAACAGTGCTGAAAATCCGGCGAGGCAGGAAGGGAGGTGCCGGATTATAAGGGTGAGCCGGATTAAAGGGCGCACGCTGTAGTGAGCGGGAACTTGCGTGGCCTAGTTGGGAAACAGGAGCGTTGGAGAGGTGAGTCCGGGCCTGGGGGTTGCCGCACCACATGGAAGGGCACAGGTGTACCCGCGATACGTATCGAGGATCGCAGGTGCGGCCGTGACACTTATGGGCTGTTTTTACAACATTCACTATATGTTCCATTTAACACATTCACTTTATTCTTTAGCTTTTTATGCTGTCAAGATACTGGGCAAGTTGTCAGTTTTTGCAGGATTAGATGTTTTTAATTGTTATGATATTCACTCAATGGGATAATAGTTTGTATATTTTGATATACCAGTCATTTTGGGACTCTCGGACTTTGTATTTATTTATATAACCATTGTAGAGAATGGGGGGATTTGAATTTTTCCTTTTTTTCCCAGGGATTACTCCCTTACACAATATACTGATACAGTCATGAACACATTTATGCACTCATACATAGAGTATGTGCACACTCATACAGTATATACACCCCCAGTATGTACACATCCTTTCCTTTATACACACATAGGGCTATGAAACAGTGGATTCAGGCTATGAAAAGAGACAGATATTGGCAGACAATGATGGTGACTAGGCCCCAGTTGTCACAGAAGACTGGGGTTCTGATGTGGGACTCTTCTGAACCTATTGATACTGTCAAGGTGAAGTAAGAAGAAGAGGAGACCACGTGTGTAGAAGGTATTCTATGGGGCACTCACAGTGTAGATGTCTAATTCCACGGCAGATGTTATGTGGTGAATGAGATGTTAGTGGCAGGCAAGGGACACACACTGTGAAGTAAACAATTCACAGGGTTTTTTTTATTGGAAGGATTCAAACAGCAAGCTGGTGATAACTGTTTCCTTTGGGGTGGCTTGCAGGAATGTCAGCATGTACCAGATGTCTGCTTCATTGGGAAGATCTACTATGGAGCCAGGTGAGCTCTGCTGCATCAATAGCAATATAGCAATCGCTGTGGCAGCAGCACACTGAGACACAGAAGGACAGGAACCCAAACGAAGAGCTAATCTCTAGAGTGAGATCCAAAAGCCCTGAGAGAGAGAAAATTTATAGTCTCTCTGTTCTTGGACTTTCGAGGGTGCCAGCCAATCATTAGATGGGTAACCTGCAGGGAGATACATGTAACAATTATAATATAAATACTATATAGTATTTAACACATTCAGGTTAACAGATCTAACAACATTCAAATAATGCACTTTGTAATGTCCTATTTCAGCCACTTGGCATTACAAATGATTGCCAGATTTCTTCCAATTTGTACATAACAAAAAAACCTATCAATAATGACTGGCCAGGCAGGGAGAATCAGCTGATAGGATGTCCTTAAACTCTTCCAATGATGCTATCATAGTGTGTGTGGGGGGGGGGAGTAAATTTTTTCTTAGTCGCTCAGGTCACCATGCCTCAACCCACCTTGTAATTGGTTCCTGGAAAGTCCTCCCATTTGCACACCTCTGTTACCAAAATGCTTGTACCCATTTATTAGGTTGGTGAGGTTGCCACATAGAGTCCTAGAAGCTCTTTCCACTTATTATTTATGGAGACCACTGTTCTTTTTGGAAATAGTAGGTGGATATCTAGTAGTATACAGATTTTTGCCTTGAAACAATCCTGTAGCCAAAACCTTTTTTTTTACCTCATCACTTTCCTGAGCCAGAAACTTTAGATTTTTCTGCCAGTTTTATTGTGTGAGGAACTTAGATTAAAGAAATAAAGCAAAATGAAATACGCTCCATTGTCTTGTATAAGGCTTATGGGACATATTACAGGCAGGACTTCCATTCCAATTTAGTATGGGGTAGGTCAGGAGGACTTTCAGACCCCTGCTCTACATATCGAAGGTTGCCTTTTAAGATTTATATTGCAGCCAGATTGTGTAACTTCCATTATGGCCCTACGCGGTCATGTGACTATATCAGCATCCACCTAGTGCTTATGTCTTTCAAAGGGAACCAATAACTTTCCTACACCTTTAGATGTCATGGTCACAATGGACAGCATTAATCTACGGAGTGAACTACCTAGAATCAAAATGTCTTTAGTTATTGGTAGAGCACATTGGTTTCCCTTACCTTTCTGATATACTTGGATGAGAGGCAGAAAAAAACAGTGAAGTTTGTCACACTGTAACGGCACTCAGGGAGCACACTTTCTGTTCTCCAGATCAAGCTCTGTGGTCCTGATATCTAGTGAATGCTGCTCCATAATAAAAATTATAACTCAGCATCCGTACATGATAAGTAATAGAATGTATTTTACATTTATTATGTATATGTGCATTGTGCCTGTTTGTGAACAGTTGCCCTGGCTGCCTGTATTACAAGCTTTGTCCTTTTATTTATGACCATCTGCTTCTCGCTTCTATTTAAATGTTTTATACCAAAGGAAAAGGCTGTAAGTTTAATTATAGCGACATGAAATGCAACTAAGGCCTCAGCTCTTTGCTGTATCCCAGCACTTGAGAAGTAAATAGCGGCAAAATAATAAGCTGACTCCTCAGGAGCTTTCACATGAGATCCTTGTACAGATACAGGAGAATGGGCGCAGCGGGGAAGGAAATGGGGGTCACTCAGTCCACATTCAGATTAGGAACAAATGATAAGAAGTATTTCCAAGTTGCACAGCTCTAGGCCAAGAAAACAAACAGTACCTTGCATTTGCATTGTAGCCTTCTCCCCTTGGTTATTAGGAAAAATTTCCTTTCCAAGAATATGTTGGGTATACTGACTCGTCCCCTGACAGTAATTTGGTTAACACTGCCGAAAAGATGATAAACAATGGGGCACATTTACTAAGAACAGTGCAAACTGCACTATAAGCAGTTTGACTGTGCATAGTGCAGAGGGCGCCAGATTGAGTATTTCTGGTGCACGTTCTGCATGAATCTGGCGCTCCCTGCACTGCCCCACAGAGTACACCACTTGCAGCTGTGCTACAAAGGGGTCACATGCGACAAAAAGTTAGGCCCTATCCTAAATTGCTGATCAGTGGGGGTCTCAGTGCAGAGTCCCCACATAGATCACGAAAACGAGGGGTTTCGGATTAAAATAGTGGTCCCCAAACATCATTGAATCAGAGGACCGACGGCACCCAATTTTTTTTCAAAGGCGAGTAACCCCCTTACCATGGTCCCTGGAAGAAAAAAAAGTTGTGTGCCCCGCAAATACACCATATCTAAACCTAAGCCATATACAGTAATGTACCATTTCACACAGCCCTCAATACCACATTTTCTGTAGCCCCCATTTTTAATGCCTCTTTTTCGTTAACCCCCTACCTTTCCTTTATCCCCTTATAGTGCCCCTTTTATGTCACCTTCTCCCTTTTCTAGAGCCCCACCTTTATAGTGTTCTCTTTTAAGTAACCCCTACCGTTAGCCCCTACCGTTAGCCCCCTTTATAGTGCCCCTCTTTTTGTAGACCTCCTTTATAGTGCCTGCTTTTAACATCAGCCTATGCATGATCAGGAAAAGACCTCAAGTGACAGAGTTCTGCCAAACAGAACAGGAAAGAGAGACTTATAGGATCTTAGATTTAGAACCCACCCTTATATTTGGCTCTTATTGAAGAAGTATATATTCCAAATAGATAAGCTGCTGCTCTTTGTCCTGATTTTCCAGTCATTCCCATATTTCATGGGTTACCAAAAATACATAAGGGTGGTTTTCAATCCCAGCTACACCCGATTATTTTGGGCAGTGATTCATTGAATGAAAGGATATGCAAATGGCTTGATAATCTTCTACAACCTTTGGTTGTAGTCACTCCAGGGTACCTTGTCATGGAAGTACTTAGAGTCTTCAATAGTTTTGTCTGGTATAATCATTATATTTGGATAACGTGATGTTTGTTCATTGTTTTTGAGTATACCTCACGCAATCACAGCATAAGCATCCCGGCCCACATTTATTAACCCCTTCACGCTCCGTGACGGATATATCCGCTATGGAGCTGTGAAGGTTGTATGAAGAAGGCTCACAGGCTGAGCCTTCTTCATACAGAGATGGGCTTTGCTGCATATCGCAGGAAAGACCCATCACTATCACCCGCGGTCGGTGCTTGCACCGATCGCGGGTGTTAACCTTTTCTTTGCCTCCGGCAAAGTCGCCGGCGGCACCTTAAATTTGGCGGTGCATGGGCGCCGCCATCTTACCTCTGATCGGCGCTCCCCCGAACGTCATTGGGGGGCGGCGATCGGTTGCCATGGTAGCCTCGGGTCTTCGTTTGACTCAAGGATACATGGCTTCTGCATATCCATTAGCCTGTGGCTCATTGTAATGTATAGTGAGCAGAAATGCCATATACTGCGATACAGTAGTATTGCAGTATATGGCAGGAGCGATCAGACCATCTAGGGTTAATGTACCCTAGAGGGTCTAAGAAATAGTGGGGAAAAAAAAGAAAATAAAAAGTTTAAAAAATGTAAAAAAATAATAAAATATTAAAAGTTCAAATCACCCCCCTTTCCCTAGAACTGATATAAAATATAATAAATAGTAAAAATCACAGACACATTAGGTATCGCCGCGTCCCAAAATGCCCGATATATCAAAATATAAAAACGGTTATTGATGGCGGTGACCTCCGGAACGGCAAATGGCGCCCAAATGTCCAAAACACGACTTTTACACCTTTTTAGATGACATAAAAAATGTAATAAAAAATTATGACAATGTCGCACAGTCCTCAAAACAGTAGCAATGAGAACTTCGGCTCGTTTCGCAAAAAAATGACACCTCACACAGCTCCGTGCGCCAACGTATGAAAAAGTTATTCGCATCAGAAGATGGCAAAAAAAATTTTTCTTTTTTGTACACATTCGTTTAATTTTTGAAAATGTATTAAAACGCAATAAAACCTGTATAAATTTGGTATCACCGCGATCGTACCGAACCGAAGAATAAAGTAGAGGTGTTATTTGGAGCGCAGAGTGAAAGTCGTAAAAACTGAGCCCACAAGAACATGACGCACATGCAGTTTTTTTCAATCTTTCCACATTTGGAATTTTTTTGCGGCTTCCCACTACATGGCATGGAATAATAAATAACATCATGGGAAAGTAAAATTTGTTACGCACAAAATAAGCCCTCACACAGGTCTGTACACGGAAAAATGAAAAAGTTATGGATTTTTGAAGATGGAGAGCGAGAAATTAGCGAAAATACCCTGCGTCCTTAAGGGGTTAAAGCCCCTGTGCCAGTTTTTTGTCTGACTTTACACATTCTTTTAGTGCAAACTGCTTGCACATGTACTTATAAAGTGGTACCAGTGAGCCAAATAATAATTGGATATGATAATACTGGATATGAGTTTAGTTATACAGGTCAACATTAGGATAGAGTGTAAAGAGGCCTGTATTGGGTCTGATTGGTTTAGTACCTAGCATCATTGGTGTACAACCCATGGCCCACAGAGCCTCAGGTTGCGACCCCTGCCCTGCTGCCTGCAGTGGTACAGATAATCCAATAGTGTTGCACGCTCTTAGTAAATCTGGGTTGTTTTCAGCATATGCACACAGTTGCACTTTTTATTTCTTGGTGCACTTTGCTTCATGCTTTTGCGCCAGAATTGGGGCACAGCTCAGTAATAAATGTGTTGCAAACTCTGACTAAGCACCACTACACCCCTTTAGGTGCACAGTTTTCTAAATGTGCAAGATCCAAAGACCTTCTTTTTAGTGCAAAGATAGACAAAAAACTGGCGCAGACACACTAATATATGTGGGCCAAAATGTTTTCCATGTTGAGTTCTTTCCAGACTTCCCTCTCTTTACTGTGCTAAAGATTTTCCAATTATTTTATGACATTTAAGCATAAAGCCTCTGAACTCCGTAATAAGACTGTGCAGGATGGAGGCTCCATGAAAATTGCTCTCAGATATTAGCTGGACCCTCAAATGTTGGAGCGTTCACAGTGATTGTTATCTAAATAGGTCCATGTCCAGCAAAAAAGCAGTTATAAAGGTCCAGAATGCAGCTGCCATCATCTTATCATTGATCAAACATGGAGAGTGGCTCATGAATTATTATAAATACTGTTCCTGTTCTACTCAGATATAATCAGTGTGAAGATATCACAACATAAATCTAGTGCTTTACCAATAGAACATGAGCCATTGAGACAGACACAAGAGTACTGAATAATCTGCCCAATGGATGATTGCTCTGTTTAGCAAATATTGATATTGCTCTTTATCCTTGACATTAAATCTTGCTCTATGTAAATAGAAATGTAACACCCTCCACCCAACATTATCCTAGGTCACCCCCACGTGGTTCTGCCTACTTGCTCTGCTGCGGCACGCAGATACTCTGTGAGCTGCATACATTACATTGTGCTCATTAGTCGTGAATTATTGGGAGAACATTTGCAGCTGTGATCACAAAGGAGACTAGAATGGAAGACTAAAAATATCTGACAGTGAGACAATAGGAAAGAATGGGTTTTCCCGGAGTCACTGCCTTTATGAATGAAAGTTTTGTCCCCCAGGATAAAGCAAGATCTTGCAGGTTGAATGTCACTTTGTAAGTCTGCTGTAAGGGAAGATATATTAAGCAATGTGAGCAAAGTCAGCGACATTTATGGAAATGTTTCCTCATAAATCTTACTTACACTGCAAACAGATTATATGGCCACATAACATTTGGAGAAGTTGCCACTAACAGCACCACACATACAGTGTGACTTTCATTACATATGAGATCACTATTAATAGATAATATGGTGTAGCCTCTGGGAACCTGCTTGCGGAAGAAATGACAGAGGGAAACTGATGTCAGAGCAGATCCCATAGTTATCTTTGAGATCAGTTCTATCAAAGACATCAGGTGTTTGACAGTGTCGAGTGGAGGTTCCTGTGGGAAGTCCTGCGTAGACTTGGCTTTGGCCCCACTTTTACGAAATGGGCTAAAAGCCTTTATAGTTCACCAAAAGCCAGGGTTACTGTAAACGGGACAGAGTCGGAATCCTTTTTTCTGAACAGAGGTACTAGACAGGGCTGCCCCCTCTCCCCCCTCCTTTTTGCTCTTTTCATTGAACCGTTGGCCATCAGGATCAGATCGGATGAGGGAGTTAGGGGAGGGGGTAGCCAAGGAATGGAGGATAAACTGTGTTTATACGCAGATGATGTATTGTTTTCTGTACAGGAATCCCCGAAATCAATACCTAGGATAGTTGAGATTGTTAATGAGTTTGATCAATACTCTGGGTTTGAAATAAATTGGAAAAAAACCTGTCTGTTACCTCTAGACGGGTATAGGGGAGAACAGTTGGATATGAGTGAAATTGTTTTGTGTAGGGAGTACTTTAAATATCTTGGGGTTAAAATCTCTGCAAAGATAGAGGAATACGACACCCTAAATTTAAGACCTTTGATTAGGGCAACGAGAGGAAGAATACACATATGGGATAAGTTGCCACTCTCATTTGCAGACAGAGTTGCGCTGATTAAAATGGTTCTTTTACCACAAATCCTTTTTTTTTTGGCAGCCTGCCCCATATGGATAGACAGTTCATTTTTTAAGGCCATGGAATCCCTGTTCAACGAACTAATTTGGGGCAGAAAAAGAGTAAGAATCAAGCTTAGGTACTGGCACAAGCCCATATCGGAAGGAGGGATAGGGATGCCCTTTCTCTTTGGATACTATCTTGCAGCTCAGCTATCGAGGATAGTGGGCTGGAAGGATGTGACGGATCCAGTTAAAGCGCTTATAATGAGAGGGAACCACTCGAGCTCGGTATTAGAGGCACTGGAAAAGAATATAGATCGTAAGGAGAACAAGAAAATTAGTATGAAAAGGGCTATGTTTAAGGGTTGGCAAGAGGTCAAAAAAATGTTGAATATTAATGGAATATTAGATTGCACTCCACTATGGCATAATCAAGAATTTCCCGAATTAGGGAGAATACCGGACTCAATTTTTTGGGAGAGGAAAGGTATTAGATATTTTTCACAGATAATAGAAAACGGAAGAATAGTAAACTTTAACTTTTTGAAACACAAATACACAATAGGGGAAAAAGATTTCTTGAGATATTTTCAATTAGCTCACGCGATTAACGCAATTAGAATAAGAAAACACTTAGAAATTAGCTCACATGACTGTTTAGAATTTGTGCAAAACACAGGGAAAAGAAAGGGATTGATAGTGGGCATTTATAAATTTCTGCTTAAGGGGTACTCTGTGGGGCCCTCTCATAAATCACAAGAAAGGTGGGAAAGATGGGTAGGAACCATACCGAGGGAGGAGTGGGTTGGGATTTACAGAAACGCTAGGATAGGGTCGATAAATGAGAACCACAGACTAATACAGATTAAGATCCTCTATATATTGTATTACTCTCCTAGTGACCTGCAAAAGATGAAAATCAGGGGGTCGTCCACTTGTTATAAATGTGGAGAAGATGGGGCTGATTTTATTCACATAATCTGGTTTTGCCCAGTAATCTTTGAGTTCTGGAGCAAAGTATTCCAGCGGTTGAATAATATTTTACAACTAACCCTGCTCCCGTCCATCTCGTTAGCTATTGTTGGTAGAATCAGCTCCGTTGAGACTGGACCCATTCACTGTGCAATTATTCTCAAATTATTGATGCTGGCGAAAGTACTTATTGTAAGAGAATGGGGAAGTAATAGCAGTGCGAAACTAACAATATGGAGGTGGATAAATTTATCTTTTAGGGTAAAAGAATATGAAAGAATCCAAGCGGAAAAGAGGGGTACAATGAGGAAATGGGCTAGAACCTGGGAAAAATGGAAATAGATAAACTGGTATATGGAAAAATTCACATCTTTAAGAACCACCCAAAAATTTAAGTGAAATTAATATACATCCTTCTCTGTTTTTTTTTTTGTTTTTTTTTATCCTCCTGCCGGGGGGGGGGGAGGGAAGGGGGCTATAGAAATAATAGAAACTGGTCTATATTCATTAGTAGATTACACTAGGTAAAGAGGCTATATCTCTGTCTTTGTGTGTACTGTGCATAAAATGTTATATGGGTTTAGACGGGAATGTAAACTAACATATAGTAAAGAAATTTTTGTATGGAACTTTTATATGTAAGAGATGCAAGAAATTCTGGGTTATACATATGGTATGTGTTCAATTTTATGTGAAAAATTAATAAAGCTTTTCAAAAAAAAAAAAAAAAGACATCAGGTGTTGTGCTGTACAGTGGCACACCTATGCAGCAGTCACAATGAAATGCCCTGCAGCCAACCCCCCCCCCCCACTTATGAAATACCCTGCAGCCAGCTGCCCCTATTGATGAATGGCCCCTGGATGTATAAAAAAAATGACTCTACTCACCTTCTGCCGTTGCCCAATGCTCCCTGTGGCTCCTTGACTTGTCGGCTCCCAGCAGCTTCTCACCTCCTCGGCTCCTCACCTCCTCCATTCAGCTCTAACAAAGCAGGCAGAGACGCGTCCATGCGCTCTGTCTGCCACAGCACACTATGATGTCAGTAGCGGCGACACTGCTGCATCATAGTGTGCACCTGCGGGCATAGGGCATGGACGCGTGTCTGCCCACTTTGTTACAGATGAAGAGTGTAAGGGAAGAGAAGCAGCGGGAAGCATCTTGCAACGCCGGATGGTGAGTATGGAAGTTTTTTTTCATATACACTCGTGTATAAGCCGCGGTGGTGTTTTTCAGCGAATTTTTACTCCTGAAAAACTTAAGATACAAATATATATTTAATATATATGTAGGTAAAGTGTCTACAGACCTAAAAGGACATAATATACACAGGATATACATTTGTAATCTGTGGTAGGTCAGAAAGTAAGAGCTCTTCTTATGGAGATTTGCCAATTAAGGTCACCTTGCAGGTGCCTGGAGACTTGCAGCCAGTGACACTCCAATTGGGGGGGAGAGGATTCTGGGAAATATGCAAATACATTTTCCAGGATAGAATGAGGAAAACGTTGTCTCTTTTGGTGGTGGGTGACATGATTACTTTTAATACTGCAGCTGCATAACTTCTCATCAGTGTTCGGCCCCAGGGGAAGGATGATATTTATCACTGTAATGATGGAGTCTAAATATGGATGTAGCTAAAACTTTCAAACTGTCACTGCTCAAAGCATAATAGCATGTGTCGTAGAAAAACTTCACTGTCACTGATGCTAATGCTACATCTACTGCTTCAACTGGGCCGCTGCTGCCATTACCACCACAAATGCTGCCAATACCACTGCAAGAGAGATTTTATCTGTTAAAATAATGGATTTTTAACCTGTATGTAGTTTTATGCAATCACATTTTGTAAAAATATTGTAGTTCATTTTGCAGCTCTATCCAATTGGAGGATAAACAGGACATCCTTCTGTCAAAGACTGTGAGTAGGGCTGGGACACAGCATGACCTAGGCTTGGCACCTCCCCCCAACCCTTATAGGTTAACTTGATTTTACTTTAACCCCTTTCCACCAATAGTGGATTACAATATAAGAGATGTAAAAGGTAAGCAGGTTCGGCACTCGGAAGAAGCCACCAGGATAAATGAAATGTAGTTTGTCTTTATTTCAGTCTCAGGAACATAACAGCTTTAGTGCATACGATCAACGCGTTTCGACGCAGGGCGTCTTATATTATGAGTGGATGTTGTAGAACGTTGTGCCATGCTTAAATATGCATAGGGAGCGTGGTAATTCTTCATTGACGTCACTGATCATTTTGCCCTTCAATGCATCCGTTAGTGTCCACTTTCAATTGGTCAATAATCCATCATCACTATTGCTAAAGCCAAAAACAGACAGGGGTGGGTTCAAAACAAGATGATCAGTAAATGTATCCACTCCTGCTTTCAACCCTGAGGCTTTTCATTCCTTCTGACAGATGAAATGAAGGGGAAAACTAAACATAGGGGCAACGTCATAGAGCGTTGGAGGGTAAAAATAGCATTATGGAAATCACAGGGTGTTCCAGGGAGACAGCAGTCAGTTGGCAGCAACATGAGTAGGCCACAGAGTGGCACAATGACAGTGTGGAGGTGGCACAAATCGGAACAAGAAAAAAGTTGGATGCGTACAGGAAATCACATTACCAAAAAATCCATTTATTGATACAAAAAATAATAATAGCAAGACAACAAATATAAAAACACTTAAAACATACACCCAGTGGGTGTATAAAGCTTCCAAGGGTAGTAGTCCCTTACACTTCCCATCCACAATCAGTAATTCGCACAGATAGACAATTATTTATAGGTAAATTAACATAGTCGGTCCTAGAAAAACCTCTAGATGGCGGCAATGCAGTAAAGTGCTCTGTGCAAAACAATAAAGTTTGGAGTAAAACCTGGTAAACCCTCAACCTGCTCATACAATACCCAATTGTAGAAGAGACATGTGGTGTCTAGTACTGGGATGAAAGCCAGGGAGGCAGGTCAGTTGAATGGAGAGTGGAGCAAGCCCCACGCGTATCGTCACCGTGTTGGTGACTTCCTCAGGGGTAAGTGGTCACTAGATACAGGTGTCTTGTATAAATACCAGAAATTGGTCCCCCGCCCTGGGGAAGAAGGGCTGCGATAGGCCAAACACCTGCCTGCCATGCCAGTAGGTGGATCCTGTATTCGGCGTGTGTGCAGCTGTACTGAGCATGACAGGAAGTAGGTCGTCACATGACCCGAAGTAGGTCATCACATGACTGATCATGTGACCGGAAGGGGATGTAAACAAACTCATTGCGATAAATATGCAGTAGTACGGCGTATAGTCAAAGGTCAGTCGTCACATGATTAATCATGTGATCAAATATAAACATAAATGTTAAGAATTGTTGCGATGAACGCCAATGTGTCCACTAAGGGGATACATGAGACCGGCATCCCATACTCGAACAGTACGGATGGAAGGTAAGTATATTCTAATAGCTCATTATAACAAAAAGTTGACAATGCAGAATATAGTTTTGTCTCAAGTGCATATATGGTTTGGAAGAAGCCGGTACATGCCTCATCAAATCGAGAGATGACATTATAGTGCTAAATAAATAATGTTAAGTAGAACACGTCCCTGTGAGTAAGTAAAGTGCCAAAACGGAGGGGTGTGGGTATATGCTTAATAAATATACATGAGTAATGCCAATGATAATATATTTAAGGGAGACAGTGGGGGAATGTGGTGCTATTGTGTCTGGTGTGGGGAGTGTGCCTGGAAATTGGTGGAAAGTGGTGGTATGGGGTGTCAGCGGCACCCTGGGAGGTGGTAGGGGGATCATAATTAATGCAAAATGAAACCCTGTAGGGATCCCGGTAGAAAATGTGCAAATTGTGTGGTCAAGGGAAACTAAAAAACAAGAACTACGTGAAGGGGTGAATAGGGACAGTGAACATACCACAAATGCAATAGAATTACTTACCACAGGAGTGTGTAGAAGAATCCGTGAGGAGAGTATACGGACGTGAGGTAGTCCATAAGGGTGGAGACTTGTAAAGCGGTACTGTAAAAACTAGAATAATATGTTTAGGATTAGACTACATAGAACCACACATCACAGGGGGGGGGGGTGTCGGCACAGGAACAATATATTTAAAGTGGTTTGTAAAACACAGTAAATAGTAGGTCTGCATTCAGACCTTTCGGCACCTGACTGCCCAAAGAGAAAATCCAACGGCTTTGGATTGGGGCATACCCAATCCAAGCCCACCACCCGAATGCCTCCTGTTTTACCCCAATGGTACCTCCGAAAGTGGTCCGCCACCGTGGACAGTGGTTTATCTTGCAGGAAATGGGTTGTGGCGTTCGTTATTGTGGACAGGTGTTGTTGTATCCTTTTGAGGGACTACTACCCTTGGAAGCTTTATACACCCACTGGGTGTATGTTTTAAGTGTTTTTATATTTGTTGTCTTGCTATTATTATTGTTTGTATCAATAAATGGATTTTTTTGGTAATGTGATTTCCTGTACGCATCCAACTTTTTTCTTGTTCTGATTGTTGCATCACTTGTTGGGATGCGTGGATACATTATTTGTTTACATTGTGGAGGTGCCTGCTCTCCTTTTGTGTAGTGTGGAGGTGGCAGCAACATGGGAAGCCACAGAGTGACACAATGATAGAGTGTGGAGGTGGCATCATGAGCAGCAGCAGCAGGAGCCCTCAGAGTGGCACACGATAGAGTGTGGAGGTGGCAACAGCAGCAGGAGCCCACAGGTGGCAGCAATATGCAAAGCCACAGAGTGGCACAATGATAGAGTGTGGAGGTGGCGGCAACCTGGTAAGCCTCAGAGTGGCACAATGATAGAGTGTGGAGGTGGCAGCAGCAGAAGCAGCAGCAGGAGCCCACAGGTGGCGGCAACATGGAAAGCCACAGAGTGGCACATTGATAGAATGTGGAGGTGGTGGCAATCTGGTAAGCCACAGAGTGGCACAATTATACAGTGTGGAGGTGGTGTCAGCAGCAGCAGCAGGAGCCCACAGAGTGGCACAATGATACATTGTGGAGGTGGCATTAGCAGCAGCAGCAGGAGCCCACAGAGTGGCACAATGATAGAGTGTTGAGGTGGTGGCAACCCGGTAAGCCACAGAGTGGCACAATGATACAGTTTGGAGGTGTCAGCAGCAGAAGCAGCAGCAGGAGCCCACAGGTGGCGGCAACATGGAAAGCCACAGAGTGGCACGTTGATAGAATGTGGAGGTGGCGGCAACCTGGTAAGCCTCAGAGTGGCACAATGATAGAGTGTGGAGGTGGCAGCAGCAGAAGCAGCAGCAGGAGCCCACAGGTGGCGGCAACATGGAAAGCCACAGAGTGGCACGTTGATAGAATGTGGAGGTGGTGGCAATCTGGTAAGCCACAGAGTGGCACAATTATACAGTGTGGAGGTGGTGTCAGCAGCAGCAGCAGGAGCCCACAGAGTGGCACAATGATACATTGTGGAGGTGGCATTAGCAGCAGCAGCAGGAGCCCACAGAGTGGCACAATGATAGAGTGTTGAGGTGGTGGCAACCCGGTAAGCCACAGAGTGGCACAATGATACAGTTTGGAGGTGTTGGCAACCTGGTAAACCACAGAGTGGCACAATAGAGGTGGCGTCAGCAGCAGCAACAGGAGCCCACAGAGTGGCACAATGATAGAGTATGAAGGTGTCAGCAAGCTGATAAGTCACAGAGTAGCACAATGATACAGTGTAGAGGTGGCGGAAAATTAGTAAGCCACAGAGTGACACAATGATACAGTGTGGAGGTCACATCAGTAGCAGCAGCAGGAGCCCACAGAGTGGCACAATGATAGAGTGTGGAGGTGGCATCAGCAGCAGGAGCCCACACGTATTTCTTGCTCTCAACTTTAGCAACACAAATTATGAGAATTTGCGTTATACAGATACCCAACAACAGACACCCTGTAAGTGGAGAGAAAAATCACTCTATAAACTATGTGGATTTGACATGTATTTCTTGCTCTCAACTTTAGCAACACAAAAAGTAGGGGAATTTGCGTTATACAGATAACCCACAACGAACCACCTGCGAGATGAGCAGCTGTGTGGATATGAAACAGATTTCTTCCCAGTCGCTTCAGTAACAAAAAAGAACTGGTATTTGGGGTATACAGATCCCCCTAAACACACACCCTGGGAGAGGGGCAGAAATCACTAAAGCAGTTTTGTGGATATTTAACAGATTTCTTTCTAGTGGCTTCAGTAACAAAAAAGAACTGTTATTTGGGGTATACAGATCCCCCTAAACGCACACCCTGGGATTGGAGTAGAAATCGCTACAGCACAGTACAGTAGAAGCAGCTGGACGCTACAGACAGCACATGCAGTGTGAAAGGCCGAGATTGGAAATGGCTGACAGTTTTTATAGGGCTGTGTGACATCACATAAGCCTGCCGGTCGCTGATTGGCTTACAGGTCTGCATATGTCATCGAGGGAGTTTCTTTCTCCTTCCCAGAGTTCTCTGCCCCATGTAACACGTTGTGCTCACGC
Organism: Engystomops pustulosus; assembly: GCF_040894005.1. Classification (NCBI taxonomy): domain Eukaryota; kingdom Metazoa; phylum Chordata; class Amphibia; order Anura; family Leptodactylidae; genus Engystomops; species Engystomops pustulosus. Next base: position 80,099,981 of record NC_092416.1, on the reverse strand, counting down.
CCATTTAGCTAAAAAACCGGGGGTAAAAACTTTGTTCCCACGAATCAGTGTAAACTTCGTATCAAATTCCACTTCGTTCTAACTTCGATTTGCCCATCTCTAATCCTCAGCCTTACAGTCAGGATTTAGAAAAGTGTGTTATATCTCATAAAAATGTGGACAATTGGCATTGATCCAGTACACAGTGAAGGCACATTGAAGTTTTATAACAAGGAAATGAGAGAAGTAACATTAAATAACAAAAAATCGGAGCGATGGTGACACTATGAAGACCCCAGAGCCGGAGTGAATTGTAATATGTATAAATTATAATTAACACTGTAGGGAAGGAGCCCTATTCACTTAAATCTAAATTTATTACATGTATTTTCTGTTCATAATTTCAGAGGGAACAATATTACAGGAAATGTTTTCTGGTGCTCAACTTTCCATGTGTCAGTAAGTCTATAAGTTACTGACCCTAAAACGACGTAAAGACAACCCTCGCAGCGTGTGCTGGCACTCTGGGATAGTTGTTTGTTTCTCCAGCTAATGGCTGCACTTTGGAGGGAGATGCATTGGTGTATCTGCTGAAAAAGGACGTTGTGTAGGATTTCCATATAATGACAGCTCAGGCCCGAAGTGTGGAAATCCATTACCTGACAGCAGGATGGGCTGAGGAGGATTAAGATGCAGAGCGTCTCGGCAGCCGTCTCCTGTGAGAGCCTATAATGGACAATTACCACCTATAATAGGACGGCGGCAGATAAGGGGGAGCGTGAAGCAGCGCAGGTTTCTGACATGGTGTCAGGAGACACAACACAAATACCAGGGAATCACGGCAAGAAGTTTGTCTCATAAATAAAGCGTTCTCTCGAACACGAGATGTCTCATTAGGCACCAAATCTGGAATGGCAGAAATTCATGATGTTTTCTAAAGGTTGGGAAATTTCCCAGTCACGTATAAAATTACTTTTATAGGCGGTAGCAGTAGTGGCGGTTCCAGTAGCCAGTGTAAGGTGTCAGTGTTTGCTTTGATGGGATTCTCATTTGGTGCTCCAGGGAAGCAGAAGACGATAAGGAGACGGCATAGGATCCCTGCCCGGGTGTCGCCCTCTAGAAGCAAAAATAGTTATTTACAGGTGAATTCAAAAGAACCTAAAACATAACAAAAGCTACGCAACAAAAGAAATTGTGACAAGCAACATGTTGTGTCAAGATAAAGTGGAAATGTTCCTCTTTTAACCGTTTTTGCGTTTTAATTTTTCACTCCCCACATTCAAAAATATTTTTCCATGTACAGAGCTGTGTGATGGCTAAGCAGGGGCTAAGGTTTTAAAGGAGGGAAGTAGTCTCTATCTGGCGTGTACAATGCCAGTCTGCACATTGAGGATCTCCTAGTCCACCACTAGGACTGAAGATCAGCAGCTCTCTATTCTCAATCGGAGTGTTTGCTTACAGCCCGATAAAACAATCCCATGCCACTGCTTGTTCGGTCACTTGTATGGATGGGCGGCATGAGCATTATGACATTTTTATCCCTCTGAAGAGTTACATTACGAAACACGTCGAAGAATTTGGCATATACAGGGGGCATGCTTTGGTCCAACAGGGATAGCTGTGGACTGCCCTCTCTTAAAATGATCTCACCCCACTCCATTACAGACCATTACAGTCTGTACCCCCATTCCTATAGACTACGACCCCTTTGCTGGGCAGCTGATGAGGCTTATAACTAAGGAAAAACTTCTTCTTGTGAGTATCCTTGCTTTTTAATCTCCAATGAAAATGAAATTAAAATGATCAAAAGGTTGCAAAAAAAGTTATATAGCAGTTATTATACTGACTCCTGTGAGAGCCTACAATGGACAATTACCACTTATAATTTGGACAGCACAGTGAAAGGCATAAAACCAAATATGTTTTTTTTCATATATTTTATGCATTGGATGTAATATTAAATAAAGCAACAAGGAAGTACAATTTGTCTCACATAAACCGAACCGTCATACATCAGTAAATGGCAAAATAAAAATTTCTGGCATTATAGAGGAGGAGAGTAAAAAAACTGAGAGGTTTTGTGCATGGATATGTGCCATGTAATCAATGAAAAGTTGCGATCTCTGTAGCATTTGGTGGTGATCATAGTACGTGGAGTCCCTGGATTCACCGCCTCAACACACTGCAATGAGAGCTCTACTAAATGTAATGGGCAGAATAATAATAATTCAGGTTTTTGGTCATCAGCCAGGAAATCCTTTGTCACCTTAAATATATAAGATATTTAAGACTTTAATTTGGAGCTCATTTGCAGAAGGAGCGAGAAGTGCAGCTCCTGAGACGATCGTCTTAATCCTTCACAGCGTTAAATAGCTTTAAGCACCAATGATTCCAAATAATTGTTTTAATTACATGTTTTAAATGAAAGTTTACGCCCGTCCTTCCTGCTTGGCACACAGCACATACACTACCGCACATCCCCAAGTGCCCTATCTGGCATGGTTTTCTCCAGAGTCACATCAGTGAAGATAAGTTCTGATTAATAGTAGCTAGACATCAGAATGACCCTCATTAATTGTTTCTTAAAGACGTTTTGCAGGTTTTACTCCTTACTGAGGCTCCACCCCTCATTCTTTGCCGCAGTTTTCTGATAATAGTTTTTTATCATTCAGTTACTTGTCATCAGTTACTATCTTGTGTTTTTTCCCCAAAAATATATCAGCTCTACCATCCTGGGCCCACCCAGATATATATGAAACATACCCATCACACTACAACTGACAATGCTATGACTTCTTAATATATTTAATATAAGATACACTGATACACTGAATAAATAACACAACAAAGAATTTTCCTTTCTCCCTTGGGAAACATGTGACCTTTTCATGTATATGAATAACTCCCCTCACTCGGGATTGGCTGTAGAGGAGCAGGGGGCGTCGCTAAGCACAGTGATATATGTTTTCATATATATGAAAATGTCACATGGAGAAGCTGTTCACCAAGGGTGGGGGGGGGGGGACTGCTCCTTTCCAGACCCTCCTATTTGGCAACTGCCTAGTCAAACAGCAGATGCTAATGAAAGGTACAATATAACATATCTTTTTTTCTGTAAAACCAATTTTTAATACAAAAACACTTTGGTAGTGTATGTACTATGCTTTGTGGGGACTGGGGGAGTGCTAAAAATGGGTCTCCTGGTGACAGGTTCCCTTTAAGCAGCCATCTATATTGCTCCAGCCTGAAGCTATCTATAACAGACTGTGAGCAATTCCTGTGGAACACCATCCAACCAGCCATCTCAACCCAGTAGATTGTTCCTGCTGTTTTGGCCATTGCCGTGTTCCAAATAAACAAGCTGTAAGATGAATGATTAACATCCTAAGTCACCTAGTAATCCCTGAGTAAGGCGGACAACACCAAGGACACCCCATTTAGCACCGCCAGGGATCCCTACACTACATTGGGGTTGCCCCAGGGAGAAACATCAAATTCCTACAGCCTCTCCCTCCTTTTTTTGTGCTTCCACCTGTCAGAGTCCAGCCAGGTTGTAGACGAAGCCTTTGTTCCTGGTAGACAGCACCGTGACCGCAGACTAATGCTTAGCCACGCTCTGCCAGACACTCAGGTACCCGGAGATCGGGCTGCGCCCAAGCCAGAAAAAAGCTAGACCCCAGTGGGGGATGTTGCAAAGGATGATCCCCATGAGAAGCCACTTTTATACTAACATACAGGGGGTCATTTACAAAGGGCCCGATTCGCGTTTTCCCAACGTGTTACCCGAATATTTCCGATTTGCGCCGATTTCCCCTGAATTGCCCCTGGATTTTGGCACACGCGATTGGATTGGGGCGCATCGGCGCTGGCATGCACGCGACAGAAATTGGGGGGCGTGGCCGAACGGAAACCCGACGGATTTGGAAAAACTGACGCATTTAAAAAAAAAAATCTGTTGCGGAGCTTGCACTTACCTTCACTCAGCCCGGCTCGGTGAACTCCAGCTCGTTCCGATGCTTTTCAGCGCAGCACCGCCACCTAGTGGACGGCGGAGGAACTACCTTAATGAATCCCGGCAAGACCCGAATCCAGCACAGAGAACGCGCCGCTAGATCGCGAATGGACCGGGTAAGTAAATCTGCCCCACTGTATGCTAAGAAAAGAACAGGCTCATAATTTCCCCAGGAGCCTTGTGTGTTTTGGTAGTCAATCACTCTTATTTGACATTACAAACTGTAGGCTGAGATGTAAGACTGCAGTGATTTCACATCGCAGTCAGCAGACATTTAGTAATAACTTTCTTCTTTGCAGCCATTTGCAGACTTGGCCCAGGTGACCAAAGTTGCTCCCCCATGTATTATTACAATTTCAGTGTTTGAAGATAATTGTGATTTTAGCTACATATAGCTTTGCCATAAGCAATATATATATCTAAGTCAAGAAAGTTCAATATAGATTCACATCAGAGGAGTAGGTATTTCAGGTAACCTTCTAGCAGTGTATCTTTAGCAGAATTGTATTTACACCTCTTGATGTAGCATAAGACTTTTAATTTTTAATACTGGACCGGGCCGTTGGAGTCTATCAGCCGGTCCGCGCAGGGGCGCGCGCCTCCTGCTGTACGAGGGGGCGGCACCGTGCTCCCGCCAGCCGGCCCGCATCCTGCTCCCACCCGCCCTCTGGCCCGCACTCCAGCCGGCAAGAGGCTCCCTGCGCCAGCTGGCACTGAGCTGCCGCCTGCCCCTTCTGTCGACCGGAAAGCGCCGAGTTCCTGCCGGCCGCCCCGGAACCGAGCTCCCGTTTGCACGCCCTCCGGCCACCATAATTCTCCCGCCCGCGCTCTGGTCCCTGCCTGCCGAAACCAAGCTGCCCGCCCCCAGGCACCGAGCTACCGCCCGCGCGCACCATGTAACCGGCCGTCTGCCATGACCATGCGACCGCCTGCAGACGCACGACGAGATCTCAAGTGCCTGGCCGGCATGCACCGATCTTCCGCCCGCCAACCACCTGGCATCGAGCTCCTGTCCGAATGCCAGTTGGCCTGCACCATGCCGCAGCAGCCCACTGGACAGCACCGGGTGCCCGGCTCCTCCACTCCCCGCATACCTGTCAGGACCATAAAAAAAGGTAATGTAACTTTATCTGTGCATGTGTATATTTATGTGTTCGTGTATGTATATGTGTGTGTATATGTGTATGTGTGTGTGTGTGTATAAGTGCATATGCTGTATGAGTGTTTATATATATTCTGTATATGGTGTGTGTATATATATATATATATATATATATATATATATATATATGTTTGTGTGTGTGTGTATGTGTGTGTGTGTATGTATGTGCAGTGTGTATGTATGTATGTGCAGTGTGTGCATATGCTGTATCTACTGTTTGTATATGTGTGTATATATGCTGTATGTATATGTAGTATTTGTGATATTTATCAGAGCTTCTATTTTGTACTACATGGCAATACGCTGTATGCATTATATACTACATGGCGATACGCTGTATGCATTTTATACTACATGGCGATACACTGAATGCATTTTATACTACATGGCGGTATGCTGTATGCATTTTATACTACATGGCGGTATTCTGTATGCATTTTATACTAAATGGCGGTATTCTGTATGCATTTTATACTACATGGTGATACGCTGTACGCATTTTATACTACATGGCGATATGCTGTATGCATTTTGCATTGCTTTATTTTTACACCAAACCAATATGATGGATCTGGTCCGGACACTCCCTGATATCTTATATTATAAGCTCCACCCCTCCATAACCCCACCCCATATGACCAAAGCCCCGCCCCCACCCCCACCGGGCCATGGAAAACTGGTCTAGCTTAACGCCGGTCCCTGGTGAAAAAAAGGTTGGGGACCTCTGGATTAAATGACTAGTAGCATTTTAATTCTTCATTACAGTGTGTGTCTACAGAATTTTCTGCAAAATTTTAAATAACAACTAATTACATATTAGCTTATATTTTAATGACCCATTTGTATATGAATTATGCTGATTCCTGGAATACCCCTTTAAATCTGACGCATTTGGAACCAATAAGTTCTTAGTAGTAGCCATTTTTTATTTAATAAAAAGGATTTTAATTGATATTTTTTCTGCAAAAACTTGGAAGCAGGATTTATCCTTTTCTTCATATTCTGATAACTGCTGGTACCCCAAACCAGACATCCGTGCTATCCTCGAGCTGGCGATAACATATTAAGGAAGTGAGTTGAACCCTATCCATGTTTTTTCTCATTTTTCTAATACACTTCATTAACAAATTCTGCCATAGAGATTTGTATTCCAGCCTGTACAGTGTGTGTCTATGGAGGCTGCATGAGCTCACATCTAATATCCCTTTTTTTGGTTAAACAGCTCTGGCAGTGAGGATTAACCCCTTCACTTTCAGCTTGATGTTTGAATATAGTGCTCCTAGCATACTACATTCAGGGAGAGAGAGAAGGAGGGGTTAACGCTTACTCACAGCAGTGTAAACAACAGGAGGAGAGAGCGGAAATAACATTGTAACTAGAGGACACTTTGCAGTCTGTTTCCTTACAAACTAAGCAGAATTTCTTAATGAAGTATGTTGAAAAAACATTCCCAACATGCCCCCCCCCACACACACACACACACACACACACACAGACACATACAATATTAAAAATCATCTGAAATCAGGGCCGTAACTACAGCGGTAGCAGACGCTATGGGGCCCGCAGTGTCAGGGGGCCCCGTCATCCGACCTGACACAATAAAGAATGGAGGATGTGCACCATTATATCTATATTGTACTGCACATGTCCAGCATAATATGTATATAACATATACTGTGATGTATATGTGCACTAGCTGTGATGTGTATATGGTGTCTGTATACACTGTATTTGAGTATGTCGTATATGGCACTGTATGTATGTGTATATGCACATGAGTGTATTTATACGTGATTGTAACTCGCATGTGTGAGAATACTAATATGTATATTTTTTAAAGTGGGAAGGGGGCCCCATGTAGTAGCCTGCTAGGGGGCCCTGTCTCTCCTAGTTACGCCACTGTCTGAAATGACAGGTACACCTTAAGTTACCAAAGTAACCAAAGCAATGACCCATTAGGAGATACCTGTAAGTTGCCAATTCCAGTAGCCTGAGAACAACATAACGTCAGGTCATTAGATGTTTAGGGTCTCCACCATCTTTAAGAATATTAGTCAGGGTCAGCATGCAGAATGTATAACTGTGGAAGGAGAGTGCAGGTTAATGTGTTTCTCATGATTGTATAGTAACTGTAGGTCCTCATGTCAGTAGATGAGCTGTACACATAGATCACTGGGCCATACACTGCTTCTGTGCTGCATCGGCTGCACATCAATGTTCTGTTCGGTTTATAGATTTTTAGACCCTTCAGGCAACAGAAGAAAAATGATAGTTTTATGACCTATCCCACTTCAAAGACTGCGATTAAACTGCAGCAGCGTGGAGCAGCCACCGCATGTGAATGCTGTGTAATCCTCCTCACAGAAAGTAATTGGGAATTTACCCACCTGTAAAGCAGGATAATACTGCCCCCTGCTGCCTGGCCTGGGAACCAGATGCTGCATGTTAGGGCCGTGTAACAAAGTCTGGGAGGTGGGAACTGGGAGAACATGTTTGGAATGGTACATTTACTTTTTTATACAAATTCCTTTATTGCACAACACAAAGGGGTTAATTATGCGGAAATATAAGAGTGAAATCCACACAGTATAAAGATGATTGTTCTATAATTGCTTACTGATCCAATAGTACTACTTGGTTGCTCAGACTCTGATTGTACACAATTCGCTGGATTTATCAATAAATGTGTATGTATATGTGTATTTTTGTAAAGAAATAGGTACATTAACACCCAGCCATCAACATCCAGGCATGGAGTGCGGGGGATTTCTCCAGTTTTCTGAGCTGCTAATGCATCAGGCATGCATCACACATGCTCCAAAGGAAACAAAGCCAATCTAGTTGACCCATAGGTCTAGGGTTGCGGTAAAGACTATTGCCTTTACCAAAGCCAGCTAACTAATAGATCTGCTAGCCACAGGAGAAAATGTTACCATCCTGTTACATGCTGCTGTTTTGACTGCTGTTAAAGTAACATTGTACATTTTTTATGACATTACTTCATTGTGTCCAGTTTGCATCCATGGCCTTCCATTAAGATCAAGGACCTCCCTTCTGCCAAATGCCTAGGACCGATCACCTATACAATGGGATTATACCACTACTATACCATGGCCTAGACAGGGGTGGAAGAGGCCAAGTTTAGAACCAAGGGATTGTGACACCGGTCACAAGGCCACTACCAAGTTAGACCTTCCAGTCCCAACCACCTATTTTCTTCCATCCACTGTTCGTCCCCGGTGGAGTATGTTGCATTTGCCCAACTAAAACTTGCAAGAGCATCCAATCAACTGCTTGAATATTGCCTGAATCTCTGCACTTTCCTCTTTAAACTAAGAGAATGGACAAGTGTGGCTCATCTCTTTCCCTTCCCAGCTGATAACCCTACTGTCAACTTTTTTTCTTTTGTCACAAAGCTGGTTCTTCTACTGTCATGACTTCTTCAGTTTTACTGCATCCCAGGAAGTAAATAACACATTCTTCATTTATTTTCTACATCACATTTTCTGTGCAGTAAAAAACAGCATCCACATGAAAAAAAATTGTTTAGGTATATAGCTTTTTCCAAATAACATTCCCTTTAATGCTACCAAATATGTGTGTGAAAAAACATCATAATGTATTATGTGTGCATTGGACCTGTCAACCCCCAAAAAAGACCCTCACCAAATATGTCCCCCATAATCCTCTCCCCATGCCCTTTCTACTTATGGCATTTTAAAAAAAATTAGGTTGGGAAAGTTAGTTTTAATCGATCCAACCTCTTACCAAATAAGAGGTCGGATCCTCATATTCTGTCCCCTGGCAGTCGGCCGTATTCTTGAGGGGGCCGGCCGACAAACCCCCTCCACGCCCCTGTCAGCGGGGACCTGTAAGAAAAGCCGGCAGTTTTGCATATATTGTGCAATCGCTGCCAGCTCTTTGCTTGTGATTATTGATGCCAGCTCTTGTGGCCCCCATGGGGTGAAGAGACCCTCAATCATTGCTCCCTTTGTCACCATATTGTGCGGATGCACTGACAAATGTACAATAATTGAGCCTCCAGTACCTGCGCTCCTCATAGCCGGCAGCAGCGCAGCCCATATACTGCGGCATCGCTGCCGGCTCACTGAGATGCGGCCGCACTGACAGCGGCTGCGCCGTGCTTGTTGACGGGGGCAGAATACGAGGATCCAACCTCTTATTTGGGAAGAGGTCGGATTGATTAAAACTAACTTTCCCAACCTAAATTTTTTTAAAAAATGTCATAAGTAGAAAGGGCCTGGGGAGAGGATTATGGGGGGACATATTTGGTGGGGGTCTTTTTTTTGGTGACAGGTCCTCTTTAAGGACCTACCAGTATTATAAGGCTGACACACTGGCCACGCTGCCACACACACTGCCCTTAGCATTCCCATAGATGTGTCTACTCCTCCCAATAAAGTCTTCCTTCACAGTTGTTTTTGTCTATGTTCTACCCCTTTATGCTAATGGACTCACGCACACAGCCATGATTACCATAGTTCTGTCTTTGAGGTGACTATCCTAGCTGCACAACTCAGAGCACCTCTTACTCCTTCCTTCCAGAGTTTGTGGCTTGTGCAGTCTTTGATTATGTCATCGGCATGTGAACAGACATTTGTGAATTTGTTTGCAGGTAGCCCAAGTCTACCACATCAACCTGTATATATTAACAGTGTTGATATTGCATCTATTCAACAAATATATTACTTATACCTAGACAAATGATGAATTCGGTCTTAGTCACTGTCTGTGCTTTCTAGCCTTGTCTATTACCTGCTGAGGAGATCTGGAGATGATGGCGCTGTCTCCAGGGTCTACAAGTATTTTTACGATGCTTCCTACGCTCCTCCTTAAGTTCTGCATGAGAGTCTGGGACATTGAAAAAACATCATTCTATGCAATTCCAGTGTGTAACAGAAGGCGCTGTGTCTAGAGATGTCATAAAACAGCACGTTTTGCTGATTATAATGTACAGAATTGTCTACAGATGCATAGTCATCAAAACACTATAAATACAGGATGAACATGTAGATGGTTCTGTTCATCACCTGGGAGGACATAAAACTGACACTTCCTGCAGGTGTACAGTCTGTGATGCAACAGAAGTCTATAGTATAGTACTGCGTATTCCTGCACAATGCCGGGCATCAACTTCACAAGCCTAAGAACCTAAGAGCAGCTGTGGGACAAGTATCAACCTGTTGGGGCACTTTTTGCACTTCACAAACCATCCTCCGATAATCCTGCTTCACTCCTCTTCTATCGAGTCACATACACATGTTACATCAAGCCCTATCCTAGCCATATGTACAGCTATATATATAATCCTATCCATATATACAGCCATATACATAATCCTATCCATATATACACTATAATTACTATTCTGATATTACATCATGTTCAATACAGACACTTTTTGAGCCTCAATTTCATCTTTGATCAGCCTACTGGACTCTGTGACTCTAGGTAAAGATAAAACCCTCACATTAGGCTGCAATGCACTGCACTATTGTACAACAGCACAACCTAGTGACAGATACAGATAAGATTTGAAGCCGTCTGTGCTCCTGTAAACAAGCAAGGGCGAGGCACAGAGAGACCACGGCATGGGACACCGAGAGGGACCCAGGCGGTACGTTTTTTAATGCAGCCCTTGCAGCCACACCCCTATTTTTTAATATCGCTCAGACAACCACTTTAACTCTTGGTTATCAATACTTTTATATTTGTTAAAATGTATCTTTCATGAGTAAGGCAGGCTGTGGTTTGCTAGTGCCCTAGAATCTTCCAGAGCTGGGTTAAAAGTCTATAAATATAGGCTTGGTTCTGGGTTAGCTGTGTGATTCTTATTCCCAATCCTGAAACTGCTGATTTTATTCTGCTAATGAAGCAGAGACGATCTGGATCCCTGGAAATTGATCCAGCCAAGCTGACCACTGGTACAGGCTGTTATACTGTTATAGCAGTATAACATCCTACAATGGTGGCATCTGGTGTTATAATCCAAAACTGCAGTTTCCTCTTAGGCTGCTTACAATACCATAACCTGCTATAGAGCATAAGAGTAGTTTACACCAATGACTGAGAAGAAATCACTGCAGAATACAAGCATTTTTTGTGACGCTTTTGTCTTCTTTACGTCCCTCCCAAGACTGATGGTGACCACCTTGTCTAGAAACACTGGGGTAAATGTTACATGTAATGTCAGTGGCCCTCTACCCCACTTGACAACATTTGACCGCCTTTAATAATTGAAGTGGAAGAATGTACAAGGGAAGCATTGTGTAAGCAGGAAATCTGAGGATGAACATCTGAAAACCCTGTTATTTCACTGGTAAAATGTTCTCAGGACCTGAAATTGCTTTTGAAATGGCAGAAAATTAATTCCTAATCCACGTCTATTTGAGGAGGTTCAGCTGTTTTAGAATGAAATGTCAGAACATTAGAAGAAGGATTGTCACCGGCACAGTGAGGGTTTCTATGGTGTTGATACTGCAAATGTGAAGGGCTCAAAGGTTCATATATAAAGACTACTCTGCACCCCCTAAGCATTTTCTTTTTGGCTCATCCCTTTCTGTCTGAGTGTGGCATATACCCTATCTAACAATCTGCAAAGAATAATTGTGATAAAAACAAAACAAGTGTAAAGTATAGAAAAGTTGTAGTAACTGCCTTAGCCACAAGGGTTAAACTAGAAAAGAAAGCCCTTAGGGCAGTGATGGCAAACCTTCTAGAGACCGAGTGCCCAAACTACAACAAAGACCCGCTTATTTATCGCAAAGTGCCAACACAGAAATGTAATTTGTGATTTATACTCGCTGCTCTGTCACAGTTTTCATTGATACCAGCACCTGAGGACACCAATAAAGCAGAAAATAGTCCCAGGTAGAGCTGTCACTTTAAAATAGCTCTGTGCACAGCAAGTCCTGGGCTGTCTGGGACTGCAGGAAGATACCTGGAGTCATCTCTGGTGATGGCCTGAGTGCCCACAGAAAGGGCTCTGAGTGCCACCTCTGGCACCAGTGCCATAGGTTAGCCATCACGGCCTTAGGGTGATGCTACACATGTATCTAGATTGAAAGTACATAAATAAAAAATATAAAATGTACACTGTACAGGCAGTCCCCGGGTTACGTACAAGATAGGGTCCGGAGGTTTGTATTTAAGTTGAATTTGTATGTAAGTCGAAACTGTATATTTTATAATTGTAGATCCAGAAAAAAAATTTTTGGCCCCAGTGACAATTGGAGTTTAAACATTTTTTGCTGTAATGGGACCAATTATTATCGATAAAGCTTCATTACAGACACCTTACAGCTGATTATTGCAATCTGGGACTATAGTAAAGCATCCAGAGAGCTTCACCAGAGGTCAGAGGGGTCTGTCTGTAACTATGGGTTGTCTGGAAGTCGGGTGTCCTTAAGTAGGGGACCTCCTGTATAATCAAAATCAATCCTGCTGGCAGGGCCGATTCTAGCCTTTCTGCTGCCTGAGGCGAAAATGGAAATGGCGCCCCCCTCCCATGCAACGGAACCCTGATCCCTGCTACATTCCGGTCACCAAATTTATTGACACAGATCAGTGGCATCTAGTACCTTTATAGGATATGATCTATTCCATCATACAGCGGAATTCATTACAATTTCTCCCTCCTATGGTTTATCACTGCTGTGTTAATCAACAGTTGTGTTTAGCTCCGTGCAACACATTTACGCACTGTGCATCCAAATATACCACAGTCAATTACAGTATAATGTCCCCTGGATAATACACCCCAAACAACAAAACTGACAACACAAATAAAACGTCCTAAAAATCACCTAATTAAAAAATAGATACCCTGTTTCCCCTAAAATAGGACATCCCCCGAAAATAAGACCTAGTACAATTTTGTTCAATCTTAGAAATATAAGGCCTCCCCTGAAAATAAGACCTAGCGGCCGCCATTGCAGCGGACCCCCATGTCATACATTAGTATTAGTAGATTTTTTAGATGCTGCAAGAGGTTGTGACATGCAGGAAGAATTACAGAATAAAATCACTGACTGTTGCAGGACAAATACGCTACAAGCTGCTACATGGACATGAAGTGCTCATTTAAGGAAAGTTCTATTGCTAAACATGAGAGATTGGGGCCAAAAATTCCAATACAGTAGTTCAGAGTTTGGAGAGTAATAAGGATGTATAAGTTTATGTTTTTTTTGTTCACCAATAAATGTAAATTCTTGTACATGGAAAAATAAGACATCCCCTGAAAATAAGACCTAGTGCCTCTTAAGGAGCAAAAATTAATATAAGACACTGTCTTATTTTCGGGGAAACAGGGTAGTATATACATGCAGGACCACTCCCCAATTATAGTATATACAGGCAGGCGCCCCTCATAGATAGTATATACAGACAAGACTACCATAGATAGTATATGCAGCCAGGCGCCCCTCATAGATAGTATATACAGACAAGACCCCCATAGATAGTATATACAGGCAGGCACCCCTCATAAATAGTATATACAGGCAGGATCACCACCACATATAGTATATATAGGCAAGGCCCCCATAGATAGTATATAGAGGCAGGCGTCTCTCACAGATAGTATATACAGGCAGGCGCCCCTCATAAATAGTATATTCAGGCAGGATCACCACCACATATAGAAAATACAGACAAGGCCCCCATAGATTGTACATACTATCTGTGAGAGACGCCTGCCTGTATATACTATCTATGGGGGCCTTGCCTGTATTTTCTATATGTGGTGGTGATCCTGCCTGAATATACTATTTATGAGGGGCACCTGCCTGTATATACTATCTGTGAGAGACGCCTGCCTGTATATACTGAGAAGACCCCCATAGATAGTATACATAGGCAGGATCCCCACCATAGACAGTAAATACAAGTAAGTTCCCCAAAGATAGTATTCACATGCAGGACCACTCCCCAATTATAGTATATACAGGCAAGACCCCCATAGGTAGTATATACAGGCAGGATCTGCACCATAGACAGTAAGTGCAGGTAAGATCCCCATAGATAGTATTTACATGCAGGACACACCTTATATACAAACATACAGTATATACACACATTTTATATAGTACATGTACATTATAAACACTGCATATACATAGAAATACAGTATATACACACCCTATATACAAACATACATACAGTATAAACATTTCAATATAAACAATGCATATACATAAAAATAGAATATACACACATAAGTACAGTATATAGAGATCATAGATACATTATATACATGCACATACAGAACATACTCACATATATACAGTATATAGACATCATAGACAAATATATATAGTATACACACATACAGCATATACACAGCATACACACACACATATATACAGAATAAATACTTACCAGATTTGTAGTCTTCATCTGCACCATGCTCCACTCGTAGATGTTTCCCTGCGGGTCAGGTCATGTGACCAGACGGCGGGCAAACGAGGTGGGCAGAGGTCCGGGCGGCAACGGATGAGGGGAAACATCACTGGAGGCCTGGGCAGGGACAGACTATGCTCCCTCCTCCTCTCTGCAAGGGGGGGAGGGGTTGTGGGAGTGCCCGGGTGCACAGGCAACCTAGGAGGAATAAACCTCCTCCTCTCCGACAGCGGATGCCGGGGGCGGGACCGGAGGCGTGGGCGGTGGTTGTGGAGGGGTTTGATGCTCGGCCGGGCCAGAACGTGAAGAATGGATGGGCCTTGTGGGTGGAGACTCCTCTTCTCTACTGTCAGCTTGCCGCGGCCGCCGGCGACGCTGTTTGGGACCGAGCGGCTGTGGTGTTTATGACCATTAGGTGAGCGGCGATTGGTCTATGTGCCGCTTCTTAAAGGGTTCAGCAATCTGCCGCCTGAGGCGGGATTTTCACCCCGCCTCATGGCAGATGCGGCCCTGCCTGCTGGGCCCATGCAGATATCTGTACAATAATAACTATATAAAATGATGATCCAATGAAACTAAAATACAGGCGGTCCCTGACTTAAGGACACCCAACTTACAGATGGACCTCTCTGTTCAATGTGCCCTCTGGTGAAGCTCGCTGGATGCAATGACCAGCTTTAAAGAACAAACCTAAAGAACCAGGATGGGACTGAATCCCCGGTGTGTCAGTGGTGTATCAATGAAAACAGTAGTGGACCTGACAAATTTAATCTCCAGACCTTCTGCCACTGACCAAACCCTCTGACGTCCATGGTCCATGTCAGGACCTCAACTCAATCTGTGTCCCACAATATGGGGGGTATAAAATAGGGCCCACAATATGGGGGTTTGAGAAGGGGGCCACAATATAAGGGGTTTGAGAGGGGGCCAAAATTAGGGGGTATGAAAGGGGGCCCACAATATGGGAGGTATAAGAGGGGGCCAAAATATGGGGGCATGAGAGGGGGCAACAATAGGGGTAGATGAGAGGCCACAATATAAGTGAGCAATGAGAGGAGCCACAATGTGAGGAGGAGATGAGAAAGGTCACAATATAAGTAAGAAATGGGAGGCCACAATATAATGGGACAATGAGAGGCACAATATGAGGGGGATATGAGAGAGGGGCACAATATGAGGAGGAGATGAGAAGCCCCAATATGAGGGGGAGATAAGGGGCCACAATATGAGGAGGAGATGAGAGGGTCAAAATATGAGGGGAAGATGAGAGATCTCAATATGAGGGAAAGATGAAAGGGGGCCACAGTAGCTAGCAAAGGCACTGATTGCTTTTAATAGGTCCTACCTAATGTTGAAGCTTACATCCATGTTCACAAGATTGGATTACATTTTAGGAGCATCTGGAGAATCTCCTGCCTGAATGCAGACTCCTCCATGATATCTAAACGCAGACATATTTAGACCTAAATGCTTGTGTTGTGTAAGTAGCAAGTAGCTGTGCAAAACGCAATGAAAACACATTCTGTAAACGCAGCCTAAAGGTGCATTGATACCAACATATGCATACGGGACACACGCTGGAGAGGAGGAGGGGTAAGCATACCCCTCTCCTCTCCATTGGGATGCACGGCCATGCACACAGGGAAAGATAGAATATGTTCTATCTTTCCCCCATGTACGGAGCCAGGAGACTATTACCGTCTATGGGGACATATATACGTCTGCAAACCGTGCTGGTAAAATTTCCATGTAGCAGTAGGTGGGCCCCAAGAATCAAATTCGCTGGTGGGCCCTAGACCCCTAGTCCAACCCTATAAATAAACTTTCCTGTACATAACCTGGGAACTTCCTATATATAGTAGTCTGATTCTCATTTGGAATCAGTGCAAGGACTTTCATATCCACACAAAAAAGTGTAATTTATCTTTATAAATGGGAACACACAATAATGTACATTATACGATAGCACTCTTCTGTTTAACTTACACAATACCACTTTTAGGCGTCTCAGTGTTCACCACTCTTCTCAACGTGCTGTGATTGCCAAACTCCTTCTCCACTCTGGTATGGGAATGAGGCTTGCTTGTGTGAAGACGAGGCTTGGCATGCAAAATACAAAAAATAACTGGGTGGAACTACTCATAATTCCTACCAATTTACCCCATAGCCGACCTTGAGAAAATTCCAAAAATAGATGATAGGTGTAGGAGAAAGCATGCTTATTTGTCTATTCCCTTGTCCATCATGCACTTGACAGTATCAAACACCGGTAATATGGCTGCACCACAGTGTCACTCAAGTGTGAGCTTGTTAATCGCATCTCCCTGCTCTTTGTCCGATGCTGTTGCCAGGGGAAACAAGATGGCGCCAGCGCATGTGTATGATAGACAAGGGAATGGACAAATAAACATGCTCTCTCCAAATTGTGTGATACTAATTACTGAGGGGCCGTTTCACAACCAGTTTAAATAGCCTTTATTAAATGTGTTTGTTTATACAAGAAAACCAGATGAAGCGCCACTTGCGCAAAACAGCTGTTGTTTCTATTGCTGTTTTTGATACTTTAATACTTTTAATACTTTGTGAGTATATACCAATAAATGAAGTAAGAATATAACTTTTGGTGAGTGCCCTTCTACTATTTTATATTCTACCTGTTTTATTTAAAAAAATGGGAAGAAGAAAAGACCAAAGGAAAAATTCAATGCAATAAACTTAATTGTGACAATTCTATAAAAACATTTAAAAAGCAGCAGGTAAGTCTCACACAGACAGTTGCAAGGGCATCTGTCTATTGGCTAACTAATCCTATTTCCTGTCTGTGCACCCGGTTAGCACTACCCCCAGACGAAGGCTAGGAATAGCCAAAACGCACATCGGGGACAGCGTTACCCCCGGCCACACTGCTGACATTCAGAACATGGGTGAGTGTTAGTTATTTTCAACACCATTTCATATTAGTATTAGTGTCCGGTATCCTGCACATATACAATATTTCATGGATTAGGATGCTGTTTACTATGTTCCATGATTACTATAATTGCTATACACAATTATCAGATTTGCACCTTATGTAGCATACTGTGGTAGGGGTAACCAACTGTCTGTGTCAGACTTATCTGCTGCTTTTTAAATGGTTTTATAGCATTGTTATAATAAAGTTTATTGCATTGAATTTTTTTCCTTTGGTCTTTCTTTCTTCCCATTTTTTGGGATAAAGTAAGTGTATAGTTTGGATTATGAAGACAGGGACTTGGTGTAATCAGGATGATATAGGAGCCACTTGTAAGCCTGATATACCATATAACATTAAAGTACATACGGTATGTGTTTTCTTTTTGTCCCCCCCCCCCCTAAATTTGGTGTTTGCTATTTTGTATAGTACTGATTTAGACACATAAGCATTGGGAGTATTATGGCTTGCTGGAGTCTATAGTTCCACTGATCACTGAACCCTTGGTGTTGTTGGGAAAAGAGTCCTTGGTATGTGGTTGACCTCTTTTGTGGATTCCAGAATCAGGAGGTAATTCCAAATATATATTTGCTAACATTAACTTAAGAATGTCATAAAAAGTGCTTGGAACCACAATCTGAATAACAGGCAACTAGATCTTCCTTCATTTGTAGACTCTAGCCCGTGTGGCTGCATGCCACATTTTATACCTGCTTATTGGTCATTGGGAAAGTAATAGTTCAAACATGAAATAGATACATTGGAATACCCGCAACCATCTGTACAAAATATATCAATCAACAGACCACTAATATAAAAATAAAATAACATACATATAAATCAAATGTAATATTATGAGAAAAAATATAAAAAGCTAAAAATAAGAAAATAATAAGAAAAAAAATAGGAAAATCATAATAACCAGAAGAAAAATGACCAAATAGGAGAAGTGACGGGCAGTGAGAGTACTGGTAATCAGTCAAACTTCTCATCGCCTTGGTAGATATCCCAAAAGGTAACCTATCAGAAACCAAAAGTCTCTGCTTCAACATCCAAACCCTTTGGCAACAGGGTTTCCAAATTATATATCAACTTGGATTCTTCTCCCGACATTTTTGCAATAGTTTCCCCTCTCCAATCATTTTTCACTCTTTTCTAAGCTGCAAATTTTAAATTACTGTTCTTCCTATTTCTTAAAATGACTAGTTAAACAGTGATTTTCATATCCATTATGTATATTACCAATATGCTCCATCAATCTGATTTGGAAAGGTTTATACGTATGACTTTTGAGAGACTTTTTTTACACTAAAAAAGCCTGACAAAACCAATGATAAATAATCTCCTGTGTATCTAAATTAAATATACAAACACATACTTCTAGAAGAAACCCGCATATATCATGGCCTCTACTTGTACAGGTTTCATGTAAGCATTTATAATGTACATGTGAGTGTTTGAAATGTTTATCATTTGTAGGGTTCCTAATTTTACCCATATGCTCCAATATGTGTGTTTTAAATTTGTGTGATATGAAACCAAAATACAGGCAGTCCCCGGGTTACATACAAGATAGGGTCCGAAGGTTTGTTCTTAAGTTGAATTTGTATGTAAGTCGAAACTGTATATTTTATAATTGTAGATCCAGACAAAAAAATTTTTGGCCCCAGTGACAATTGGAGTTTAAACATTTTTTGTTGTATTGGGACCAAGGATTATCAATAAAGCTTCATTACAGACACTTTACAGCTGATTATTGCAATCTGGGACTATAATAAAGCATTCAGAAAGCTTCACCAGAGGTCAGAGGGGTCTGTCTGTAACTATGGGTTGTCTGTAAGTCGGGTGTCCTTAAGTAGGGGACCGCCTGTACAGTACATTTGGCAATGCTCAATAACATGAACCATTGATGTTTTTACAATGAATGTAATCATTCATATGACATCCCCAATTACAACTAGAATCAGTAAAGTTACTGTACAAACCACATAAGATTTTTTTTTTTACATGGATTTTTTTACAGCTGTAAAAATATCAATAAAACTATAATACTGTTAAACTGCTTGATTTTTATTAGATCAGATACTATTTCCAATATTGGTTTTTTTTTTAGAAACTATTTTACACCTATTTTGGATTGTAATATTCTTTGTATAAAATGTATCCATTGATGTCTTCAAAGTGGTTCCTGTATTGAAGTTTTATACATGTTATTAGTTGCTGGATTGATGCGGACACTGGCCCTTTAAATTTCACAGAGCTGGCCCGCGTGCACCCTAGGATCACGCCAGGGTCGGACTGGGGTGCCTGGGGCCCACCAGAGAAATTGATTCTGGGGGCCCACCATACCGCTGCCTAGAAATATTCGTTATTTTGCAGGAGTTAACTATAACACTTCCACTCCTTTGTATGTTTTCTGCAGCACATAAGAAGACAAGGCACTGACATTATAGGAATAGCCTAGATCAGTGGTGGCGAACCTATGGCACGGGTGCCAGAGGCGGCACTCAGAGCCCTTTTTGTGGGCACCCGGGCCATCACCCCAGCACACCAGACAGGACTCAAAGAATCTTCCTGCAGTTCCAAGCAACTTAAAAGATGCTGCTTTCAGTCCTATTTTGATACTTACTTCGCTACTTGAGACTGTAGGAAGAAGGAGAAATAGACAGGGCCAAATTATCTGTGTACAGAGGGAAACTGGAAAGAAGCTAAAATGATGAAAATTGTCCATTTTTCTACTGTGTTGCTGTCCTCAGGAGGCCAATATGATTGAAAGTTGTTGAAAAGGGAGCAATAAGTTACTGCTTTAATTTTTGGGTGGCACCTCGCGGTAAATAAGCGGGGTTTTGGGTTACAGTTTGGGCACTCAGCCTCTAAAAGGTTCGCCATCACTGGTCTAGATAGTTAGTCAGTAATTACAGTTATCAGACTCAAAAGTGGATTCAGTACCTCAAGATGCAGGACGACTTCTCCCTTTTTTTTTCTTATCACTTGAGAATTTTCTTCATCTCTGTGAGGCACATCTCCACACTGTGCAACTAAAAATATCACCGTCACTACAGCATAATGTCACCTGGATAACAATGTCCCACTCCTAAATAATATTTACCACTCACAACACAACTGACCGCACTGTGCCCCCCCCCCCACCAATACCAAATATATGCCCATAACAAGAAACATAGTGTGCACTTTCCATAAATGAAATATTACATTGAGCTCCTTAGTGTATTACAATACACACCCCTGAGTAAATAATATGATAAACCTAATAAATTAAATTGGACATCATTCCCTTTAATTAATTACATAATATATCATTTCCAATGGACACAGCACAGTACTACTACTCCTATCCTGTATATATTGGTACAGCACAGTACTACTACTCCTATCCTGTATGTATAGGGGCAGCACAGTACTACTACTCCTATCCTGTATATATGGACACAGCACAGTACTACTACTCCTATCCTGTATACATGGGCACAACACAGTACTACTACTCCTATCCTGTATATATGGGAACAGCACAGTACTACTTCTCCTATCATGTATATATGGGAACAGCACAGTACTACTACTCATATCTTGAATACATGGGCACAGTACAGTACTACTACTCCTATCCTGTATATATGGACACAGCACAGTACTACTACTCCTATCCTGTATATATGGGCACAGCACTACTACTCCTATCCTGTATATATGGGCACCGCACAGTACTACTACTCCTATCCTGTATATATGGGCACATCACAGTACTACTACTCCTATCCTGTATATGTAGACACAGTACAGTACTACTACTCCTATCCTGTATATGTAGACACAGTACAGTACTACTACTCCTATCCTGTATATATGGACACAGCACAGTACTACTACTCCTATCCTGTATATATTGGTATAGTACAGTACTACTACTCCTATCCTGTATATATTATCACAGTACTACCACTCCTATCCTGTTTACATGGACACTGCACAGTACTACTACTCCTATCCTGTATATATGGGCCCAGTACTACCACTCCTACCCTGAATATATGGACACAGCACAGTACTACTACTCCTATCCTGTATATGTAGACACAGTACAGTACTACTACTCCTATCCTGTATATATGGACACAGTACTACCACTCCTATCCTGTTTATATGGACACTGCACAGTACTACTACTCCTATCCTGTATATATGGGCCCAGTACTACCACTCCTACCCTGAATATATGGACACAGCACAGTACTACTACTCCTATCCTGTATATGTAGACACAGTACAGTACTACTACTCCTATCCTGTATATATTATCACAGTACTACCACTCCTATCCTGTTTATATGGACACAGCACAGTACTACTACTCCTATCCTGTATATATGGGCCCAGTACTACTACTCCTACCCTGTATATATGGACACAGCACAGTACTACTACTCCTATCCTGTATATATGGGCCCAGTACTACTACTCCTACCCTGTATATATGGACACAGCACAGTACTACTACTCCTACCCTGTATATATGGACACAGCACAGTACTACTACTCCTATCCTGTATATATGGGCCCAGTACTACTACTCCTACCCTGTATATATGGACACAGCACAGTACTACTACTCCTATCCTGTATATATAGGCACATCACAGTACTACTACTCCTATCCTGTATATATGGGCACAGCACAGTACTACTACTCCTATCCTGTATATATAGGCACATCACAGTATTACTACTCCTATCCTGTATATATGGGCACAGCACAGTACTACTACTCCTATCCTGTATATATAGGCACATCACAGTACTACTACTCCTATCCTGTATATATAGGCACATCACAGTACTACTACTCCTATCCTGTATATATTAGCACAGTACTACTACTCCTACCCTGTATGTATGGACACAACACATTACTACTCCTTTCCTGTATATAGGTGCAATGCCCTCCCCCTTATAACATATGGTGCCCCCTTATTATACTGTATATATCTTCTAGTGGCCATTAATTATATTTATTACTTCAATGGGGTCCCCTACTACTGTGCCCCCCTATAATAAATATAGTCTGCTAGTTAAAAATAATAAAATTCACTCACCTTTAGCAGCGCTCCTGCGTCCTCGGCGTCTCTTCTCCTGGACCCTGCACCAATGGAACTGTCAAGAAGAAGCCGCGCGGCAGCATGAGTGCATCATCACGCTGCCGCGAATCAAGGGACACAGTGCGACGCGTGCCGGCAAAAAAACGGCCGTGTCGCACGTACTATTAATAGATATAGTACTTGATGTGGCCGCTTACGGCCGCATCGAGTACCTTTGCTGTCACTCACTGGCAGGGGCCTCCGATCGGGATGGAGGCCCCTGCCATAGCGGAGGTATCGGAGGCCCACTGTGGGCCAGTGCGACCCGGCTGGCAGGGCCCCCAGATGGGGATGGAGGGCCCTGCCATAGCAGAGGTATCGGGGGCCCACCGGAGGATTCACCGGTGCTCCGGCGGGCCAGTCCGAGCCTGGATCACGCAGACATGGCGAGGACTGCCGCTGGAGCCGGGACAGGGGAGTTACTGGCTGGGGCACACGGAGGTACACGGATGTGCCTGCAACCTGGGATATGGGTCGCAGGGGCTCCAGTGACAGGTCCCTGACAAAATTCTCTGTTAAGTCACTGGGGCTCGTTCTGGTTTTGTTGCATTTCAAAAAACAACACATGACTCCACAGTGCTGCTGACTTCACAGCTCTTAACCTTGTGCTCCTGTACAGCTCCTCCCTTATGTTGGTGCTAAAATACACCTAGTCTGAGCAGGCTTACAGACCACGGGCCGGCTCTCCGAGGCCAGCAATTCTAACTGCGCGTTGTCTTCATTTGGATAGTGCTGTTTGTTGCTGGGGATGTGTAGGACATGTCTGGAGACCTGTGCACACATTTGGGCACATTTACTAAGATAAGTGCAATCTGTACTGTGTACGCTGTCTTTTTTTCCGTCTGGAAATGAAAAAAAAAATGGTGTGGGGTCCCCCCTATTTTCAAAATCAGCCAGATATGAAAAAGCTTACTGGGATAGCCCACTGTTGGGAGGCTGTACTAGCGCAACAATAACAGCCAGCAGCCGCCCCACTACCTGACCATCTATAGACGGTCAGGTGCTAGTATGTACCTGGCTCTTTCCAGCACCCCTGGTGGTGGTGGGTACTGGGGTAATGATATTGGCTTTAGTGTGAATTTGCCAAAAAAAAAAGACAAACTGTCACAGTTACACCCACGATCCTAGGTACGGATCGTGGGTGCACCCATGCCTGCTGCCGTGGTCCCCGTTTCCCCTGCCCTCACCTACCTCTCCTGGCTCCGGCCTGTACTCTGGCTCCCAGTGTGTAGGCCGGATGCTTCTTCCCTGCAGTTGCGCGCTCCCGCCACTAGGGGGAGCATGCACGGACTTCTCCCAGCCTTAAAGAGCCAGCGTCCTCCTTATTGGCTCTGGCATTCCCGACTCGGCTATATAGCTTGGCGACTCCCAGCATCCCCTGCCGGATCCTCATGTCCTGTTACTGAAGAGAAAGCCCTCCGTGTTCCCGAGCGCTTCCAGACGCCTCCGTGGATTCTGTGATTCCCATGTTCCGTGTTATTCCCTTTTTCTGTGGTGTTCCCGTGTTCCTGGTGTCCTGTGGCGGTCCTGGTGTCCTGTGGCGGTCCGGTAATCCAGTAGCCTTCCAAGGCCCTGCCATCCGAGGTCCTGTGGTCCTGCCATCCGAGGTCCTGCCATCCGAGGTCCTGTGATCCTGCCATCCGAGGTCCTGCCATCCAAGGTCCTGTGGTCCTGCCATCCGAGGTCCTGTGATCCTGTCATCCGAGGTCCTGTGGTCCTGCTTTCCCGTGGTCCTGCCTTCCCGTGGTCCCCGTGTTCCTACCTTGGCTGCCACCGCGGGCCTAGTCGCAGCCGCGGAGCGACCTGGTGACTTCCTGCCACAGCAAGACCATCCCACTTTGCGTCGGGCTCTGGCGGAGACCAGGAGTTCACTTAGACTCCGCTCCCGGGTTGCAGTTAGTGTTGTTATCCCCCGCGGTGGTCCAGGGAGTCCACTGACTATTCCCCTGAGATTGTGACACAAACACTAGTTCCAGCCCTTAGTAATGAACACTGTCAACTAGACAGCACCACTACTATGGCAAACTATGAAGAGTGTCGCAAAGAAAAAAAATACTTTTATTAACAAATAGAAAATTATATTGAAACAAAACACAGATACACCCTTATTGACCATTTTATTTGTCAATAAAATGCTGTTCATCAACGTAATCCTTCAAATCCGAAGTAATTCACAGCAGGCAGCAGCAAGTCTTGGAAGACAAAAAAAAACAAACACACAGATAAATGGCTCGTTGCTATAGTGGGTGGGGAACATGCGTGTTGCCAAGGTGGAGGGGGACATGCTCATTGCCAAGGGAGGGAGGACATGCTCGTTGTCTAGGGGAAGGAGCATATACTCATTGCCAAGAGGGATGGGGACAGGACCCGGCATAGAAATACAATACATCAAGAGACTGAAGCCGAGCGCTGACGTATGATAAATATCCTCCATAGACATCTGCACAAAATCCTGCCTAATGATAAATCTTCCCCATAGTGTTATATTATTAATACGTAAAGCTTAAATTACCTTTGTTACTTATGTGTCCCCCTGGCGTTCTCTTCTCCCTGCAGTAGGTCTTTGGCTTCCCGGCCGTGCCGGCAGATGCATGTCTATGCGATCTGCCAGTACACAACTATGATGCGGTAGTGTCGCCACCTGCTGACGTCATAGTTCTGTGCCGGCAGACCTGCTGCAGGGAGAAAAGGATGCTGGGGGCACTCTGCTGGAGGGTTACTCTATGGGGGCAATCTGCTGAAGGGTTAACCTATGGGGGCACTCTGCTGAAGGGTTAATCTATAGGGGCACTCTGCTGGAGGGATTTGAGTGACAAATTTGAAGCATTTCTTAATTTTTGTCACCCATTGTCACCTGTCACTTTTTCACCAACTTCTTTCTTACTCCTTGATAAATTTCTGTGGCATTTGTACTAGAATGTAGGGGTTGCATCTGCTTAGTAGATCACTATGATAATATTTTGTATCATAGACCTCTGGGAATCACTTTATTTGAAATATAAATTCGTAATGTTGTGGAATTCCACCATTTTACATTTTTGAATTGACAATTTATCACGCCAGCATTGGGACCCGCACGCCTGATCCGGCCGGGTCAGTAGTAGGAACGGCCACTGCCACTCCTCTATAGCTCCCCCTAGGACTAAGAGGGAGCCACCTCGTGATATAGGCATTGAAAACCTTTATTCCTTGCCTGTTTACTCTCCCTGTATCCCCTGATGAACCCCAAAGGAAGTAGGGGGAAACGTGTTGGGATGGGATGCTTTTTCTTTTCCCTGGACCCTATGGACATCTAGGGACAGTGTAATCATTAGGTCAAGTGTGGGACCGCCCTTGTTAGGGCGGGAGTTCTTTTTTCTGGGCGATAGGTGCAGTCACATTAGGGGTAGTTGTGACATCTGGACAATAGGCTCCCTTGCCACCTCATCGCACCAATAGAACTGAAACCAAGCGCACTACTGGACTGGGTGAGATCGCTCCAATTTTCCTTTCTTTATGTGCTTTGGTTGTTTATATTGTTGACAGTAAGTTGTTATATGATTAATGTGCTAATGACTTGTACAAATCAATACCTCACAAACAAAATGGAGGAACTGGAACTCTTGAGGTTGGAGCGGAAATATGATATAGTGGGTATCAGCGAGACATGGCTGGACAGTAGCTATGACTGGGCTGTTACTATAGATGGTTATAGTCTTTTTAGAAAGGATCCTATAAATAAAAAAGCTGGAGGGGTTTGTTTATATGTGAATTCTTGCCTCAAGCCTGTCCTGCGAGATTACATCAGTAACGCAAATGTGGAGTCCCTATGGGTTGAGATAAGAGGAGGGAAAAAGAATAATAAAATATTACTAGGGGTTTGTTATAAGGCTCCAAATATAATGGAGGCAGCAGAGGAAATGCTGATAAGTGAAATGGATGCGGCTTCAAAGCAAGGTGAAGTACTTATCATGGGAGACTTCAATTACCCAGATATCGACTGAGGGGCAGAAACCTGCAGGTCCTTCAAAGGCAGCAGGTTCTTGTCAACAGCAAAAGACAATTACCTGTCACAACTAGTCCTGGAGCCAACAAGAGGGGGGGCACTGCTGGACCTTATGCTGACCAACAGACCTGATAGGGTATCAAAACTACAGGTTGGGGGGAACCTGGGGAATAGTGATCATAATATCATTGATTTTGTATTGCGCTTTACTAAGAGCGTTAGTGAAGGGGCAACCAACACTCTAAACTTCAGGAGGGCAAATTTTCAGCAACTAAGGGAAGACCTTAAAGGCATAGACTGGGATAATATTCTCAAAGACAAAAGCCCCCCCCCCCAAAAAAAAAATGGGACTTTTTCTCATATATTCTGAAAAAGTCCTGTGAGAAACACATACCTTATGGGAAAAAGCATAAAAGGAACAAGAAAAACCCTATGTGGCTAACTAGTCTTGTAAGGAAAGCAATAAGCGAGAAAGATAAAGCGTTTAAGGTGCTAAAACGTGAAGGTAGCGATGAGGCATTACAGGATTATAGAGAGAAAAATAAATTCTGTAAAAAGCAGATAAAGGCCGCAAAAATAGAGACTGAGAGAAATATTGCCAGGGAGAGCAAAAATAATCCCAAATTATTTTTCAAGTATATAAATGATAAGAAACTAAAAACAGAGAGTGTGGGTCCCCTTAGAAATAACATGGGGGTCATGGTGGAAGGAGATGAGGAAAGGGCCAATCTACTGAATGTCGCCTTCTCAACTGTCTTTACCCAGGAAAATCCCCTGGTGGAAGACACAATGAGGAATAATGTTAATTCTTTTTATAATGTCAACAGTTTAACCCAGGAAGAGGTACGGCGCCGCCTCGCAACCACTAAGATAGATAAATCACCTGGGCCAGATGGCATACACCCCCGGGTTCTGCATGAATTATGTACGGTGATAGACAAACCGTTATTTTTAATATTTGAAGATTCACTGAGGACTGGTTATGTTCCACAGGAATGGCGCATAGCAAATGTGGTACCAATATACAAAAAAGGATCAAATAGCGATCCTGGAAACTACAGACCCGTGAGTCTAACTGCTGTGGTGGGGAAAATATTTGAGGGGTTTATTAGAGATGCTATCCTGGAGTATCTCACTGAGCACAACCTTATAACCCAGCGTCAGCATGGGTTTATGAGAGATCGGTCCTGTCAGACTAATCTGATTGGTTTCTACGAGGAGGTAAGTTCAAGACTGGATCTGCGGGACGCTGTAGATGTTGTATATTTGGACTTTTCAAAGGCATTTGACACCGTGCCACATCAAAGGTTGGTATATAAAATGAGACTGCTGGGAATAGGAGAAAATCTGTGTATTTGGGTAAGTAATTGGCTTAGTGATAGAAAACAGAGGGTCGTCATTAATGGCACATTCTCAGATTGGGTTGATGTTACCAGTGGAGTGCCACAGGGGTCAGTATTGGGGCCACTTCTTTTTAATATTTTTATTAATGACCTTGTAGTGGGTTTACACAGTCAAGTTTCAATATTTGCAGATGATACTAAGCTGTGTAAAGTAATAAATACTGAGGTCGATAGTTTAGCATTACAGAGGGATTTGTGGAAGCTTGAGGGATGGGCAGAGAAATGGTTGATGAGGTTTAATGTAGATAAATGTAAAGTTATGCACTTGGGCCATGGAAACAAAAAGTATAATTATGTTCTAAACGGTCAATTACTTAGTAAAACTGAAGCTGAAAAGGACTTGGGGGTATTGGTGGATGGTAAACTTAATTTTAGTGACCAGAGCCAGGCGGCTGCTGCTAAAGCAAATAAAATAATGGGATGTATCAAGAGAGGAATAGATTCTCATGATAAAGACATAGTTTTGCCCTTATACAAATCGCTGGTCAGACCACACATGGAATATTGTGTACAGTTTTGGGCACCAGTGTATAAAAAGGATATAGTACAGCTGGAACGGGTGCAGAGGAGAGCAACCAGGATTATTAGGGGAATGGGGGAAGTAGAATACACTGACAGATTAAAAAATTTGGGATTATTCAGTTTAGAAAAAAGACGACTGAGGGGAGACCTCATTACAATGTACAAATACCTGAACGGACAGTACAAGGATCTCTCCAAAGATCTTTTTATACCTAGGCCTGTGACCAGGACAAGGGGGCATCCTCTACGCATAGAGGAGAGGCGATTTTACCATCACCATAGACAAAGGTTCTTTACTGTAAGAGCAGTGAGACTGTGGAACTCTCTGCCGCAGGAGGTTGTTATGGCGGACTCTATGTACATGTTCAAGAGAGGCCTGGATGACTTTCTGGAGAGAAAAAATATCACGGGTTATGGGGATAAAACATTTATTTAATTCTTAAAGGTTGGACTTGATGGACTTGCGTCTCCGTCCAGCCTTATATACTATGATACTATGATACTATGAATACCTGTGTCACACCAGTGATATACACTCACCGGCCACTTTATTAGGTACACCATGCTAGTAACGGGTTGGACCCCCTTTTGCCTTCAGAACTGCCTCAATTCTTCGTGGCATAGATTCAACAAGGTGCTGGAAGCATTCCTAAGAGATTTTGGTCCATATTGACATGATGGCATCACACAGTTGCCGCAGATTCTATTGGATTGAGATCTGGTGACTGTGGAGGCCATTTGAGTACAGTGAACTCATTGTCATGTTCAAGAAACCAGTCTGAGATGATTCCAGCTTTATGACATGGCGCATTATCCTGCTGAAAGTAGCCATCAGATGTTGGGTACATTGTGGTCATGCAACGATGCTCAATTGGTACCAAGGGGCCCAAAGAGTGCCAAGAAAATATTCCCCACACCATGACACCACCACCACCAGCCTGAACCGTTGATACAAGGTTGATACAAGGCAGGATGGATCCATGCTTTCATGTTGTTGACGCCAAATTCTGACCCTTCCATCCGAATGTCGCAGCGGAAATCGAGACTCATCAGACCAGGCAACATTTTTCCAATCTTCTACTGTCCAATTTCGATGAGCTTGTGCAAATTGTAGCCTCAGTTTCCTGTTCTTAGCTGAAAGAAGTGGCACCCGGTGTGGTCTTCTGCTGTTGTAGCCCATCTGCCTCAAAGTTCGACGTACTGTGCGTTCAGAGATGCTCTTCTGCCTACCTTGGTTGTAACGGGTGGCGATTTGAGTCACTGTTGCCTTTCTATCAGCTTGAACCAGTCTGCCCATTCTCCTCTGACCTTTGGTATCAACAAGGCATTTCCGCCCACACAGAACTGCCACTCACTGGATGTTTTTTCTTTTTCGGACCATTCTCTGTAAACCCTAGAGATGGTTGTGCGTGAAAATCCCAGTAGATCAGCAGTTTCTGAAATACTCAGACCAGCCCTTCTGGCACCAACAACCATGCCACGTTCAAAGGCACTCAAATCACCTTTCTTCCCCATACTGATGCTTGGTTTGAACTGCAGGAGATTGTCTTGACCATGTCTACATGCCTAATTGAGTTGCCGCCATGTGATTGGCTGATTAGAAATTAAGTGTTAACGACAGGTGTACCTAATAAAGTGGCCATTGAGTGTACACACCTGCCCTGTGTTGATGATATCAAACTGAATGATATGAATTTAATCTGCTGTGCGGCGTCATTGAGGGTGCGGTCACATGTCGCGTTTACTGCATGCGTTTAAAAACGCATTGCTACAGCTGAAGGGAGATTTGCCTAATTAAACAGCTGTTAACGCTTGCGTTTACAAAACGCAATTGTTAACGCATGCGTTAACATCGTGATTAACGCACGCGGTTGTTAACGCATGCGTTAACATCGCGGTTAATGCATGCGTTTTGTAAACGCAGGTGTTAACAGCTGTTTAATTAGGCAAATTTCCCTTCAGTTGTAGCAATGCGTTTTTAAACGCATGCAGTAAACGCGACGTGTGACAGCACCCTGAGTGTCTATAACATTATGGATTTTAGGACTTAAGTTACTTCTTAATATTGCCACATTTGCTTCTTTAGACAATTTATCACGTTTTAATCTTGGTATGAATATCAACTTTCAATTCTTTGTTAGAATCAGGGCAACCAAAAACTAAATCTGCTTTTTTCTTCTGTTAAAAATCGCCATTATAATTAATTATGGTTGAATCAGCAAGACAATCAACAATCAAGCCACAGTTGATTCAATTTATTAATGGCCTGGTCATGAACAACCAACTAATATGAACAACAAATTCAATCTTTTTAGATGTATGTAGTAATAAAATCCACCTAACTATAATCCAAAAAAGGTAAACAGTCACCGTCTTTATCTTCATTTAAAGGGAACCTGTCACAGGTTTTATCCCACAAAACTACTAGTCCCCTCAGGAGTATGAAATTTCCTTTCTAAATTCCCTCTTTTATGTGAAATTTCAACTGCTGACCTATAAAATTCTCCCCCAAAGTCAGGCAAATATGACTCTTCTTATCCCACTGTCTCATGAGATTAGTCAGGTTTAGTCGTTGCAGGGGGAGAGTAACTTCAGAAGCCTGTATCTCTGGTTCTATAGTATCTAAAGACATGCTTAAACCTATTAAAGATAAGAATCTCATCTTTCTTACAGTTCTGTGACCTACAGAACTGGACTTATAGGCAATTAAAAATAGGCTGTAATTGGTTCTTTATCTCCAGATTACATTTCCCCAAATGGACTGAAAGGTGAGATTCTTATTTTGCATTTGCCTAGCCTGATGGCAGGTTCTCTTAAACCCTTCACATAAAATGTATTGTGTTAACACAATATTAATGAGGAAAAGCATCAAAAATGATCTTAGAGAAGTATTCTTAGCTGCCCATTTTAAAGGGGTATTCTCATCTTGGCATTCACATTTCATTTAATTCATCTGCCGTATACGCATGGATGTTATAAAAAAAAACTTTTCTTCAGTGAAGATAATTTCCCATAAATGTAGTCATGTGTTCCCTTAAAAACCTGATAGTTGTCCTTGGATACAACCACTACCGCACTCTTCCATTTGTGGCCAGGCATGCCTATGGCCACAATATGCCTGTCTTACCACCTTGCTTCAGATTTCATTAACATAGGACTGCTATGGGACATGCAGTAACTCCCGGCCATTTCATATGCAAAAACTATATGTTTTTGTGAATTCACTCCAGCAGAAGTGGTCATATCTAAAGGACAACAATCTAATTTTTTTTAAATAGCATGCAGCTTAAGAAATGGATTTATATGTGTGATGATATGATATAAATTCAATGTGAATTCTGAGATGTGAATACCCTTAACCCCTTAACAACCAGGCCCTTTTAGTTTTTTCACTTCCATTTTTCACTCACCACCTTCAAGAATCTATAACTTTTAAAATTTTCCACATAAAGAGCTATGTGACAGCTTATTTTCTGCGTAACAAATTGCACTTCATAGTGGCGGTATTTAATATTCCATGACGTGTACTGGGAAGCGGGAAAAACATCCAAATGCTGTGAAAATGGTGAAAAAAACCACTTACGCCGTTTTCTTGTGGGTTGGATTTTTCAGCTTTCAATTTGCGCTCAAAATGACACGTCTACTTTATTTTTTTGGTCGGTGTGATCACGGGGACACCAAATTTGTATAGGTTTTATAATGTTTTCATACAATTACAAAAATTAAAATCTCCTGTACAAAACCTTTTTCAAACTTCAGTGTACGGAGCTGTGGGTGAAGTAATTTTTTGCGACTTTTCATGGCGTTTCATTTTTTCCGTGCACCGGTACTTGGGGAGTGCCGTACTAGTATGCCGCGCGTTGGGAAGGGGTTAAAGGTAATTTTCAAACAATCAAAGCATATGAAAAATTCAGCACCACCCTATGTTTAGTGCTGGGCACCATGAACTGTAGCTTGGCTCACTTTCATATGGAACAACTTTAATTGATTACATGATCGGTCACTTGCACCTTATTTGATATCCCTGTATTGGACAGTGGGGCAGAGACTGGGTTGGAGGTTGTGGACATCTAATGCAGTCAGTATGTTAGGGGAATTATGTTGTTATAATTGCTGTGAGCTGTGCCAGCTTCCTCCATATCGGCAAAGTAGATAGGGAGAATGAGCTTCGCCACTGGCTAAGTGGCGCTGACAATGTCTGTGATTAGCGGAGACGTCTCGGGAAAGTCACTTGTCACAAGCACTGCAGCCAGTAAGTATATCTGCATGTGCCCCGGGCAGTAGAATGAACTGGCAGCTCTGCTGGTCTGGGCTATGAATAGCACTAGGCTCCCTGTCACCATTCTAGAAATCTAAATTACTCCTGTGTCTCTGCTCAGGGTAAAGGAGCTGTGCCTTTTGTACAGTGCTATAAGCATTAGGACTGGCAGGTTTGTTATTGAGTGAAACAAGAGTGTTAATTCTGCAAATGTGAAGCCCAGGAAAGGAGAAGCAGAAGGTGAATGCAAATGTATGCATCATAAGGATTCTAATATTTGACCTTTTAGAGATAAGCAGACAATAAGCAGTAGAAGTAGTGATCCAGACAATAGCACAACATCCATCCTGAGAAATTTTACAGGATAAATCACTATATAATGACTCATAACTATGTACTTTGAGGACATTTCTCGTTCTGATTATGTTTATTCTCAGGTCACTATGAAAGAATAGAAATTCAGTGTCCCTGCAACACAAACCTCACTGTGGGGAATCATCACATGACATGGGCACTGTCAATATGGTCACTCTTACCGTCTTCCACTTACCCCACCTGACTGCTTGGCCCCTCCTACTGTCTTTTTCCCATTAAACACATGACACCAGAATTGGATCATCTCTAAATGTCCTGCTTGATACCCAGATCGTTTTTTCCAACATTTAGCACCTTAATCTCCGGCCTATCCAACCTGAAATACATGTGAAAATCATGCAGCACCCGGGACCACAACATGCCCCCAAAGCCCAACCATCTTACCACCGCCACCTTCTGGCACAAGCCCAATTGTATACCATCTGGACTGACCGCCCTATTCTAAATGAATGAGGGGTGTAAAGTGTCTCCACCAATCCCGCCTCCCGTAAGCATTTCCTAAAAATTGTCGAGAACTGAAACCTTGACACAAATGACCCATCCCCATGAGACAACAATGGCCTGCTCAATCCCCCTGCAACTCCAAGAAAAACTATGAACACTCCAGCAGGCACATTTTCGCCTGCCACACTCCCCTCTACACTTGCCCCTGTTCCCCACAAATTCCTCTGACCTCCGAATCCAAAATTCCACCCCATTATCACCCCATTCTACATGTTCCCTCAGCAACCCCCCTGCCCTTGCTCTCCTCGCCCTCAATGCCCCTCATCTGAAAACAACCCACCAAGCTCACGTACCAGCTGATGCCACACCTCTTAACTTGCCCTGTAAGACTCCCAGGTGCCTTTAGCCAGAGATCCTTGCATTAGGATCTCCACCGCTCTGAGACAATCCCCCACAGGAACGCTGGGCATGATATCCCCTCTGCATCTGTGTGAGGCGGCAACGCCTGAAACCGTTCCAGCTGAAACTGAGACAAAGAATCAGCAATTGAATTCTCAATCCCCAGAACAAACCACCACCACCCAGGAATTCAAGGACAGGCATGCCAACACCAGTCGCCTCAACAACCTGACCACTGGTGGGGATGATGCCGACATACTATTAATCAGCACTCCCAGGTTATCACAATGAAACAGCTCCCCCCAAATTTCAACTGTCACCACTATGAGAAAGAGCTTCAACAACGCCACGTTTTTAACCAGACCATCCTGCACCCACTCCACCGGCTACCATTTGGCACACCACTGCCCCGAATCCGGGCCCGTCTGTGAACAGTTCCCAATTAAAATTCTCCACTTGCTCCAGTATCGACCGTCCATCATAACTCTGTAAAAACCCATCCCATCCTGCAACTCACATTCCAAACGCACAAAATGATGAGGTCAATCTGCGACAAAACATTGGCATGATGCAACAAGTTAAGTTCAATTTCCCAAGCAAGGAGTGTAATTCACGTCAACTTCTTAAGTCTCCTCGCCCTGCGCATCTCCTCTTTCAATGCCACCAATTTCACCTCAGGCAACCAACACTCCATCCACACAGTGTCTATTGTAATCGCCAGAAACTCAAAGCAAGTATAGGGACCCTCCATCTTCCCCTCTGCCAAAGGGACCCCAAACTTACCTGCCACCCATCTCAATGTACTGAACAGCACCTCACACACCCCTGAATCAGCCGGCCCCACACATAAAGTCATCCAGATAGTGGATTACAGACAACCTCGGCTAAAATATGCGCACGACAAGGAGCACCCCATCGATCCACAAAAACGGTGCCGTGCCAACAGCAGCCTAACAAATGAAAATTCTCCGGATGCACCGGTAACAACCTAATCGCAGCCTCAATGTTTATTTTTGCCAACAACGCACCCTCCCTGTGCAACCTTACCCATGCCACCGCCATATCAAATTACATGTATAGCACCAAACACAGTTCTGGCATGACCCCGTCATTTACAAACCAGCCCTTAGGATAAGAAGGTTAAGATTATGTCTCAGCCTGAACTTATTAGTTTCCTTCTTGGGCATGACTCCAAATGACAATACCACCGAACAGGGAAGGTGCTCGCAATTCTGCCACTACAACGCCACCACTTCTGGCAACTGGTATGCAAATTATAAATCCTTAGTAGAAAATGGCACCTCATGAACCGGTTTTGGTATAACAAACCCCAACAAAAAACCAAAACTCAACAACTCCGCCTTCTCCTGGTCTGGGTATCTACTAAGATAAGGCAGCATTTCTGGATGCCTCGACGGTGTCAGCCCTTTGGCAAAATACCCCTCCTGACTTCCCTTTTCCCTTCTTGAAACATCTTCCCAGTCCGCGAAACAACCTGAACACGTATGCCCCCGGCAATTCTCTGGCGCTTAAATGGAAAACAGCTGGGACCATTTCTGAAACATTTTGCGGAATCAACCGCCAATGCTTCTTCTACTCATCCTCCTTTTTTCGATTCTTCCTTCTTCCCCTTCTAAATGCAAATTAAACTTTGCCAATGGTATCAAGGAAAAATCTCAACATATTAATCCTTCCAGATCTTTTCCTTGACTTCCTTATTTAAGTGCAACCACAGCGGCCCTTCAAAACACACGTAAACCTCCTCCTTCTCTTTTCCCATCTGCACCGAAATGATCACCCCAGTATGTCTGTGCCCCTCAGAGACGCCATGATGCCCCCACATGGGACCTACGCCACAGCTGGCAACACCTCCCTCTCCCCACTTAAATGTCGCACTGGGCCAGTAGATTCTTCACCGTCCCTACCAGTGCCCTCAATTCCTCCACCTGCTCACACCTTGCCGCCCTCTCCGTTCCTGCACTACCCCCTACTGCATCCCCCACACAAGGCTCCACCCTGAAACACACAGAATCCCTACGCTACCCGCCACCACCACTATGCTACTACATTCTCTTCCTCACTGGCTCTGCTCGAAGGTCCCAGACATCCGCAGCATGTTCTGCAACCTCCACTGGATGCACTTCCCGCTTCAGCCACCCACTTGTGCTGCTGTTCTGCCTGAATCTCCATCATGGACAGTCTTGACTTGTCATGCAGCCGCTGTCAAGCAGTCCGACTCTGATGGAGGGCAAACCCGCGTGCTTCCACCATCTCCTCCCGCCGAAGGACCCCCCTCCACCAACTGGAACATCGCCAAGTGGGGGCACTGCCATCACTGCTACTGCCAATCACAGTGGATCCTGCTGGAGTTCTGCTGCCTAGGAGCAGAATACTGTGCAGCCCCCGGATAGGTACGTTGCCGCCCCCTCTCCACCAGTGCTGATCGGGTTAATGGATTCCTCCCTCTGTGCGCGCTGTGACTCCGATGCTGAGCCACAGCCTCACGCACCAGATGATCCCTGGAGGGGCTTTGGACCCGATGTTGTGCCCCTGGTGCCTCCTCTAGACTCAGCCTGGCCGGTGGTCTTACCCGGATCTTCTCGGTGGGATCTTCTCAGGCTGTTCCGGAACCCTTTGCTGTCCACCTCCTCACCTCAGCTCCCCTGCCTATCTCTGCCAGCACCGCATCTGCTGATTCTGCTGCCAATATTGGCCCCAACACTGCCTCCACTTGCTACCTCACTAGGACACCATCTCTCCCGCCACCGTTGCCCACAGCCGCTGCAACATGTCCTGCAACTCTGCCATCTGAGCTACGTTAGGCACGTCTTACTCTCAGATTTGGCTACCTAAAATGGCGATTTGGACACCTCCTGCTAGTTCTAAAGTACACACCTCTTGGTTACTCCCACCACCTAAGCTCCTTCCTTAGATACCATTTCCTTATTCAAGGCCCTGTCATGCTGGCATCCCACTACTCCATACGTGTCTGCCCTTTACTATATAAACCCAACCCCTCCCAGCAGGCCAGAAATATCAAGAGGTTCCACACTCCTGATGTATCTAGCGGCCAGTCAAATCTATGGCAGGGAATGCCCGTGCTGGTCTACTCCAGAGACTTCTTCAAGGCTTGTAAGTCAGAAAACTGGCATACAAGCTTTGATAACTTCCCCACGGTGTCTCTTCAGCTTGCACCTCACTGTGCCCTTGAAGCATATACCATTCTGTAGCATGGATCTCACAATTATGGCGTTGGGATAACTGCTCTGTAGAGAACATTTGATTTGAGAATGTGGTTATTTAACTAATTTATAATGCTAGGAAAATGACTGTTACCGTTATTTGTTAGACTATAACAATGTGTATCTTTTACCATGTAAAATTCTTATTTGACTACTGTATGATTAGATAAAGTTGACCCTATCATTCTAATCCCAAGGGAAAGGAAATTCTTCTACCATGGTTCCCTACAGGTTTCCGCCACAGGTGGTTCTTCCTCTCCAAATTCCAGAAACATTACTCTTTGTGAGCCAGAGGTTTGCCATATTTTAAAGTTTTTCTTTGGACATTAAAATTTGTAAATTATATGTTCATGGTTTTGATAAAAAAAAAAAGAAGATATATATAAATAAAAAAATATTTGAGTGCTGGATAGCGTTTGTGGTTTATATATTGACTGAAGGTCTTTGAGGTGAAGTTTCTGAGCACCAGGAGGTACCTTGGGTGGTGAGCTGGACTTTATGTTATGTCATTTACTATAGATATAAAAAATATATAAAATTAAAATATGAAATAGAGTCAACTTTAGGGTGGCATTTCTGTTATTTGTTGCAGCTTTTTATTTTGCGCTGGAGGAGTCAGCTGGAAAGTGCAGGCAAGTTATTGTTGGACTAATTTAACTTATAGAAGATGTAAAACCTCATGGTGGTGAACAGACTGAGCTTTGGAAGTTGCCAGCCTCAAGGGTGTGTTAATGGTAAAGGGTGTCAGGGGCAGGCACGGTGGTGAAACACGATATTCAATAGGGTTAGAGTGTACCACCACTTTTATTGCTGTCTGACAGGGTGCTGTATATCAGACAGGATTTGAACCTCACTCCGAGCAAGTCATCTGATTCCTCCTCTCATTTATCCCGGGGATTTAATTAAAGCTGTGGCCATTTTGACCCATTAATTAATATGGTTTATGTTTTTTTTTCAGACACAGTGTTTTCTCTAGTTTAAATTATTGTGAGGATCCTCATGTCATGACCTCATATCCTAATGTCATGATCTTTTTTGCTTCTGTTGCATAGACATCACTGTGTCTTAATTCTCTTTCTGTTAACATCATAAGAACATCTGCCGGCAGCTAAACTACACTGCAACATACACAGAAATAGCAGAAAGTATTAGTGGCAGCCTTACCAACAATCATTATGGGGGCAGTAATCATTACAGTAATCAATGTCCATTTCTTGTTCTACTGCACAGAGGCGGCTTTGTGCTGTTGGCCGTCCACTCTGCATAAAATTGTAAGAGACAGCAGTAGCTCAGTAAGCATACAATTTATTTTGGTCATATCAATGGCTTTGTCACTTAACTGGGGAAAGCAGAGAAAAACTCACAATAACTTGATGTGGATGATGATTACATTAGTTGTTACATAAATGACCAGGATCAGCAAATACCGGTATACTAGTGCAGGTGGAAACATCCATGGTAATGTCAGTAATAAGGATTGGAGGTTTCTTATCATATAATTACTGTACTAGTAATTGTGTTCTGAGTCTTGAGATATCATGCTGGAATAGCCGAAGGCGCTTATATTAATAAGATGATCCCATGTGAAAACTGCACAGAGGAATCTTCTCCATTAGTACGCCTATCAAACCTGAACACCAACCAACCCCAATGAAATTACAGCAAATCTAATGCTGGAGACCACAGCCATGGATATTCATGCTAGTTCTGTTATGTCAGTGCTATGACCCCTGCTCTAGCAGTATGAAAGATGTGGCAATACAATAGTGTAGAGTAAACATATGCTACAGGGATAAGCAGAGGATTTCACCAATGTTTAGTGCGAATGATCCCAGCGTTATGATGGTTTTGTCATCAGATCCTGGTTACAGTCACCTAACTGACCCTAAAGGACTTACTGTAACCTTATGTCTACATAACTCCCACCGCTATAAGGGCAGTCCCCAAGTTCACCTTCTCCAATTACTTTCTAGTACTAGTATGCTGTGTGGGAAGCAGGCAAGCTCTGTATGTAGCTAGGACACCCATGATGGAGAGCTAAACAAACCAATAAACCAATGGTAAATAAGACCCTAGTTATTCTCCGACTGACAAGGTAATGACATGTGTCAGGGTTCTGGATCAGTTGACCCTCTGGACCACCGTGGGAGATGGTAGTAGCCCACACCAGGGACCGGAATCTAAGTGGCACCTGGTTTTCACCAGAGCCCGCCGCAAAGCGGGATGGTCTTGCTGCGGCGTGGTGCCACCGGGTCATTCCACAGGTGTGACTAGCCCACGGTGGCAGCCAAGGTTGAGGTACCTCAGGAGGTGACAGTCTTGTGGTTTGGCTAAGCGGGCAGTCAAGGCAGGTGGCATAAATGCAGAAGTCAAAGTCCAATCTGGGGTCAGCAACGGGAGGTCCAGGCAGGTTTGAACGGGAACACAGAACACAGGAGCACACATTAGCTGGAACCCAGGAACAGACTGGAACACAGGAACATGGGAACACACAGGAGCACGGGAACACTGGAAAGTAGGAACACACAGGAGCAGGAACGCTGGAGGACAGGAACACAGGAATCACGCAGGGGAGTTTTCTCTAAGGCTTTTGGCTTAAAGATCTGGCATGGAATGATGGGAGCCGCCAGTCTTTATGGGAACCCAGAAATGGCCAGCGCCAATAAGCGGTGCGCTGGCCCTTAAAATTTTTGAGTGCTGGCGCACACGCGCCCTAGGGAGCGGGGACACGCGGTCTAGCCAGGATAGGAGCCAGAACGTGGAGAGGTAAGTTCGGGCCGGGAGGAGGCACGCCACCGAGACGTGGGCACCCGTGACAACATGGCCACCATAAGGAAAAGGAGTGTGCTAAAAGGACAGTAAAATTTTCAGTACCTAAATATACTTGAAACATAATGTCATGTTAGACTTTTAATACATTTTTCCTCTGTTTATATGACATGGATGTTTGTATTAACCCTAGCTTTATGACTAGTGCCAGAATGTAAGCAATACCTATAGAATTGCTACCATGATTTTTGTTTACTAGGGAATAAGACAATTACTTACCTTGATTTTTATTATGTTTGATACAAAAAATGATTATACAGTTAATGTAGTGGATCATATCACACATGCTCTAATGTACTGTGTGTAGGAAGTGCTGCATGCAGGTTGGTCACTTCAGGTACATGTTGTATAGACATCTTGTCAGTAACATGCATCAATGTTGGGCAACGTATATGATGCAGTTCACACTGCACACCTTAGTCTAGTAGTAGTAACCATCATGAAGCTGATGCCTGAACCTGCTAGCTGGTTGCAAGGGTATTAGATAATCAAATTTACAAATCCTGATGTTTTTAAAAAGAGATGAGACAGATCAGAGATGAGAAATGATGAGATCCATGAGATGGATATAAAACACAATGACACTCTCAGTTCTGCTAACAATGCTGCTTGTTGGCAGGAAGTGCCTGTGTCTAGGCTGGTCTTGTAATGCAGGGGAAGGGGCATGAGGAAGAGAGCACTGCAATGTGCAGACAAGAGAAGCTATTAATGAGGAGAATCCAACCATAGTCAGATTTACTGTCGGATCCAAGGACAATCAAAATTGTAAACACCAGGACTGATAGAAACAGGTTGGAATTATATTGGAAAAATACTGTATTTTTGTTAATAACAGTGAATTAGAGAATGTGTTATTTTGTTATCCTG
Source organism: Engystomops pustulosus (assembly GCF_040894005.1). NCBI lineage: Eukaryota > Metazoa > Chordata > Amphibia > Anura > Leptodactylidae > Engystomops > Engystomops pustulosus. The sequence continues at coordinate 80,058,972 of NC_092416.1, read as the reverse complement.
CATATATTTAAGTATATAATGTCTTTGTGGGAATACCTCTTTAAGTCCACATCAAGACATTGTTCAGAGACCCTATGATCTGGGATTATGACAATGCCAGTCCTATATCCCATTCCTTAATGGTACAAATTAAATACAGTAAATCACAATCCAAGTTGTCCGCTTTTCCAACAGCTACAATACCTGCACAGCTTCTATGTTATAATACCTTAGCAAATATATGCCAACAATTCTGTTCTCTACATCCTTTGTTATACATCTCTGTGTGCAGAAGCTGGGTGACAATTGCAAGTAATTATCTCAGTTTTCTGTTTATGTAACAACCTAGGCAGACTTATCCTTCATGTTTTATTTCCATTCGCTGATGTCAGGGGTTAATTGGACAATTCCAGTCCTTATTGTGTGACCATAGAAGCTTTGTGTTTTGTGATGTCCAAATGTTGCCGATGATGTTAGAAAATCCTTAACAGTTATATTAAAATCTGCAACTGAGGTAAAAAAGTAAGCTGTTACCTATAATATAATGTAAAATAATGTGACATAACTCAAACTCAGGCTGGCCCACAGGTGGATCTACAGTGTGGGCACCAGAGCTAGGTGGGCCTGCAGCCCTGCATGGGTGCACATTGTACTTCATATTCAGCACACAGCATCTTAGCCGTCCTATGAATTCATTTAATTATATTATGTAGATTAAGTGTAACCATCATTTCAATTACTGTATTCTTAAAATAAGTGCAGGGGATGTTTATTAAAATAAATTTGTAATATTTTATAAGGTGTTTTTTTAGGCTTTTATTAAAATCTAGCTTGTAAACTTCCTTTATATTGCACTAGCAATAATTTAATTAGCAGAATGAAAATCCATGGTGTTAAAAGGGTGGACCAAAAATTAGCCAGGTAAGCAGAGGCATTATCCTTGGTAAATAACAAAGTTCTGTTGATTTATGTTAAGCTATGGACACTTTGGAACTGAACCAATGTAGAGTGGCGGTGCCAGGAATAGCCGTAGCTAGGGGTTCAGCATAAGGAGGCAAAAGCCACTGATTGGGCTCCCATCCCGGGCATACCAATATTACAGTGATTATATTACTATTTAAAGAGAACCCGTCATGCAAAATAACCCCCCTAAACTAAATATATTTTCATAAACTGCCATTAGAGAGCATTGCCTCTATTCCTTCATTGTCCCTCTACATGCCTGTAAACCTAAGCAATGAGGTCCTAAAGCTGTATGCAAATGACCTTTGAAATGTCCAATGAAGCATTAGCATATTCAAGCTGTCCACTCTATTCATGAGTGGGAGGCACAGCCACACCCCCAGTGCTTGACTGACAGCCTGTATAATGATGTGAGGCTGTATAATGATGTGCTTCCTGGTGCTGGTGGCCACACCCCCTGCAGCCTGTGTGTGCATGTGTGTGTTTAGGAGAGATGCAGTAGCTCCAGGCTGCAGCAATGTTACAGCAGAACATGTCAGATTCATGTGTAGCTGATGTCTGTGTCTCTCACCTGTATATTAGGAGGATGCAGCATGTCAGCAGATGCAGCACACACACTAACCATGCTTTACTATACATTACACACAGACATGAGCAGGGGGAGGAGAGGGGAGGGGGAACAGGGGTGACATCACTGCCTCTGACCATGTGACCAGCCTCATTTACATGATAAAAAATAGATGATTTTACAATGATTAATGTATGAAATAACTAGATAAAGGCTGTGATGGGATCCTTGTGATCTGCTCCAACAGGTAGTGGTGACAGGACTAGTGACACAGACCTGATGACAGGTGTCCTTTAAGGCCCAAAACCTATCACCACACCATGGTCATTACTATTGCTAATAAATACTGACTCTACACCCTTTAATTACAATTACTTTAATAAAACAATAAAGTAATGAAAAATAGTATTAAAAGATCAACATTTCCTCTACATACTGTAGCTGAGTAGAAAAAGTTATGGCCATGGGTACCAAAAGTAACAGGTGACTAATTACTGATGACTGAACATAAAGACACAGACAATCGGCAGAATATTACTCATGCAGGCTCAGGCATGGCATGTAAATTAGTGTCTCTGCACCACACAAATTTACAAGGCTTCCCTAACCAGAGGTGCACCAAGAAGATTGGCAAACCCAATTCTCAACTGTAGTGGTCCATTGCTCCTCAGAGCTGTTTCACAATATATGTGGTTGTTCTGTAATCATAGAACATGCTTTGTTCTATGTCAAGGACCAACCAATCTACTAGGGACAGTGTTCCTTGCAATATATTGATTGATTGATATTGATCCAAGTTTCCCTGCTAAATAGTCGCACCAAGCTGAACAGTCCATGATCTCTGAATGATACATGATCTCGGAACAATGGATTATTACAATTTAGGATGGAATTGGGTTTTACAACCTGCTTGGTGCACCCAAAAGAATGGTGCGGCCGGTCGCACATGTATATTGCAGCTCCATTCACTGTCTATGAGAGTGACAGAGATAGCAGATTATGTTGTTTTGCTAATTCCATCAGCGCCATAGGGATGAATAGAGCATGATGGTGGGTGCACAGGTAGCTGCCCTATTCATCTGAGGTCCAATTGAACCCTGTTCTCATGATTTGTGGGGGGCCCATTAAAGAGACCCCACCAGTCTTCCTTTGGATAGGGGCTACCTATGTACAACTCCTTCAAGGTAAAGCCACAGCTTATTAGTTAATATAGAGAAAGGCAGCTACTCCTAATTTATTGATATACAGTTCAGTAGTCATCCTACTGATGAGCTCATCAGCCCCCCTCATGACTCATAAAGTGTTCAGCAGACTTATTATCTGTCTTATGGAGCCACAATCTGCTACCTTACCACTTGCTCTGATACTGATTGTTATAAATATATATATATATATATATATATATTGTGAGAAAGTGAGAGGTGTTGTGTGGGAAAACCGCTATCTGTCCTACAGGCAGATGAAATGCTGGTGGTAAAAGCCCTGGGTTTGTCTGCAGTAACCCAAGGGTTAATGCAGACATGATAAGCAGGAATAGTCTGTTTTGTCTGTGTTGGCCTAGCTAACACAGACACATTGGTAATGTCCGTACTGGGCCTGCTTATTATGGAGTAGGGGTAGGCTGGTAGTGGGACTCCTACTCCACCCGGGCTTCGGTCCTGGGCTTTTGTATAGCCCACAGGTGCAGGTCACAGGCCTCGTTAGGGTCTGATTTAGTCTGCAGGCCAGAAGCAGTAGGAGAGGCCCTACCTGGAGAGCTGAAAGCGAGATTGGATTCTCACAGCAAAGGTAACTGAGGGTCTCCTGTCTTACTGCTGGCCAAGAGCGTGTGCCAGGCAGCCTGGTACCCGGATAGCTAGGGTCCTCAAAATGTATTAGACAGCGCCTAGCCGGGCAGGAATTACTTTTATAATGTTTTTGCATGTGCCTAAGCCAAGGCTGAATTTGTGTTCTGTTTTGCAAGTGTGAATAAACACTTAAGTTGGACTTTTAAACCTGCGTGTGTCACTGCTTCCTGCACTGCTACCAGTCAACTACCAGAGCAATTCCCCACATATGGTGGATTGGAGCGGGCAAAGTGCAGTGAAGTAGACACTAGTGCATGTCCTGGAAGTTGACAGCACTGAAGCTGCAAGCCACAGCCATGGAGGAGTTAATCAAGCAGCTTGTCCAGTCCAACGTGCAGCAGCAAGAGACAAACAGATTGCTGCTCCAGATTGCTGCTTCCTGAAGGACGCCAGGAAAGAGGTCCGCAAAGCTATGACCAAGATGACCGCCGAGGATGATGTGGAGGCCTATCTGACAGGCTTTGAGAGGGTGGCCACCCGAGAGAGGTTGCCACAGCAACACTGGGCAGAGGTGTTGGCCCCCTTCCTCGTCGCTGATCCCCAGCAGGCATACTACGACCTGAGCGAGGAGTATGCCCGGGACTACTCCAAGGTAAAGGCAGAGATCTTGGCCCGACTAGGAGTGGATCAGCATCTACGCGCTCAAAGAGTGAATAGCTGGAGATACCAGGAGGCGCTACCACCGAGGGGGCAGATGCACCAACTTGTTCACTTGGTCCGCAAGTGGCTTCAGCCGGAGACATCAACCCCAGCCCAGATGGTCGAGAAGGTTGTTTTGGACCGTTTCCTGAGGGCCTTGCCGGGTGAGATCCAACAATGGGTGGGACACGGGGACCCGTCTGATGCCGATGCGCTGGTGGGGTTGGTGGAGAGGTTTTGTGCCACTCAGGCCCTAACAAAGAAAGCCCCTTATACCAAGACAGGCCTTAAGGCACGGAAGGTCTTGTCACCCACAAATTCCCGGGGCAGGACAACGCCCAATGTCCGGGAAGTACCCCAGGGGAGGAGGAGGGGGGAGGCTCCCACCTGTTGGACCTGCCATGAGCCAGGTCATATTGCAGCCCATTGCCCCAATTCCTCAGAGCCCATGGACTGCAGTTCCGCCAGAAGGGTTTCTCTCTATGCTGCCCCTGTCTACACAGCTACTAGCCCCGACTCTGCTGATGAGCGCCACCTGTGCCGGGTGACTGTGGCAGGGCATCCAGCGTTGGCCCTGCTGGACTCAGGCAGTCGGGTGACCTTGATTAATGGGTCCCTCACAGACCCCAAGGCAGTCACAGGGCGCACAATTGGAGTCCTGTGCATCCATGGGGACGTAAAGGACTACCCCACCACAGTTATTAACTTCCAGACCTCTTGTGGAGAGACACTACATGAGGCAGCGGTTGTCAAGAACTTGCCCCATGACCTTATCTTGGGACGGGACTTCCCCATGTTCTGGACTCTATGGCGGGGAAACCAAGAGTTGGGGGGTTGTTCTCCTGTGTTGTCTGGTCAGATCTCTGAAGCCGAGCCTGATGACCCAGACTCTGGAGTTCCTGCCGTAGGGGTGACCGCCACAGAAGATGGAAGTGTAATGTTTCCCCTAGATGTTATGGCAGGCGAAACTGAGGAGGTAGTGACAGGACCGCAGTTGTCTGATTTGGAGGTATCCCGTGACAACTTTGGTACTGCCCAACTCCAGGACCCCACTCTGGTCCGCGCCAGAGAAAATGTGGTAGAAATTAATGGCGTACCTCAGCACCCAGGTGCGGATAAGTTGTTCCCTCGTGTGGTGGTAAATCAGGAGTTGTTGTACCGCATTGATAAGGTCCACGGTGAAACCCGGGAGCAGTTAATGGTACCTCAGCCATATCGTCAGATGGTGTTAGACCTTGCACATAAGCATGTGATGGGAGGGCACCTAGGTACCACAAAAACTCTGGAACGCATCTTGCAGCGTTTTTACTGGCCAGGAGTATATGATAGGGTAAAAAGGTATTGTGAAACTTGCCCTGATTGTCAATTGCATGCTCCCATGGTACACTTTCGAAGTCCGTTGGTACCTCTGCCCATTATTGAGGTACCCTTTGAAAGGGTCGCCATGGATTTGGTCGGTCCTTTAGTTAAATCTGCTCGGGGGCATCAGCATATCCTGGTAGTCATGGACTATGCTACCCGATATCCTGAGGCCATCCCACTGCGGCACACCTCTGCGAAACTAATTGCTAAAGAGTTGTTTGCCATGTTCTGTCGGGTGGGACTTCCCAAGGAGATCCTCACAGATCAGGTGACTCCTTTTATGTCAAAAGTCACCAAGGAGCTATGTCGACTCTTTAATATTAAACAGTTACGCACCTCTGTGTACCATCCTCAGACGGATGGATTGGTAGAACGGTTCAACAAAACTTTAAAGAGTATGCTAAAAAAGGTGGTAAACAAGGATGGGAAGGACTGGGATGTACTATTGCCATATTTAATGTTCGCCATCCGAGAGGTCCCACAAGCCTCTACTGGGTTCTCACCGTTTGAGTTAGTGTATGGCAGACATCCCAGGGGTCTCCTGGACATAGCCAAGGAGACATGGGAACAAGAGCCCACCCCCCACAAAAGTGTAATAGACCATATCGCAGATATGCAGGACAGGGTGGCAACCGTCATGCCCATTGTCAAAGAGCATATGGAGGAGGCACAAAGAACTCAAAGCCGGATTTATAACAGGTCAGCAAAAGTAAGGAGCTTTAGTCCCGGTGATCGTGTGTTGGTGCTAGTCCCCACTGTAGAAAGTAAGTTTCTCGCTAAATGGCAAGGACCGTATGAGGTTATAGAGAAAATAGGAGAGGTGAACTACAGGATACGTCAGCCCGGACGGAGAAAACCCGAGCAGACTTATCATGTAAATCTGTTGAAGGCCTGGAAAGACAGAGAGAGTCTGCATACAGAGATGGTCCTGGCCAGTCCACCTCCTGCGCTACCCTCACAGGCTGCAGATAAGCCTGTGCCGGAGGCAGAAGTGCGAATAGCCGATACCCTTACCAAAGAGCAACAGCGAGAGGCTCGAGAGTTTGTAGCAAGAAATACAGATGTGTTCTCAGAGTTGCCTGGCTACACATCTGTAATTAAACATGATATTGTCACTGAGCCAGGGGTAAGGGTAAGATTAAGGCCGTACCGAGTCCCCGAAGCTCGTAGACAAGCCATATCAGAAGAAGTTCAGAAGATGCTGAAGCTAGGGGTTATTGAGGAGTCCAAAAGTGAGTGGGCCAGTCCAATTGTTCTAATTCCCAAACCGGATGGGACGTTGCGATTTTGCAATGATTTTAGAAAATTGAATGAGGTGTCTAAGTTTGATGCCTATCCCATGCCCCGGGTGGACGAGCTTATTGAGAGACTAGGGGGTGCTCGGTACTTCACCACCCTGGATCTAACCAAAGGATATTGGCAGGTACCCCTGACAGATAGGGCTAAAGAAAAGACAGCCTTTATCACCCCCTGAGGGCCTTTTTCACTATGATGTATTACCGTTTGGGCTTCATGGGGCCCCCGCTACCTTTCAACGGTTAATGGACATAGTGTTAAAGCCACATAGGAGATACGCCTCCGCCTATCTAGATGACATTATCATCTACAGCCAAGACTGGGCGAGTCACTTGGCCAAGGTACAGGCCGTAGTGAACTCTCTAAGGGCAGCGGGCCTGACTGCAAACCCCAAGAAGTGTGCGCTGGGAATGGAGGAGACGCACTATTTGGGGTATGTGATCGGTCGAGGTATAATTAAACCTCAGGTCAACAAGATTGACGCTATACAGGGTTGGCCTCAACCAGTGAGCACAAAGCAAGTCAGGGCATTCCTGGGCATTGTAGGGTACTACAGACGGTTTATACCAAACTTAGCCACCATGTCCGCTCCCCTGACAGACCTGCTGAAGGGTAAAAGGCCGGTCATGGTGCGGTGGAATGAACAAGCAGAAGGTGCTTTTCAGGCATTGAAGTCTGCGTGGATCTCCCGTCCTCATTGCGCCAAACTTCAAGAGAGAGTTTATTGTGCAGACGGATGCGTCAGATGTAGGACTGGGAGCTGTCCTGTCTCAGGAGGTGAATGGCGAGGAACACCCCATTACTTACCTGAGCAGGAAGCTCACGCCAGCTGAAAAAAATTACAGTATCGTAGAGAAGGAATGTCTGGCGATAAAGTGGGCATTAGAGTCCCTACGGTACTACTTGCTGGGACGACAGTTCCGTCTCATAACTGACCACTCTCCTCTCACGTGGATGAGTAGAACTAAGGAGAAGAATGCCAGGGTCACTAGGTGGTTCTTGTCCCTCCAAAATTTCAGTTTCATGGTGGAGCACCGAGCCGGGAAGCTACAGGGCAATGCGGATGCCTTGTCCCGAACGCATTGCTTAATGTCAGGAGTTCGCCCCGGTGGGTCTGAACTGAGGGGGAGGGTATGTGAGAAAGTGAGAGGTGTTGTGTGGGAAAACCGCTATCTGTCCTACAGGCAGATGAAGGGTGTGTGGTAAAAGCCCTGGGTTTGTCTGTAGTAACCCAAGGGTTAATGCAGACATGATAAGCAGGAATAGTCTGTTTTGTCTGTGTTGGCCTAGCTAACACAGACACATTGGTAATGTCCGTACTGGGCCTGCTTATTATGGAGTAGGGGTAGGCTGGTAGTGGGACTCCTACTCCACCCGGGCTTCGGTCCTGGGCTTTTGTATAGCCCACAGGTGCAGGTCACAGGCCTCGTTAGGGTCTGATTTAGTCTGCAGGCCAGAAGCAGTAGGAGAGGCCCTACCTGGAGAGCTGAAAGCGAGATTGCATTCTCACAGCAAAGGTAACTGAGGGTCTCCTGTCTTGCTGCTGGTCAAGAGCGTGTGCCAGGCAGCCTGGTACCCGGATAGCTAGGGTCCTCAAAATGTATTAGACAGCGCCTAGCCGGGCAGGAATTACTTTTATAATGTTTTTGCATGTGCCTAAGCCAAGGCTGAATTTGTGTTCTGTTTTGCAAGTGTGAATAAACACTTAAGTTGGACTTTTAAACCTGCGTGTGTCACTGCTTCCTGCACTGCTACCAGTCAACTACCAGAGCAATTCCCCACAATATATATATATATATATATATATATATATATATATATATATATATATATATATATATAGAGAGAGAGAGAGAGAGTTCCAATCAGGTTACAGACTTCAACAAACCAGTCAGATTTCCATTTTACATTGTACACATTTTATGCACAGTTAAAAATTACTTTATATGCAGGACCTCTACAGTATGTGTAGTGTCTGAGGGGCACTTCTATGAGAAGGCTGCAGCAGCTTCATGTAGTGTGACATCTTAACAAATCTGCAGACATCTCCCCCCCTCCTTGAGGACTGCTAAGGATTTTACAGCGGTAGAAAGCACAGAAGATGAGTCATCACGAAAAGGTGATGCCACAGTTGATTCCATATGGAAGATGAAGTGTGATATGGCATCAACAGGGGGCCCTCTGAAAACTTGGGGCCTTTGGCGATTGCCCAGTTTGCCCCCCTTACGCCGACACTGGAGCTATGTCCATATATAAAGGATAGGAGGAGTAGTACTGTGCTCAAACAGACATGATAGGAGCGGTAGCACTGTGATGTACCCTTAAGATAGGAGTAGCAGCAGAGGCATAACAATCGTAGTTGCAGGGTAGAACTGGGCCTGCAGTTAGAGAGGGCCTGCGGCTGCCTCAATTCTGATTCACAGCATCTGCCACATGCATTGAGCTGATAACTAGGCACTGATGCTTTGATTTTGAATTATGACACCCCCAGGCCCCCCGATCCAGTGTAAGGACCACTGCCCTGCATCTGGTTTGTGTAAATCAGGAGGGCCTACAGCTGTCACCATTCATAATCATAACACTTGCCAAACAGGTCTGCCACTCCATCTATCCCTCCCTGATCAGATTAGTGGTGGGATCTGACTGGGAAAAAGCCTTGCCCTGGACCACATCCCACCTTTCTTCTGTGGCAGCGGAGCATAAGAGATTTTAGCTTCCATGCTCCGCTGCTCCCTGTGACACAGACTTCCAGTGTGCAGCATGATTGATGAGAGGGCACTGACGCAGATGACTAGTTATGATCTGTACACCTGCAGAGGGTTTGGTAAGGCTATGACCTGGCATCTGACCTGGAGGCATTGTGAATGTTGGCTGCTGGGAGAGCACTGTGACTATATTGACTTTTGTGAGCAGAATAGTATCAAGTTAGTGTTATGAAGTTGTTTTTCCCGGTGGAAAAGGAAAAGAAAAGGAGAAGTTCTCTAATCAAAGATATCATAAGACACTGTGATAAATTTCCTCCAAAATAATTCCTGTTTTTATATAGTAATCTGTTCCCATATCTATGTAGTAATCTTGGTTCTGATAAAGTATCACTTTATTTCATCTTGGTTCTAATGCGGTTTCTATGTAGTATTCTTGGTTCTGGTACAGTATCTATGTAGTAATATTCATTCTGGTAATGTTTCCATGTAGTAAGTTTGGTTCTGGCAGTTTACCTATACAGTAATCTTGGATCTGGTGCAGTATCTATGTGGTAAAATCAAAAATATAATATTTTTGTTAAGTTATAGTTTGTATGTAGCATGTTTTGTTATGTTACACTAAAAATTGGGGTAAAAACTAAGAAAGGTGAAGATTAAAATGAAATTAGAAGTAGGCAACAAGGAATGGGGCAGTAGCTCTAAAAGGGGGCACTTAACATAAATTAGAATGAGATTACAAACTGGGGCCTTATGCACAAAAATTCCATAGATTCATGCACACGGACGAGGATTCCACAGTCCTGTGCATTAGCCAATTTCTCATGCCGCAAAAGAAAGTACATATACACGCGTGCCGGCGACAGACAGGCCTCAAAAAAAGAATAATCCATGGATTCTATAAAGTACTGCACTATAAAACTCTGAAGGGGGGGGGGGGGGGTTGCCATGCAGGTTTCAATGCTTGTTGGGTATAATGAGAGGGGGTCCCATTATGAATTTTGCCCGGGGGCCTAGATGACTCTAGTTACTCCACTAACTAGTACTACTGTACTGTGTCCATGTACACAGGATAGGGGTAGTAGTGCTGTGCAATAGCCTAATTTAGGATAGGTGTAATAGTGATATGCTATACCCAAAGTAGGAGAAAAGTTACAAAGAGAACATGGACAAGACAGACAGGTAGACACAGAGACGAGACACACATAAAACTCATACTTACCTGACACATGTGCTCCGTTTCTCCTTTGTGCTTAGCTCCCCAAACAGGACCTTTGGAGGACTGTTACAGGTCCTGTAAGCTCAACAGTAATACATGTGTGTTAGGAGCAAGAACACATGTATTACCATAAAGACTAGAGCAGGTCTCGTCAGTAGGCCCCTCAAAGTCCTGGGGCCCAGAGCCTCTGCCCCCCTTTGTCCCCCTGGTAGCTATTCCTATATTGCCACAGAAGTACAATGCAGCTCCTATGAAAGAAAATGGGAGCTGCATTGAAGTTCTTTAGCACTGCCACCATATATTGAGAAGAGCATTTGCTTCTCACTAGTGACTAGTTCTTTAGAATACTGTTCTGAAGTCTAAATTTTGAGTGGGACATTGAAGACCTGTCTCTAATCGGGCTTGATTTGGTTAATACCCCAACAAAAAGTGTATTGCAAAAAAATGCTTTCACTCTATATTCTACAGGTAAATATAGTAATGTTTTTCTCCTGTTACAAAATACAACTCCATCAAAAATGCATGTTTTTGCTCCAATGCAGTTGCATTTCAAAACCATACACAAAATCATGAAGGTGCCTCCTCTCACGTTCTTGTACCGGTGTCTGCTGTATTTTGGACCATCTGTTTTGAAGTCATTTGTGTTTAGGACAAAACTTTGAAGTGAAAGCAGAGATGACACATTCTGCACTAACTCATAATTCCTGGGTGATTGATGTCATGATAATGGTTTCTTGACATCCATATTTTCCGGGCGGGAAAAGAAGTGACAGGAACACATTACAAGGCCCTTCATAGAGGAGAGAAAAGTGATGAAAGCGGCACATTGTGTGCGCTGCTTCAGTCTTGGATGGAGTCACGGCGCTCAGGATGAATAAGATGGACGGCATTTTAATACAGAAGACTCTCACCTTCTACCTGTTTTACATGGCTTCTGACAGGCAGCACAAAACACATTTAAATGTACATCAAAGAAGAATGAAGGCAATTCTATCTGAAGGTCTCCTATAATCTGTCATCCTGCATCTGTTCTGTGCTCTATGATAACCCTGCAGAGGGGGCATACACTTATAGAGTGACGCAAAAGAATAAGTCTACTCAGTTTTTCTTATCTGAGTGTTCAAAGTGGATTTATTTTATAATCATTGGAAATTCACAATATCCTTAGTGATAGAGATATTCTGTGCGCTCAGGATTAAGAGCAGCCAACGCCAAGAACCTGTCCCTTGGAGGATCAGTTACTATAAAAATCTTGACTTTGTGTTTAAGGGTCTGTCCCTGGGATGATATCATCCTAATCGTGCCAGGATCTTTACCTGGAAAGCTCTGGACTATGGTTCTTGAGGGATTTGTACTTGCATGTATCTGTCCCAGAAAGAATCTGTCCAATGAAGACTTTGGTGCAGATTTATCAAGCTAAGAGTAAGAATGTTCTAGTTGCCCATGGAAACCAATTAAAGCTCCCCTTTAAAATATTCATGAGCACTGGTAAAATGAAAGCTGAGCTGTAATTGGTTACCATGGGCATTTAAGAACATTCTTACTTTTAGACTGCTTGATAAATCAAACATTTTGTCCTTCTGTCCCTAGGAGGAACCTGATACCATTATCTGTATGATCTTAATACAGAACAATTTACGAACACCCCTCCTGTTAATTGAGAATGTTTTCAGTATTGTCTGCTATGGAGGTGTATGACATCTACCATCATCCAGCATGACAAAGCACTTATTCATAGACCCAGGCATCATGACTAGAATAATCATGTTACATTTGTTGTCTATGGTCTCCTTCCTTCTAAATTCAACTATTATGGTAATGATCCTGCAGGGCTCTGTGGGGTATTTACAGAGCCCCATAGGCTGTTACACTGCCTCCCAGCCTCCCACTGCTCCTTCACCACTTCCCTGTCTGACATAATCTCACAGCAGCATAGGAAGTTTCAGCACACAGTAGGAGGGGGAAGTGCTCCTTGCACAGTGTAACATCCCGTGAAGCTATAGCACAGAGGACCCTTCTGGCTTATTTACAATATTTAAAAAGTTGATTTTAGAAAGAAGTAGGCTATATGGTGAGTGTGGTTATAAGACGATATATAAGACGATAAGCACTGTGCCTGGGTAGGAGTAAGCATCCCTGGTTTATCATGTTTAATTTTGATGGCAAATCTTCTTTAAGCATATGAAATAAACATAGCGCAAACTGTCAAAAAGGTGAAAACCAAACCCAGCACCAAATCTGACATATATTTTCACAATTCCACAGTAATAAAGCCATTGTAACCACTTTTCTTGCACACAGTACTGGCATTTGTATCTTTGCATTATATTCTGCTGCTTGGGTTGTTCAGATAACACATCATGTATCCATACTGGTGGACCCTGGGGACACATGCCCCCAATCAGTTACGGCTTCACATCCTTCTGTGCCTGCTGCTCAACAACTCTTGGTGATAATAATCTTGATTTTTTTCCTGTATCACAATGTGAGAAGTCAAGTGTTTGCTGAGGAGAGATGTACGGTAATAATAAATTCAGTTTCATGTCCCAGGGCATCCTAGCATTGAGTGATGTCTCTTTACAATGTATGTTATAAAGCTTCCCCCAGCGCACTGACACTAAAGCTATCACTGTGCACAGATGTCAATGTAGCATGTGGTGTCAGTATAAATTCCACCCCTCCAGCGTCTATTGCAGTGCCCCCACGTGGGTGCTGTGTGATTGACATGTGGGACTGAAGGAGACCAAATATCCTCCTCAAACAAGTGCAAGAGACCTAAAATCCTCCAAACACATCTCACTGTACATCCTCTATACATTTGTCCAGGAGCAACACAACTAGCTTACAGAATGTGTTATTAACCAGTGAGAGGAATCACCTATCACGTGCATATACATTCCTCCACATACTACTAACTGTGTCTTAAGGGGAAAATCGTACCGACAATCTATTACTTATTATACTTCTGGGACATATTAATTACACATATGGGGTTCAATACATACCTCCAAGCTTTTGGGACATTGAAAAAATTGCAAAATATGGAAATTCTTCAGGACTCAAGTCCTACTCAGATCAAACACAGCACCAATACTGACAAATATTTTCACAATTCCGCAGCAATACAGCCATTGTAACTACTTTAGCCTGCACCAGGTTAAAAGCTGCCATAAGGGCTGTAGGAAAATATTACAATAAAATGCCCCTTCATGGCTCCCACACAATGTAATATCCCCCTTTTGAGGCCAAGCAATTGATAATATCTCCCTTCCTACTACACCATTCCATATAAAGCCCTCCTTCCTTTAGCCCCTACCTATGATGCCCGCTTTCAGTAGTCTCCCACCCCCCATTGTGCCCTTGATTCTGTACCCACCTTTTCTTTTACTCCCCATATAAACTTTCTCATTTTTCTTTAACATCCCTTTGCCTTTTCCTGTAGAACCCAAATTTATAATACCCCCATTTATAATGGCACAATTTTTGTAAATCACACTTTTTTAACCCCTCTCCCAGTTCTTTAATTTTTGCTGTAAATAAAAGCAACAATCATATTACCATATATACTCAAGTATAAACCTAGTTTTTCAGCACAAAAAAATGTGCTGAAAGCCCAAACGCGGCTTATACTCGAGTAAAAAAATATATCAAAACTCACCTTTCTGGTTTCCCCCCGCTGCTGGCTATATACTGGGGCAGGGGGCTGGCTATATACTGGGGCAGGGGGCTGGCTATATACTGGGAGATTTGGGCTAGCAGGCTATATACTGGGGGGCAGGTGCTGGCTATATACTATGGGGCAGGGTCCGGCAGGCTATATACTGGGGAGGCTGTGACCAATGCATTTCCCACCCTCAGTCAATAGGTTTTCCCAGGTTTTTGTGGTAAAATTAGGGGCCTCGGCTTATACTCGAGTATATACGGTACATTGCACATGGCATCCTCTCCCGTCCACAGGAGCAGCAGAGTCTCAATGATGGAGCTGAGCCAGAGGAACAGACAGAGCTTTTGGCTCCCAGATCCATCATTGCACCCCTGGTGTATGTATGCCTTTTTTTCAATTTGACACTGGGAAAGATGATACCACAATGCTGGGGGCTATTATAAATAGGGGACTTTGCAGAATGGTACAGAAAATAGGGTATTATGAGCCTAGGGGCTCTGAAAAATAGTAAAAATATAGATAAAAATAATATATATGGAGTTCTACTGGTCTTTAACACACTTTTCATACAATGTTTGTATTATGAATAAAGAGAAGATGAAAGTTTTAAAGATCGTGTCAGTGGTACTGAATTCAAAGGACCTCTACCACCAAGATGAAGGATTGTAAACCCAGCACACTGACATACTGGTGTGTGATCCTTCTCATAGGATCTGTTCTTCTTTAAACTTCCCATGATCAAGGCTCCATTAAAACCTATGGAACCTTGAGCCCCTCAGGCTCATTTGCATAATTCTAAAACCTTTTTTGTATAAACCAGGGCATAAGAAACTAAAAGTATAGCAGATCCTGCAAGAGGGGGCACACACAAGTATGCCGGTGTGTTTGGTTTACAATCCTTCATCCTGGTAATTGAAAAATGATCGCATTTCAGTCCTGCTCTACACAATTTCAGTTTCCCCTAGACACGATCCAGTAACTTCTGTCTTAGGGTCGGGTGGCGGCCATGTTGGATTTCTGTGTGAGATGGTGCAGATGAGATTTGTGTCTGTCTATGCTGTGTGGCCCCCTGTCTGGAGCTCAGAGACACTTACTGATCACATCCTGTCAGCACATGTGAGCAGAGAGAGAGGCTGCAAACTACAAGCTACAAGGAGACAAGTGATCTCGGAGGAAGGGGGAGAAAGGCACATGTCTGTGAGATGTAGCAGGGCTCACAGTGTAACACTGTAATGGTTTGTCAGCCTGTGTCTACCAGCCTCTGTGTAATCAACACATGCATCTCTGATCTGTCTCCTCTCTCTATGTGTCAGTGTGTTAGTACAATGTTAGAAGCCAGATGAAAGTGCATATAAACCCCGTACCCTGATAATCTAACCACATTGTCACCCCTCTTGTCACCTCTCAGAACTAGATGGGTATTACAGTAATGTGTCTGCTTAGAAAGCCCCCGCCCACACCCTTGGATTTTACATTGAGTAGCATAGATAGTGATATGAGCTAAAACAGCAATAAAACTAAGTAAATTGTAAAGTAAGGGGTTAAATGATCTTTATTGTGTTAACATGACATGTAGGAACAGTGAAGAACAAAATATATATGTGCGGTTAACTTCACAGGGAGGACACCATCTGTCACTGGATGGAATAGGTAGAGATTTCTCCTGTATTTTCAGTTGGTCACTTCTGAAAATTCAATGCATATGCATTAAAGGGGTATTCCGGGAATATGATCGTCTGATACAAAAACCCATAATGCTATAAATAAATGAATCTAACAAAACTTAATGTCATTAGCCACAAAATTAAGCTTAAATAGTTTGATTTTATGATTCACAAAGTTTTATGGCCTCTCTAAAGTTATCACAAAGATGGCTGCCACTGGACACTACGAGTCCCAAGATCCTTTAGTTCTCAGTAACTCCTCCTCCCTCTCATGCTCTGCTCCTAGTGATGATCTAACAGGTTTTCTTGCTCTGTTACCATAGTAATGATGTGTAACTGCCATCACCACAACACCATCTTCTGTCCTGTGTATGCTCTGCAACGGACTGCGCGGAGGAAATTAACGGACTGATTAAAGGGCCAGTAGCATTTTAATTCTCTATCACAGTGTATGTCACCAGCATTTTTCTGATAAAGGGAGCAAAATTTTAAATAACAACTAATTACATATAAGCTCATATTTTAAGGACCCCTTTGTAAATGAATTATGCTGATTCCTGGAATACCCCTTTAAGGCCTGTGTCCCAGATCTTTTACCAGCCTAGCAACGCCCCTGCCCCTTAGTACAGTCATGGCCAAAAGTTTTGAGAATTATACAAATGTTAATTTTTACAAAGTCTACTGCATCAGGTTTAATAATGGCAATTTGCATGTACTCCAGAATGTTATAAAGAGTGATCAGCTGGTGATCAGTTTGTGTTGATGAGAGGGTTGGAGATCAATCTGTCATGATTAAGTAAGAATCACAGCACTGGACACTTCAAAAGGAGGCTGGTGCTTGGCATCATTGTTTCTCTTCTGTTAACCATGGTTATCTCTAAAGAAACATGTGCAGTCATCATTGCAGTGCACAAAACTGGCAACAGGGAAGAGTATTGCAGCTAGAAAGATTGCACCTCAGTCACCAATCTATCGCATCATCAAGAGAGGTTCCATTGTTGCCAAAAATGCTCCGGGGCGCACAAGAAGGACCAGCAAATTTTTATTAGCATCAATAAAAAGAATTACAAAACAAATTCCAATACATGTCATTTCCTACAATGGTAGCCGTGCACCCTCGATTTATTTTCTTTATAACAAAACACTCCTTCTTTAATTTAATCATAGCTACCTACAAATACATTGAATCACAAATAACCTTTCCTCCCCTTCATCCCCCCCTCCCCATACCGACGGGAAAAAAAAAATTCCTCCTGGCTAGGGTTCAGGGCTCCATTTACCCCATAAACTTTCCCATTTTTTCCATCCTACCACTACTTGTCTTCTGAACCAAACTTCTTCATATTGCATAATTTTCTTAACCAATGTAATCCAACCTTCTTTAGGAATAGCTTCTGCGTTCCCCCAATTTCTACTAATACACACTTGTCCCAGGTGCATTACTCTATGCATCGAAAGCTGTGAATCTTGATGTCCTCCGCATCCCTCCGTATCACACATAATAGCCACCCGCATTTTTGTTTTTAAAAGATTCGAGATATACGCAAAGCCCCTTTGCCAAAACCCAAAATTGGGCAAAACCAAATTACGTGAATAAAGTCTGCTTCTTTTTCACCATACCTTAAACATCTGTCATCAGCCCTCATCCTCATTCTCATTTTATATTTTATAACTGTGCTGGTGAAAAGTAAATCATATGCAAAATGCTATGCTGGATTAATCTGTGGTTCCAGCCCAAAGAACAGTGTCTAATATTTCTGTATATTCTACTCCATACAATAGGAGTATTATCTTCTACTGCTACTAACTTTTCTCATCTATCTTGTGTTTTGTGTCTAGTGTTAAGTGTCATGGCCCTCACAAAATATTTATACGTCTTAGAGGTCATTTATTTTTTTTGCGGTTTTACCATTTTTCACCATCTCTATGCAATCATGTGCTACTACCCTCAGTCCATACCCTTTTCTTTTCCTAAAATCCCCTAGTGCATGTACTGTAAACTTTTTCCCCCAAAACACATTTCAACTTCGTTGCAGGCCTGCCTTAAAAGGAGGATCTAACATTGTTTCAGTGATTGCTCCATTAACACAGGTGTAGGTGTTGATGAGGACAGGGCTGGAGATCAATCTGTCATGATTAAAGGGAACCTGACACCAGGAGACCCATTTTTAGCACTCCCCCAGTCCCCACAGAGCATAGTACATACACTGCCAAAGTGTTTTTGTATAAAAAAAATAGGTTTTACAGAAAAAAAGATATGTTATGTAGAACCTTTCATTAGCATCTGCTGTTTGACTAGGCACTTGTCTCCTGGGAGTGGCTGGAAAGGAGCAGTCCCCCCCCCCACCCTTGGAAAACTGCTCCTCCATGTGTCCTTTTCAAATATATGAATAACTCCCCTCACTCGGGATTGGCTGCAGAGGAGCAGGGGGCATCGCTAAGCCAAGTGATGGGTGTTTTCATATATTTGAAACAGCAGTTTCCCAAGGGTGGGGGGGGGGGAACTGCTCCTTTCCAGCCACTCCCATGTGCCTAGTGCCTAGTGCCTAGTCACACAGCATATGCTACTGAAAGGTAGAATATAACATATCTTTTTTTCTGTAAAACCTATTTTTTATACAAAAAACACTTTGGCAGTGTATGTACTACGCTCTGTGGGGACTGGGTGAGTGCTAAAAATGGGTCTCCTGGTGACAGGTTCCCTTTAAGTAAGAATTACACCACTGGACACTTTAAAAGGAGGCTGCTGCTTGGCATCATTGTTTCTCTTCTGTTAACCATGGTTATCTCTGAAGAAACACGTGGAGTCAACATTGCACTGCACAAAACTGGCCTAACAGGGAAGAGTATCGCAGCTAGAAAAATTGCACCTCAGTAAACAATCTATCCTATCATGAAGAGAGTTTCCATTGTTGCCAAAAAGGCTCCAGGGCGCCCAAGAAGGATCAGCAAGCACCAGGACCGTCTCATAAAAGTGTTTCGCTTTGGGATCTGGCTACCAGCAGCGTAGAGCTTGCTCAGGAATGACAGCAGGCAGGTGTGAGTGCATCTGCACGCACTGTGAGGCGGAGACTGTTGGAGCAAGGCCTGGTGTCAAGGAGGGCGGCAAAGAAGCCACTTCTCTCCAGAAAAAACATCAGAGACAGACTGATATTCTGCAAAAGGTACAGGGAGTGGAGTGCTGAGGACTGGGGTAAAGTCATTTTCTCTGATGAATCCCCTTTCTGATTGTTTGGAACATCTGGAAAACAGCTTGTTCGGAGAAGACAAGGTGAGCGATACCACCAGCCTTGTCTCATGCCAACTGTAAAGCATCCTGCAACCATCCATATGTAGGGTTGTTTCTCAACCAAGGGAATCGGCTCTCTCACAGTCTTGCCTGAAAACACATCCATGAATAAAGAATGGTACCATAATGTCCTCCAAGAGCAACTTCTCCCAACCGTCCAAGAGCAGTTTGGTGATCAACAATGCCTTTTCCAGCATGATGGAGCACCTTGCCATAAAGCAAAGGTGATAACTAAATGGCTCAGGGAACAAAACATAGAGATTTTGGGTCCATGGCCTTGAAACTCCCCAGATATTAATCCCATTAACAACTTGTGGTCAATCATCAAGAGACGGGTGGACAAACGAAAACCAACAAATTGTGACAAAATGCAAGCATTGATTGTGCAAGGATGGGCTGCTATCAGTCAGGATTTGGTCCAGAAGTTGATTGAGAGTATGCCAGGGAGAATTGCAGAGGTCCTGAAGAAGAAGGGTCAACACTGCAAATATTGACTTGCTCCATTAACTCATTCTAACTGTCAATAAAAGTTTTTTTTTACTCATAATATGATTGCACTTGTATTTCTGTATGTGATAAAAACATCTGACAAACGCACATAAAAACCAGAG
Source organism: Engystomops pustulosus (assembly GCF_040894005.1). Lineage (NCBI taxonomy): Eukaryota > Metazoa > Chordata > Amphibia > Anura > Leptodactylidae > Engystomops > Engystomops pustulosus. The sequence continues at coordinate 80,039,169 of NC_092416.1, read as the reverse complement.
GGCAACAGATCATGTAAAAATATAATATTTGTGTCATTCTCAAAACTTTTGGCCATGACTGTATATAGATAGTCCAAGCACATGCTCCCTCAGTATATAGATAGGTAGCCCCAGCACATGCTGTGGGCCCACCCATTGATTGCAAAACAAGAACACATTCCCAATGAATCCACGATGATGGCAACCATGGTCCTACCCTTGCCCTACCTCATATCTTTGCCATGAGGGGGGGTTATAAAGACTTGTATGCAAGAAATTGCGACCGTCCACTTTTTGAAAAGTGGGAAGGGTAGGACTGCAGGGATTGGTGGTAGTGATAAACCTCAACCTTAAATATGGTACTTGACCCTGTACCTAAACCCAACCTACCATTAACAGACCTGGAAACTAAATGTTTGGGTAATGTGGGAAGGCCACATCATTTATTAACAGGAAAAACTACATTATTAAATAACATTATAAACTTAAACATTTCACAACTTGATAGGCCCGCTTGGCTCCTTCAGAATCTTAGGAACCAACTTTGCCTAAATGGCGGCTGTGGCCTGGCAGCCAGCATGTAGGCATTTTCCATCGCCTTAGGGCCTGTGTAAATTGCACCACGGAGCAGCCTCCTCCCTCCTACCACGGGCTGCAACCCCCCACACGGACCATGGCTACGGCCTTCTCAGCCAGTTTCTGCATGTTGAGAAAGTAAATGTCCATCCCAATGGGATTGAGATGGACCCCGTCTCCTAATAAGAGATGGCAGTTATCTCCCTCCAGATCCTTGTGTCTAAACGCAACCCTTCCCAGGGACTTCACATGTTTGGAAATCCTGATGTTCAGGATTTTCCTTACTCTCTTTATAGCAGGGTGGTCCCTCGCACCTCTCCAGTGCCATCGGGGAATGATCTCCAACCACGCCAGGGAAATGGAATTTAAAAAAGTGGGGAACCTGGAGTTCTGCCTCATGAAGGAGATTAACCCACCAACTTTGATGCGTTCCTGATTGTTACCCCCTAAGTGGACGATCAACACTACCCGATCTTGATGACTTCTGCTAATCTGCTCTATTTCCGAAAGGACTTGTGACCAGTGCATCCCGCGAAAGGCGCGCAGTGGACCTGCGCATCGGATAAACCCAAATTTTTCCCGCAAGGACGGACTGCAGCTCTCCGCTCCGCCCAGTGGATAAATGAGTAACCGACTATCCACACGTGAGTGCGAGGCCCTATAAGCTTAACGAGTAAAACTAAGGTGAGAAAATATGATAGGAAAACGGTAAAGTTACACCAAAGGGTTGAGGTCAGAGCGAATGTAGGACTTGAAACAGTCCGACTTTAACCTACCAAGTTTTTTAATGGCTTCATCCCTCATGAATGCGCTGTTGTAGCAGCACAGATGCGAAAGGAGTGAGTGCGTAACTCCTTAGGGTTTGGGCCTTATTAGGCACATTATACGTTTACTATAGCCTGCACCAGGTTACAGCTGAAGTCTACATCAGGCCGGATCAGGGGTGGGTTTCATTCAAGTGCCCAATCGCGTACCAGTATTACTATGAGGCCGCAGCCAAAATTTACCAGTCTTCATAAATTCTAAAGAATCTAGCAGGTGTAAATCCTGAGTGTACTTATGGATTCTTATGAGCACAGCATGGACTGTTCTTATAGCTTCTATATAAGTTTGTTACCATGGCTTTATTCTACATTTACATTCCCTATTTTCGTGCTCACTGAATACATTTTCCTTCACAAATTTATTCTGCCAAAATTGACTGAACTATCAAATATATTTGAAAAATTCATTTAAAAAAAAGACGTAGCACTGACAGAACATTCCAGCATCACATAAATTGTGACCACTCCCCATAGCGCAAACTTCACATCTTCTGCTCTGACAACTCCACTTACTGGATTTTGTAATGAACTCACAGCTCAGAGACAGTACAATGGGATGCCTGCAATGTCATGGCTGCAATGACAGTAACCAGAGATTGATTGACAACTGTCACCTGCAGAGTCCACTTCCTATAAAAATCACTGTTGCCGTTAATCTCCTGTGAAAGTCTGCAGCTTTCATGAAGAAAATCAGATCCAGGAGCTGTAGTGGGCAGTTCTATATTAAATATAATATAAATAATAATAATCTATATTTATATAGCGTCATCAAATTCCGTAACGCTTTACAAATCATAGGGAACATATACAAATATAATAACATAATAATATAAATAATAATAATAAATACAATAACAAATAATAATATATAATACACTTGGACATTGGGGAGCAGTATTAGTAGTTATATTTGTAAATCGGGGACAGTTATTACAATAGTTATATTCATATATGTAGGGAACAGTGTTATAGTAGCTTTATACTTGTACATAGCGGCAATATTAGGGTAGTTATATTGTTAAATATCTAAAATAGTAGGTAGTATTATGGTTCTTACAGTATATTATTGTACACAGTGAGCCATTTCAAAGTAGTTATAGTAGGCAGTAGGCAGTATTATGGAGGTTATATTACGATAGCAGTATTCTTGCACCTAGTGGGCAGTTTTAAAGTAGTTATAGTAGGCACTATTATAGTATTACATAACAACAGTATTACAGACAATGGGGGGATTCCCTTTTAGGACACAGCCAGTTTGTATGTGAAAGGTTTTTAAAATTATGCAAATCAGTCTGAGTGGCTCCAGGCTCCATAGATGTTAATTGAGCCTGGAGCCTCTCAGGCTTATTTGCATAATTATTAAGGCCTTTTTTTCTCAAAAACATTGGCAAAAGAAGCTAAAAGTAGAACATATCCTGCCATAGGGGGCACACACCAGTATATCAGTGTACTTGTAGTATAATCCTTCATCCTGGTGGTTGATGTCCTCTAAGGTTCAGACTTAAAAAAAAAAAAAAATCTGACCAGCACTTAAGTGCACTTCTCATGACACATAGTAGTTGATGTTAGTAGTATAATTTCGTGATTAGGTTTTTTTTGGGGGGTAAAAATTCAACAATTTAGGAAAAATGTAAAAAAAAATTTGACAAAAACTTTTTACAGATGTTAATAGAAGGTTAATAGTTTTAGTAGCAAATTCTAAGATTTTCAAGAGATTTGAAAAAAGCTATATTTTTAATGAACAATTTAGTTTGGAAGTACTATTAACCCCCACAAGTAACACCATTTTGTTAACTTAACACCTCAAACTATTCAAATCAACATTTGGTAAGCATGTTAACCCATTGTTTTCTGAAATGTGCCATTTTAGGGCCAAATATATTTTGCCTACAACATGCCACTGAAGACAAACACCCTAAAAATCATATTGCGGGTTCTCCCAGGTATGGCAAAATCCCATATGTGGCAATAATCTACAGGCTGGGTACACAGCAGTGTTCAGAAGGGAACAAGCAAAATTTAGCTTTTGGAACTCCGTTTTCATTAGATTAGTGATGGGGTTCCCCTGAGGGACCAGTACAATAGAACCCCCTGAGAAGTAACCCCATTTTGGAAAGGGCACCCCACAAAGAATTTATCTAGGGTTGCAATGAGCATTTACCCCCCTGAGATGCTGGCCGAAATACAAGGTGAATAATGGAGTAAAAATTGCATTGTTTTCTAAAATTAGATTTGGTGCCAAATGTTTTTTGCCCAACTCATGCCACTGAAGACAACCGAAAAAGCATTATGTGGGTTATCCTGCATACATATCCCCATACGTGGCAATAATCTACAGGCAGGGCACACAGCAGGGCTCAGAAGGGAAGCTACAGCATGTGGCATTATGTTTAAGCTGTGCGGAGTACAGGGTAAATATCTAAATACCAGGGGAGGTGTGATATATCTGAAAACATTTCTCATACATAGGCCGCTGCTCTGAGCCCTGCTGTGTCATACTGTATCCCAGGTTGGCCAATAAAGTCTGCGACCAGAGGGGCATAATTATCTGGGGCTATCTAAGGTGGGTCTGTAGAAGACCCAGGCACTTCTCCCATAGAAGTCCCAGGCTCTTCTCCCAGATAAATCCTAGGGCGCGCCTTCTTGGAGGTTCTTTCAGGTCACTGGAAGATGAGGGGGAGGATAGCAAAAAGGGGCCATCATCCCTGCTAGCTGACTCTGTATCAGAGGCTAGCATGTTGTATGACTCTGGTGTCCCATTTTTTTGGACATTGTAAATCTCATATATGGCACACAGAAAGATTATATAAAGTGCACCAGACTAAATGGGCACACCTATTAGATGGCGTACAGAAAAATGATATAACATGCACCAAAGAAATATGGGCACACATAATAGATGGCACACAGAAAAATTAAATAAAGTGCACCAAACTACACGGGCGCACCCAATAGATGGCACACAGAAAAATTATATGAAGTATACCAAATTTTACAGAAGCACTTAATAGATGGCACACAGAAAAATTAAATAAAATGCACTATACTATACCGACGTACCTAATAGATAGAACACAGAAAAATTATATGTAATGCACCTAACTATACAGGCACAACTTATAGATGGCACACAGAAAAAATATATAAATTGCACCAAAGTGCAGTGGAAATAGCCCTATCACAGCGTACTGAAAAGTTCACAAAATAAAACCCCTATGTACACCGTGCAAATAGGAGCTACAAATGCATCTAGCTAGCAAACAAGATACCATAACTACCACTAAAGAGAATACTGTGCAGTGCTCTTTACACGGTGCACTAAAAGGTGCGTCCAGCGTAGAATAACAATAGCATAGCACACATAAAAGTGCATTTGGGTTCAGAAGGGACAGGCAGGAGATGGGAGTAACGGATGACAAGTGTAATCACACAAGGGGATCATAAAGGGAATACACAGGACGCAGGAGGGGATCAGGAAGAATCAGATAGAAAGATGGGAGTAGTAGTAGTTTCAGGAGAAGTGTAATGTTACAGTAAAGTGAACCTGTCACCAGGGACCTCATTTTCACTAAAGACAGGTTGCAGAAGCTTATTACACATGCAGAGCAAATCTGCTTTCCTGCCTTTTCGAAGCATTTGCATTACAATATAATTGTGTGTTATAACTTACCTTGCACCCTGACAAAATCCTGGGGTAATCACAGGGGCTGGACTTTGGTTTGGATGCATTTAAAAAAACTACATGTGTCTTGTCAGTGTTACTCACTCCTCAGAGCTTGGCCGACACCTTTGTGCTCCTGTACAGCTCCTCCCTCCTGCTCCTTCTCAGAGGTCACAGCCTGGTCAGCCTGACATCAGTGGGGGAGGGACAAGCTCTACAGGAGCACAAAGATGGAGGCAGCCTGCAGCTCAGACAAGTCACATGTTGTTTTTTAAAATGCATTCAAACCAAAGCCCAGCCTCTGTGACTACCCCAGGATTTTGTCAGGATGCAGGAGTAAGTTATAACACACAATTATATTGTAATGCAATTGCTTAGAAAAGGCAGAGAGGCATATTTGCACTGCAGGTGTAATAACTTTCTGCAACCCGTCTTTAATGAAAATGAGGTCCCTGGTGACAGGTTCCCTTAAGGTTCAGATCCTCTCTCCAGCGATACCAAAGTAAAATTGTACTGCTGGAGAGCAGGATTAACCTAAAATACAGTATAACATTTTACTGTAATACAGCTGTGATTGGCCAGTTAGATTTGACTGGCCAATCACAGCAATTGTTGCGATTGGCCGAGTGACGTGGGCAGGAGGGTCTCCTGCCTCCATCACCAGAGTTGCATTGCAATATCAACGACATGGTAATATCAGAAGTGAGCACCACTCCCACGATGTGATATTTCAGCGCTGAGAGGCATTTGCCGATCCCTGCGCCATTAAATTATAGTGCAGAGCATCTACCAGTTAAGACTTGCGTTTTGAACGTCATTCTTAAAGATGGGGCATCTTTAAGAATGACGTTCAAAACGCAAGTCTTAACTGGTAGATGCTCTGCACTATAATTTAATGGCGCAGGGATCGGCAAATGCCTCTCTCTGCCTCACTCTGCCAGTTCAGACCTGTTCTACAGGTTCTTCCAGCGCCTTGTGTGCCGAAGCACCAGTGGGGGCCACTGGTGCTTCGGCACACAAGGCGCTGGAAGAACCTGTAGAACAGGTCTGAACTGGCAGAGTTTTTTGCTATGGGTAAAGGTGCTCTTGCACTGTGTCCAGGGCAAATAGCTAACCTGAACCCTGAACAAGTGGATGGTGTACTGACTGGAAAACAAGGGGAAACCTGGCTGGATAAACCATATCACACTCACCAAGAAAGTGAACATGAGTCTCCTTAACCCCTTCACGCTCCGTGGCGGATATATCCGCCATGGAGCGCAGTGACTTAGCGCTCAGTGGCGGATATATCCGCCACGGCGCCTATGCCGGCTCGGCTCTGGATCAGAGCCGAACCGGCATCGGGAAACACGGGGTGCCGGCTGTAACTAATAGCCGGCACCCCAGTGTAACACCCGTGATCGGAGTTGTCTCCGATCGCGGGTGCTTAACCCGTTAAATGCCGCGGTCAGCGCGACCGCGGCATCTAACCTGCATCTGGGGGGTCTTTCCCCCACGATCGGCCCCCCCGAACCGTTTTCGGGGGGCGCCGACCGTTGCTATAGCAACTCTGGGGTCCGATCTGGACCCCAGAGTTACTTGCAAGAATTGCCGGTAAGATGGCGTCTGTGACGTCATCTTACTGGCACAGTGCCAGCCTATGCAAGTGTATAGGCTGACACTGATAATACTCTGCAATACATCAGTATTGCAGAATATTATCATGAAGAAGCAATCAGAAGATTGCTTCTTCATGTCCCATGGTATAAAAGTGAAAAAGTAAAAAAAAAAAGTTATTCAATAAAAAAAATAAAGTCATAAATCACTAAAAATGCCCCAAACTCCCAAAACATATAAAGAGACATATAACTCAAAAAAAGTCTAAATCATAACACAAACCCCACATATATAGTATCACCGCGTCCGTAACAACCCGTAGAATAAAAGTAAATCATTATTGAACCCCCACGATAAACGCCGTAAAAAAAAACTGTTATAAACCCTCCAAAAATTATGATTTTTACCTTTTCAATCCCACAAAAAATGCTATAAAATGCGATCAAAAAACCATATGTACTCAGACATGATACTGGTGCAAAGTACAACATGTCCCGCAAAAAACAAGCCATCAACCAGCTCCGTAGCCAAAAAAGTAACAATGTTATGCCACTTGGAAGACGGCAATACATAAATGATAGATTTTTCCCCACATTAGGGTTTTGTTTGACAAATTTAGTAAAACGTAAGAAAATATATTCATGTCTGGTATCCCCGTAATCGTATCAAAATTTTATAGCCTTCAAAAGGGGCCAATGAGGAAACTAAAATCCTGGCAGCTGCAGCGCCCTCCTTCCCTTCTGCACCTCGCTGTGCCCCCATAAAACAAGTAACGGCCACATGTGGGGGGTCTTTGTACTCAGGAGAAATTGCAGAACAAATTGTATGGTGGGTTTTCTCTTTTTATATTTTGGAAATTTGTAAATTTTAGTGCTAAATGAACGTATAAGGGAACAATATGACCATTCTAAATTTCACCTCCATTTTGATTCAATTACTATGAAGATCTCAAGGGGTTAACAATCTTTGTAAATGCTGTTTCTGATAGCTTGAGGGGTGCAGATTTGAAAATGGGTTGGTTATATAGGGGGTTTTTGATGCTAAATATGTAAAATTTCATTCAAAACTGTATTTATCCCCAAAATAGTCAATTCTGAAAATCCGGAAAAGCGATATTCTATTTGTAAGCTGCGTGACATCAAAATAAATTATCCAGACAATTCAGAAATTATGAAAATGTAAAGTAGACAAATAGGAAATGTTATTCAGCAACTTATTTAGGTGGTAAATCTATCTGCCTGAAAACGCAATGATTTAGAATTTCGAAAATGGCAAATTTTTCAAAAAATGTATCATATTTTCTTTTTTTTTGTAAATAAACGCAAAACTTATCTGCCAAAATTTACCACTAAAATGAAGTACAACATGTGGGGAAAAAACATTCTCAGAATCGTTTTGATAAGTAACAGTGTTCAAAAGTTATAACCATATAAAGCGAAGCAAGTCCGAATCCAAAAAATCGGGCTGAGCCTTAAGCTACAAAATGGCTGCGTCCTTAAGGGGTTAAATAAGAGGGTGGGAATGAAATTGAAGTGGGTTTTACTTTAACCCCCAATTTTTGCGGCACTTTCATCCACACCCATTTCCAACAAGATTGCACTCCATTTATGAGATGATGTCCCTTGTATTGTATTGCAATACTCTTAATCTATTTAATCCAGAGTCACAGTCCATCAGTTTCTAAGCAGTTTACTCAACAGAATCTCAAACAATAAAAGTTGTATACAGTGGCAGAGTAACCTATAGGCCCTCCATCCCCCCTGGTCATTTAAAGGGGTTATCAAGTGAGTTTGCCAGCTTGGGGGGAAAAACATGAAATTTTAAATAAATACTGTGCCCCCTACCAAATTAATTCTCATATATGCATAATTATGTTTTTTATAATATATATATTTTCTTGTGAACAAAACTTTCATATGTATATATTCTTATTTATACTGGCAGGAATCATACTCCTTTGCTGCAGATTTTTGTAAAGATTCATGTTCTACGGTATTTGGCTTTTTAAGACTAAAAATGGAAAGATATTTCCGTTTTGTCTGGATAATTTGTACAAGATGTTCGCAGATAAAACATTGCAGCTAGTGACAAATCTGCCAACAGGAAACCTCTCATAACTCATCTGTGAATATTCTCTATCTCCTAGGTGATGAGATGTTTGCCTATGGTCTTCCTTCACCTCTTCTCCCTCACACCCCCATATCTAGTCACTAGATCTCATACTGTATATTGGATTATAAAGTATGTAAACTGCTGATATTCTACTCTTTAGAGTACAGTAAATCAGATGTTGAGCAATACTTGGTTTGAGGTCAGGATTAGCAGTCAATTCCAGAAACATACATATAGTCTATGTACAGTCAAAATAAATGCAGAAATGCTCTTAGAGATCATGTATGATGTACTACAAACTTAGAAAAAGCATAAGTCACATCCTTGGAAAGGACAGACTAGTGTCATTTAAAGTAATTTGCAGCAGATGTTCAGAAAATATGTAATGGATCCAAGGAAAATGGCTAAACGGCTAGTAATGGTGCATCAAAATATATAACATGATCCTCTTAGTCTAGTAAATGTCTGTGATGTCTGTACGCTTTTACAGGCCCACAATTAAACCTCCGGTAACGCTATCAAACACTGCGGCGGGGTACAATGTAATTGTCGGACAGCTTGCAAAGCTGGTTTCCGGTAACGCTATCACTCTAACACTGCGGCGTTTGATCAAGCACTAGGAGCTGCTTACTTTAGTAAGCATCTCCTAGTGCCGAAAATTAAGGTGACAGGTCCTCTTTAAATTTTGCCTACTTTAGATCCTTCGAATTACAAAAAGTAAATTACACCCAGTATCCACACCTCAATAATGATGAGGGGGCCCAATCATCTAGAAGCTCCTTGCATCCACATGAGGACTACAGCTCTACATGTATTTATTAATCAGAGATTTATGATGGCCTACGTTTTTGACAAGAGACGGTTAGTAGATTACTGACATGGCCACAGTACCAAAACAATCCAGAACAAGAGCTAGGAAACAAGCTACTACTGAAAAAAATGTGTATCACATATGTTTTAGGAATCTGACAATGAGTCAGGTAATATGGCCAAACAGTAAAGGTGCTAGACTGGCCAAGTCATAGAGGGGTATGGCAGGTACATTGATGACATATTGATTGTCTGGCATGGTGATATCCCTGCCATAACACTCTTTTTCAATCACCTCAATGATCAGACATGTAATTTCAGCTTCATCATCACTACACACCACCATGAGATTGTCTTTCTGGACCTATTGCCTTAAAGGAATTAGTGGAAATAACATCATCACAACCACATTTTGGAAACTGACTTCCGGTAACACTATACTGCTTGCCAAATCACAACATCCTTTTCATACTCTATACCACAAGAAAAAAGTAGCCACTCAGTTCTCAAATAAAAAATTGCACAGAAATGTATTCAATAATATAAAAAAATCGATTACAATGGATGTTTAATGGAAGATATCCAATATTACAGGTCCGAGTTGACTAGACCTCTGCATAACACTGTAGGGTATATCCACCAAGCAAGTAACATATAACCAAATTAGTGCCTCTAAAAACGTCTCCAATAAACATAAATCCTGAACTGATATGCACTGCTAATTAAGGTATACACAAATTGCGAAGTTAGAAATAAAAGACCAGTGTCTTACCCGTTTTGTGATATAGCAGGGGAAGCTTTCAATTAATATTATTAAATAAATTTCTGTGCAATTTTTTATTTGAGAACCGAGCATAATGAAGATGTGGGTTTTGATCTGTTTCATACTATTGAGGCCATCCCTGTAGGTGAACTAACATGCATTAGAAGAAACTGCAGTTTAGATGATATTTTCCGTAGAAAGGCTGTCAATGCATGTGCCAGATTTAGAAAGAGAGGTTACCCAGAATGAATTTTGGAAAGTGCTTATAGCAAAGTTCAGAATAGGAACAGGCATACTACTATTCATCCACAACAAAATAAATTAGACATCTCCAATTCAAGCCCCATCCCCACACTACAGTATAGTTCACAGTGCAAAGCTATATTGGATATTGTGCAACAGTATGTTCCTTTACTCAAATCTGATCCCCATCCTGGAACAGATTTACCCATGGATGTAAAATTGTATCCAGATGGGGACAAAGCTTGGGCAATTTATTATCTCCATCTTTGTATACCCCACAACAAAAACAGACTTGGTTATCTACTCAGAGGTTTTATAAGTGTGGAGCTTCTGGGTGCACAACATGCAGTCTTGTATCCAACAAGAAAGTCTTTTTCAAGTAGTGATGGCGATGGTCAAATCAAAAGGTTCATTAATTGTAATTCCAGCAATGTTGTATACATTATATATTGCATATCGTACAACCTAATGTATGTAAGACAGACTATCCGCAAATATAAAACCATATTTACTGAGCATTTGTATGATATTTGTCATCCAGTAGGACGGAATCTTTCTGGTACATCCAAGCATTTTGTACAAATTCATAAGGGTGATGTCAGTTCTTTACGGACGTATGCCATAAATCAATTAGCAGAAATATCAGAGGTGGCAATATTGGAGCCCAATTGGCCAATAGGGAAGCATATTGGATTTTTACCCTCGAAACTTGTTCCCCACAAGGATTGAACTGGAAAAGGGAACTGTTGTATCATTATTATGGTATAGCTATCTTATTGTGACATTCCAGCAATTTTGCATGTCATTAATAATAATCTATTCAAGTTTATGTACTCTCCCTTTGGCAAATTGTTTTATTGATATACTGCTAACATGTTCATCCTCTATTGTACTTTCGGTTTTACTCATTTAGTTTTCATATGTATATATTTTTAGATTCATACCCCCGATCCCCCCATGAAACCTTGGAGTGTCTTTTCGTCTGCACTGCGCAGATCCTTATGTCTCAGACAAGGAAGGTACGCTACTTTGATGTCCTCCTATGATCACACATCGCAACAATGGTTCCCTATCTGGATCTCTGCTGCAACACCGACTGGTCTCCTTGGATACTAACTCTGGCTGTGTTGATGATCTGTTTCCTTGGATTCCTATCATGTGATCGCGTTATCATGTGACACAGTACGCTGTTAAAGAACCATAGGGACAGGAATGTAGAACTGATAATTATTATCTTATCAGAGATTTTTATATGATATATCATCAGCCAACCATATATTTATTCTTATCTTAACCTCAACTAATGTAATGACATCATGATAATGGTTTATAGAGAGGGGTGTGATCGTAGTGACCTCCCATTTTAGGCAAAAGACATGTAGGTTTATAACTATAAATGTTTGTCAATGTCAATTGTGTATCAGCCAAGGACAGGTTGACTGTCTGAAACGCATTGGCCGCACACACTTGTCGGAGTGGATATTATTTACTGCCATTAATGCTTTAATTAAAAAAAATCATCGAGTTTGGAGCCTGGCTGAACTGTGGATTTAATATGGAAAGATTGTTTCGCCCTTGCAGAGGGGTGGTCCGTGCCTCACTCAACACAATGGAATGAGAGGTGAGCTGGTATATACCTATATTTGCACTGCTAGACTGACCAAGCATGTCTCCAAATGTTCACCCTATTCAGCCAGAACTGTATTTAGTGTTGATGCTGCCCTAGGCACTCGTTGTGATTATGTCCCCCATTTCTGCTGTAACCCCCCAACACATTACTAGAAGAGAGCAGCACTGAATTCAGAAGCAGGTGAGTTTAATATTTGTCTTTTTTTTTTGTTTTTACCATGTATGTGGTGAGCTGCTGTGGCCAGGATTTTTTTTAAATAAAATGGTTAACAAGCCTGTTTTAAGAATTTTAATTTGAATAAAATTTTTTTTTTTAAATTGTGTTTTTTAACTTAAATTTCACCTTTTCACCTCAGTAATGTTGCTGCCTAATCAACAATGCTGTTACTAAGGACACGGTTAGTGTCAGCCATTATAGAAGACTTGCAACCCTTAATATAACACTGGTTATCACCACTATCCGGAGTGCAGGGAAGATCCAGGTACAATCTAGTACTTGACCTATAGTAGTTTAGTACTGAGGTGCCCACATGCTGTTTTTTGGGGGCTGGAAAACTGTGGGGTTTTCCATCCCAGTAATATCAGGCTGCTGCTGCTTTATTGTATCTGATTATAGAAAAAAGGTAGGTCCACACAACTTTTTTAATTTAAAAAGAATTGTGGAGTTTCCCAATTTTCTGTAACCAGCCAGCTACATTAAAGAAACCTGACATTATTGGATTCGGAAAAAACATGTTTTTTTGGCTTTCCCAGCCCAATAATACCAGCCTGAGGCCACCTCAGTTGCTGTCCATCTGAAAGGCACAATTTAACCATTCTCACTTTTGCCAGCAGCTTAGATATTAAAGGGAACCTGTCGCCTCAGAGCAACTTTACAAACCTTAAACAGTACATTATTTAGTACTGTACATGTGTTTATTGCTTGTATTAACATCATTCTATGTGGGACATTTGTACGAAAAAATGTTTTATTACTCCATTGGTATAGCCGAGATAAAGTAAAGGAGACGTGGGGCTGAGTTATCCAGTCAAAGTCTCATCTTTCCACACTGCGCCTCTTCCAGCCATGCTCCGACGTTCAGGTACATTTTGTGGATAAGAATCAGACTTGCTAACACATACTCATACTGGGCAAGTAGTGGACCTTGTGAGGTGCATCTGTGAAGCTGAATGGGTCAAATTGGTCATAATAAAAGAAATTGGACACCTATACAGTAATGAATAAGGTACAGTTTATAGTTTTATGGGGCAGTTCTGATGTGACATCTTCCCTTTAATGGTTGTATGCTGTGTTATTTTGAGGGCACTCCAAATGTACACTGTTATACAAGTTGTATAGAAGTGTTATTATTTTTTAATAACACTCATTAAACAGCATGATCCAATGTCTCCTGTAGATCCCATAATTTTCTCATTACAGACTTCCAATCTATTGTCATTTTCCTGACATTTATTACACGCTATGATCTGATGTCTCCCTGTAAATCTCCTCCCTCGGGGATGCCAGTTGATTTTCCTTGTTCTGACATTGATTACACAGAGTAATCCAGTGACACTTTGTATGCTGAATTTTGCAGCTCCTGTTTCCTCCATTGTATTCTTCCCTACATCTGGTAGTGTGATACCATTGTATATCTTATAGTGAATTATGCTCTAGACCTCTATATACGGTACCTTTCTTACTGTAATATATTTGTGGTGAATTCAGTAAAGTTTCTCTTTTTTACATGGGAACTCTGCCAGTACCTTTAGTATTGCAGTCTGATAGGTAAATTGTCTATTAGCAAGGGGAAAGTAAGTGATCTGTCAGCGACCTTGTGCTCAGAGGTCATTATACCCGCAGGCAATTAAGTTATGATGAAATAAAAGTGGCTCTTGTGTCCTGACAGAGGGTTCACAGTAAAATTTCAGTGAAAATATAAGAAGCAAATCTCTATACTAAGGATAAACACTGCTTACATTTCGGATGGTGTTTATATTTCAGTTTCTATTGTTTTTGTAGCACTATTTCACTAATGACAGACACAAGTGGAGAAGTGGACACCATTATAAACCAAGATAAATGTATTTGAGCAGGAGGAGACAAGAACTCTACTGACCTGGTCCACTATAAAAATTATTGCCAAATTACTATCTCTCCACTATCAAACTGTAGAATGCCAAACTACAATCTGTAAACTACCATTAGATAACTGGGTGCGCAGGCTGATGCTGTTGCGTGACAAGCACCAACTGTCATGAAACACATTGAAATATGTGTATATTTCTAGTTATGTATTCATATGACCACATTGATGGTCTTACATGCGAGTAGCACTTCTTTTGCACTAAATGTACATTTTTTACCTCAGCACTCAAGCACTTCTAATAGTTTATGTATTTAATTTATGCTGGGCCGAAATTATGTTGCTGGTTCACATTAGGTGTTTCTTTTTAGTTTTTACTATCATTATGTATAATACATGCAATGATGTATTTTAATGGTTTTTTAATCACTCCTTTGTTCTCTGTGGGCAGTTTTATTTTATTTATATCTAATTTCATCTGCCTACCTGGTCCCCTTCCCATTGGTACGGTTTAAACATACCCAGTTTTCTTTTTCCTAGCCTTGTAACATCAATGAGCATGCTCTTCCTCTTTAATACAGCTGTTCCTCTATATATAGCCTATGCGCTTACCCGCGTCGGCCATTATCCAGAACCATTTTCCATCGGGACGTGCTACGATATCAGGTGCATTTAGCCATAAAAAGGTTTTCTCTTCATTCCATTGGCTCATGGTCACACATACTTTCTTCACATATACCTCCTGCAGAAGCAATAGGCAAAACATGCATTGAGGGTGGATGGTAGTGGCCTGACGGATCTCTTTCTCTCACTGTGATGTAGTAAGTTGTGGCTGGATTAACTCATAGGGGCAGATTTACTTACCCGGTCCATTCGCGATCCAGCGGCACGTTCTCTGCGGTGGATTCAGGTCTTCCGGCGACTCACTAAGGCAGTTCCTCCGACGTCCACCAGGTGTCGCTGCTGCGCTGAAGAGCATCGGAACGCACTGGAGTTCACCGAGCCGGACTGAGTGAAGGTAAGCGCGTGTCCCGCGACACTTTTTTTTAAAAAATGCGGCGGTTTCTCCGAATCCGTCGGGTTATCGTTCAGTAAGGCCCCCGATTTCCGTCGCGTGCATGCCGGTGTCGATGCGCCACAATCCGATCGCATGCGCCAGTGCAATAGAAACATTGTTTAATAGAATATTCTGTTCAATCCATTCTTATCAGTACTCAATATCTGCACTGTTATTTTTCTGTCAGCCTCAAACTACCATTTTCATATTTTGTATGTCTGCCTTCCTTGTATTTGTTATTTGTATCCTGTAAAAAAAAGCCATTAAAGATTATAATTAATTTTATTAATCTTTTGGTGTAATTTTCTGCATAAATTGGTGACGTCTTCAGACTCTATATGAGCAATCCACCCCTGTGAGATAGGTGGAAATATTATTTTTGGATTTAACTTTAAAGGAGTTGTCCACTTGAGCAAATAATTTATATGGTTTGTGAAATAAAAAGTTATACAACTCTCCAACATACTTTCTGTATCGATTCCTCTCTGTTTTGTAGATCTCTGCTTGCTGTCCTTTTATAAAAACCTTCTATGTTTACATCCACTGGAAAGAAATCTGTCCATGGTCTTGTTATTGCCCCGCAGGTGCCCGAGCCGTTATTATCACACAACTCTGATTACTCACTATGATACGGCTCCTCACCTATGTGTCCATAACAAGACCATGGACAGATCCACAGGTTCTATCCACTGGAAGTAAACATAGAAGCTTTAAATAGCTGGATAGCAAGCTAGGATTTTGAACTCATGTAAGGAATTAATACAGAAAATTGTTAACTTTTCCTTTCACAAACCATATCAATTATTTGCTGAAAGTGAAGAACCCCTTTAAGCTAGCCCCTGTCCATTATCCGTCCTGTATAAGTTTGCTACCTTCCTATCAATCCACTATTACTTGTCCGTCAGTCCAATATCATCTGAGTACCGTATTTTCCGGGCCATTAGGCGCACCGGAATATAAGGCGCATCAGTCCGATGCGCCTTATATATGGAATAATTCCATATATAAGGCGCATGGGACTATAAGGCGCAGGGTCTGGGGGCGTGGCGGAGGTCCGGGGGCGGAGCGGAGACCCGACGAGAAGAGACGCGACGCGACCCGAAGACGAGACCCGACGAGACGCAGCGACGCGGGGAAGGTGAGCGGGGAAGGTGGAGGAGGGCAGCGGACCATACTTACTAAGGTCCCCGCTACCGGAGACAGCAGATCTCCAGCGGGAACTGCAGACCGACGCGGCAGAAGTTGTCTGCAGTTCCCGCTGGAGATCTGCTGTCTCCTGTAGCGGGGACCTTTAATAAGTATGGTCCGCTGCCCTCATATAGGGCGCACCGGACTATAAGGCGCACTTTGGATTTCCAAGGAAATCCAAGGCTTTTAAGTGCGCCTTATAGTCCGGAAAATACGGTATAAGTCTATTATGCTTCAAATGAGGTCTACTGTAATTCCCTTATGATTTCTGTCATATAACAGCAAGATTTTTTTTATGAAGTCTTATAGAATTGCTAATGTAGTCTCTGAACAGATCCTTGTCTGTGACCATGTGTAAAGAGGTGACAAAGATAAGGAATGAGTGAAAAAAACATTTACACACATCCCAGATACAGGGATAAAATCATCCGTGCTATGTGCACAGTTTATGAAATACTGTATAAGTTTTGAATACCATGTATGCAGCCCTATATGAATCCATTGATTATTAACACAAATGAGCCATGTACAATTTTCTACCCACAGACTTCACTGATACATTGTAACTACCACATTTTTCGGACTATCAGGCGCACAAAAAATCCTTTGATTTTCTCAGAAATCAAAGGTGCGGCTTAGAGTCCAGTGCGCCTTATATATGAACCATACTTACAGACAACAGCTGCCTTGAACTGTGCACAGGTCTGCCACCTGCTGGTCATTCATCCTTATAATCAGGTGCGCCTTATAATCTGGTGCACTTTATATATGAACCTAGACATTTTAGCAGGCTTTTATTGATGCCGCACCTTATAATCCGGTGCGCCTTATAGTCCAAGAAATACGGTATTATCTTTTGTTGCCTTTAAGATCTGCATGATTTTAATGAAGGTCACTATAACATATTTCATACTACACAACCATAATTTTGCCCTTTTCAGGGTCAGTTACCACAATATTCCTCCTTAATACATTAGATCTAAAGTAGGAAGCTGATATTTTTCTTGTTGCAGAAAAAAGTAGATTTTTGTGCCAGCAATTACATTCAATTAAACAGATTTCAAAATGATTTACTCATTTTATTGGGTATAATCTTTAGCTAAAATGTTCTAGATGGCAGCATATAACTCTTGTGCAGCAAGACAAGCCGCATATTAACTCCCTGCCACAATGTCTGTGTGCTCACTGCATAAAATAATGCAGACTGTCCATTCGTGTGACTTTCTCTTGAGACCTCCTCATATATAAAGACTTTGCACTCTGCATCTAACTGTTCCCCAAATTTTGCGTTCGAGGGTGCAGGACCGGACTAAGGTAGGTGAAGGACCCTGGGCACAAAATCCGGTGGGGACCCCTACTGAATGTAGCCTAGACAGTGGTAAACATTACTATTGTAAATTCTAGATTTCTAAAATGCAATTCTAAATTTTCTTCTACATATATGTAAGTGCAATGCCCGGGTAAGGGGTGGCCCGAAAACAATGCTGGCTACGCTAGCCACCGTTGAGGTTTCACCACATGTTGCTGCTCTCTGGAAGGGATGGTAAGGCGTGGTGTACCAAAATGGAAAATAAGTCCAGGAGTCAGGGTCTGCAGTGAACAGTTTACCTTCTTTAATATATAATTTCAGTTGCAAAGCAATACAAGCAAAGTATAGGTCTGACTTCTCCAATCTCCCTGAGAAAAGGCTTGGGATAGCTGTTCGTCTCTTTCTCAGTAGACTACTACCCTGGCCACAGACTAGGAGCCCAGGGTCCATGTCAAAGTATCCCTGTCTCAGCTTCTTCTTCTGCTTGCTCACGTAGGCTGGCTGTCGACTCCTATGGGACTGGGACTGTTCTGCTTATATAATTTCTACCAGGAAAGGAGTGGTTACATTTCAGTACAAAAACAATGACAAAGAATCATCTGATATACTTACATTGAGTCCCCATAATATTCTATGGAAGAAAATTCCTAAATTATAAACAACTTTCCAGGCAACACCTGTCACTGTAAAGATCAGGCTGTCTGCTTTTCTGTTTAACAAGTCTGTTTTTCTTCTGCAAAACAATTTCTAATATAGTTGTAAAATGACCAACTTCTTTTAAGTTAGAGATAAACAGTCAGAAATGTCTCTCAAAGTTCCTTAACCCTTTCTACTAGTCTATACATATATAATACTAATAAACTGAATGTACAGTATATAACAAAACACTAAAGATTAATGCAAGTTAACCTTTGATGTAAAATAAAGTAAGAAGTGCTGAGTTTGTAAAGGGGAAATATTCAAATGTCCACAAATGTCCAAAGTTCAATGCTCCTCTGATCCAGGGCACTTGCATTAGCCTAGCTGTTGGTCTATCTGGCACAGTGGTAGTAGTAATGAATACTAGTCCTAGTTGCCACACCATGCCCATGTGCCACTACTTCCCTGAGAGTTTGCTCTCTTCTTCCAACCAGTTCAACCAAGCAGTGTTTTGTACTAGGGTACACACACACGTGTCTGTGTGTGTGTGGAGATGTCACTCTGAATGTAGAATTCGATTGAGTACGTGGGCGGCATGTTCTCACTGAAAGTTCTCACTTCTCACTGCTTGGAGGCAGGTGCATGTGCAGAGCGGTGGCACCAGTGCTTCGTAACTCTCCTAGAGACGGTCAACTCACAGAACCTGGTGCGCCCCCTGAAGCCCTCCCTGTAATCCGGCCCTAGGGGATTATGTTTTAGTACACACAATGAGGGGAATTTAATATGGTTTACGGACCAGATTCTGATGTAAACACCGACAATATGCACTCTCTGCCTTATTCAATATCACCATGCATCAAAAATAATAAAAAATTTTTGGCACACATAATTATTGCCACAGTAATCAGTTACTAGTAAGAAACATCACAGTCGTTTCGCACGACATAAATAAATCCACATCAGTGTAACCAATTGTGAAGTTGTGTGAACAAGACAGTTGTGTCTCACGCTAATGAACATTGTAAGCTTTCAAGGCAACAAACAATGTGCCTGTAGTCTGTGGTGAGATTAGTAGAAAAAGACAATTCGAACAGCAAACTTGCTGTATAATCTGCATGTGTCATAGGGATTATCCAGTATATAGCTGGAGACAGCAGTAAATGGACTGTGCAGGGACATCCCTAAATGAATACCACTTAAAACATCTAATAGGAAAAAACTGAGCAACAACAATGTAATTTAACTGGAACAGGAAGAAATTCATATGACACAATGCTGTTGAATCACAGTGGCGCACAGCCCGAATCTGCATCAGAACACCTCTTTAAGTGCAGAATTTTCTGGCTTGTCGGACACAATGAAGCCGCAACTCAAAACTTGCGCAAACACTTCATAAATACATGTGCAAGCAATTTGCACATTCTTTTCTATGCAAAGTCCAAAAAAAGCTGGAGCAAACAATTTAATAAATGTGGGCAAGTTATGACTATGACATCATTGTGTACACTATTCCTGTACTATATTATTTTTCCTATGCTGTGGCCTCACTATGTTTATTATCTCAGTACTGGGACATCACTTTAAGTCTCTACTATGGCATCACTATATATTAAGCCCTATACTGTGACCTTCACTACTACAATACCTTCTCGCATAACCAGGAATGTAACTACTGTAATACTGCCCCTTTGTAAAATATATTATAATACTGAATCACACTAAGACCACGGACAGGCACTGCCAATGTAAAACCATGTTTAAAGAGTGTCCACGCATCCCAAATACAACATGTGTTAAACCAAAAAGAGAAATGGATGCGTACTTAGGACTAAGGTTATACAAAATGCTTTATTAAGTCAAAACAAGAAAGACAAGACATGAAGAAATATAAAATCACTTAAAAAACACACGATAAATGTGTGTTGAACTCTCCTGGGTCAGAATGTGGCCCAGTCCTACCCGGCTAACAACGCCCACGACAGTGTACAAGTTGTAACAATCCTGTGTCCTATGTACGAGAATATAACTACTATAATACTGCCCCCTATGTACAAGAATATAACTACTATAATACTGTGTCCTATGAAGGATAATATAACTGCTATAATATTGCCCACCTGTGTACAAGAATATAACTATTATAATAATGTCCCCATGTACAAGACTATAACTACTATAATATTGCTCTCTATGTACATTAATATAACTACTATAATACTGCCCCCTATGTACATTAATATAACTACTATAATACTGCCCCCTATGTGCAAGAATATAACTACTGTAATCCTGCCCCTATGTACAGGAATATAACTACTATAAAAGTGCCCCCTATGTACAGGAATATAACTACTATTACTACTAATACTATGCCATATAACACTGCCAGCCAGTCTCCTGTATATAGCTAGCCATTTCCACCCCAGTATAAAGTCAGCCAGTCCCCCCCAGTATATAACCAGCCAGCCCCCCAGTATATAGCCAGTCAGTCCGCTGTATATAGCCAGTCAGTCTGCTGTATATAGGCAGCCAGCCCCCCCAGTATATAGCCAGCCAGCCCGTCTCCCCAGTATACAGCCAGCTTGCCCCCTGTAAACAGCCAGCCTGCCTCCTCTACATAGCCAGCTAGCCCTCCAGTATACAGCCAGCTCCCCCTGTATATAGCCAGCCAGCCCCCCCTGTATATAGCCGGACAGCTCCCCCAGTATATAGCAAGCTCCCCTGTATATAGCCAGTCAGTCCCCTGTATATAGCCAGGCAGCCCCTCAATATTCAGCTAGCCCACCATCTATATAGCCAGTCAGCCCTCCCGGTATATAGCCAGCCAGTCCCCCCAAGTATATAGCCAGCCCCACATGTATATAGCCAGCTAGTAACCCCAGTATGCCACCAGCCCCCCCTATATATAGCCAGCCCTTACCCCCAGTATTCAGCCAGTCAGACCCAAGTATATTGCCAGCCTTCCCCTCCCCAGCATATACCAGCTTGCCCTCCCCATTAAATAGCCAGCCCCCTTGTATACAGCCAGCCTCCCCCACCAGTATACAGCCAACCTGCCCCCCCCTCTTTACATCCAGACAGTCTCCTACCCAGGACATAAAAATAATAAACCATGTACTCACCTTTCCAACGATCTGCTACTTGATGCTGTCCAGCCCACAGTGAGAGCTCCGTGCACGCCAGTGTCGCACAGACTATGACGCCAGCTGCTTCCAACGTCTTAGTCTGTGCGCATCAAGTAGTGGAGCTGCATCAGAGCGTCAGAAAGGTGAGTACATGGCTTATTATTTTCTGACCGGCCCCCACCAGTCCCAGACAGGCCCCAGTCTAGAAACCCCGGTGGGTCATATGACCAGTCCGCCCCTGAACATTACTGTGCTTGAAATGTTCATGTTGTAGTAATGGTCCCATTCTAAGTTTTGCTATGACCGCATGGACGCTAGGTATGCTCCTGCGGTCTGCACTATGTCCACGTCTACACTCTGTGTGTCCAAATAAAACTCTCTGCACGAATCCGGTGAGTGCCGCTTTTTGCTTTCTCTATTATAGCGATTTTGCCTTCTCAACTTTTCATCAGCTGAGCACCACCTTAGTGCAGCCTCGATTCCTATTGGAGCAAGGCGAAAAGGGATGAATGTCCTCAAGGGGTAGTGCAGGGCATCTATCTCATTGTATATATGCTCCTGCTCTATGCTGTTCAGTATTGTGGCAGTTTACAATATTCCAATTGTCAGCAAATCTTCCAGCAATGTCTACAGCAACACATGAAGGGAACCTATAAATGCTGTGCTCAAGAGCTGACAATTCAATTCAAGTGCTTTTTAACAGCACAAATCAATTAACTATTTTTGCCAGCCTGGGATGTTGATACAAATTATATCTACTGGGTTACCCCATGTGTACAGTAGGTATAGAATGTGCTTTCAATAGATCCTTGGTGCTAAGACATGTCGTATTCAGAAACTGGCAGCAGCTGCAGGGTGACACTGGCGAAAGAAGCTGGTACATACGAGGGTTAAATTCAATACCATTCCACATTCATACAATGAATATCTGAGCTGCTGCAATACTTCACATGGTGATAAACAGAATCCCTGTCTTTAAGGGACTATACAAGGTTTATTACGGAAGGTTCATTTCATTTTAGTTTATCTCCCGTTGTAGTAAACATGTGTCTTGAGCTTATCCTGCTCATAAATCGTAATATTTAGCTGTCATTGCGTGCAGGGACTGGTTTATTTGTGTAAGCCTCACTAGCAATGAACAGCACCCTCTGGTGATCAGTGCCTGATATAACATGACATCAATTTATGAAACCGGGAGCAGAGAGAACATGTTGCTGCTTAGTCAGAGTTTGCACACATTTAATACAGCGACTAAACAGAATTGTGCACACGCTCAGTGCAGTTTGCCTCACTTTTGATAAATCTTGGCCATTGGCCCTCATTTATTAACCCCTTAACGACCTGGATCTTTTTTGTTTTTTCATTTCCATTTTTCACTCCCCACCTTCAAAAATCTATAACTTTTTAAAATTTTTATACGTAAAGAGCTCTCTGATGTCCTGTTTTCTGCATAACAAAAACAGTGAAAAACCGTTATATTTTGATAGATCGGGCATTTTTCGGAGGTGGAGATACTTAATGTATTTATGATTTTTACTGTTTATTTATATTTATATCAGTTCTGGGGAAAGGTTGGGGGGTGATTTGAATGTTTAGGTTTTTTAATTATAATCTTTTTTTAATTTTTACTTTCACTATTTTGCAGACCCCCTAGGGTACTTTAACCCTAGGTATACCATATACTATGCTATATGGGGATTTTCCTCCTCATTCATTAAAATGTGCAAATCACAAGACAGCCTCAGGTCTTCAAACATCATGTCACCAGGAGCTATGATCATCACCAAGATGGCGGAGCCCATAAACTGCAGGTGTTACCGGTAAGTCTTTGCTGCAATGTATAGCAAAAACATACTGGCATGGAGAGGGCTTAACCCATGCGCCCTTTCCATGTACCCGCACCCAACGTTTGCTGTACTATTACAGCGCACGTTGGGAAGTGGGTTAAAGTGTTTACGCCAGTTTTTTGTTTGACTTTGCACTTAAAAGAATGTTTCTGGTGCCAGTTTGAATTCTGCAACACATTTATTACTGTGAATAGACAGAATTAAGTTGCACGCACCAAAATAAGTTGTTGCACACTTCCCATGCAGTGCAGGGTGTGCCCGATTAATGACAACTGTGAGCCAGTTTTCAGTAATCTGCCGCACTCTGCCTTTACTGCCGTAAAATCAAGTTTAAAGAACTTTCCTCTCTTAATTCAACTTATTGGGAAATTTCCTGATACTTGCACATCTTCCATTCTTTCAGAGTTTGAGAATGTTCGGCAGCCTGATCCAGGGATTACACGGCCAAACAGTAGCAGCAGATTCAGCAAGCTGGAAGGTTGCTCACAGTCTGGTAGTAACTTCAGGCTGGGCTGGTAAAGATGGAGCTGAGTCCAGATGGTGGACCTCTCATTTAGGGTTTTCGGTCTCTGGCCCAAGGCACCTATGGTTCCTGGTATTATGACAGTGGCTGATGCAGCCCTGCAAAAGCTGAACTCTCCTCTGCTTGCTTTGCTGACATGTGCTCTAAGATGGAGTCTCCCTATCTGACTAGTTCTGACTCTGACTGAGTCTGCAGACCATGTGCTCCAGCCCACCAAGGGTTTATATAATCCCTTGGTCAGGTGGTTGCACGCTTCAATCAGCTTCCAGCTTGCTTTACAATATTACAAGGAATCTCATTGGATAACAATATTTGGCATGCTTAACTCTTGCCTTACCAGGCAGTGACTACAGCTGCAATTACTAACTTTACCTAGCAGTAGCTTCTGGATGAGTTTCACAGATGCACAAGATAGATCATGACAAGGAGAAGGCCGTATTCACAACAACCACCTTGTCTATGGATTGGCAGGGGTGTTTCACATAGATTTGACAGGGGCAAAAAGCATACCTCCCAACATTTGTGAAAGGGAAAGAGGGACAAAATGGCGGCACGCGTAGCGATCCGCCTAAGCCACACCCCCAATCACTCCCTGGCCACGCCCCAAATTTTAGCCATATTATAATAATAAAAATCATCTCAATAAAAAAAAAAAATTATCCTCATTGGGATTTGAACCCAGAACCTGCAGTGTCCATGTACAATAATGCCACAGCACCCCAACCCAATGAGCTATAACCTCTGTGATTATCTAGGTGCAGAATTTTGGTAACTAAGAACTATGACTACTGTTACACAGATTTAATGCTTTGTTATATAGGGAGGGATCTTCTCAGAAATTATTGTAATTATTGAGACTATTATTATTATGGAGATTATTATTATTATTATTGAGATGATTATTATTATTTTTTTACTATTATTAATAATCATCTCCATAATAATAAAAATAATAAAATTTATAATAATAATAATAATAATAATAGTTTCAATAATTAACATAAATAATCTCTGAGAAGATTCCTCTCTATATATCAGTGCATTAGTCTGTGTCACAATGTAACAGTGCAGAGGGTCCCAGATTCAAATCTCAGCCTCGGCAAAACTTTATTTAATTTAATTAAATAAAGAGCTTGTGTCTGGGGAAGCCCTGGAGACCCATATATGGACAGATACTGATCTGACCTGATGACGTGGTCCCTGCTCTACGACTTAGCCGACACTTCTCTGAAAAGGATTCCCTGCACGATGTCTGCTCTGGGGAACCCTAGGAGATGCAGTGACCATATATGGACAGATGCTGATCTGAAGCTGATGACGTGGTCCCTGCTCTCCACTAAGCCCGACACTTCTCTGAAAAGGATTCCCTGCCTGATGTCTGCTCTGGGGAACCCTAGGAGATGCAGTGACCATATATGGACAGATGATGATCTGAAGCTGATGACGTGGTCTCTGCTCTCTCCGCTAAGCCCGACACTTCTCTGAAAAGGATTCCCTCCCGATGTCTGTAGAAGCCATTCTGTACTGTGAGTTCAGGCTTTCAAAGTATTTACTATGCGGACACAGCGGGACCTGGGGGGAAAATCCGTGACAATCTCATAGCTGCCCGTGACGTGGGGCAGAGGTAAGAAAAACGGGACTTTCCCGGCAAAATCGGGACGGTTGGGAGCTATGCAAAAAGGGATTCTTGGACTATCATAATTCACAATTGCGTGGCATCAACTATGCAGGGGTGGATTTGGAGTAAAGTATACAGCTCAAACGGAGGGTGTAGGCAAGAATCGAACTAAGGTCCCTTGCAAATGACCATGTGCAACGCTCCTCACCTCTCTCCATAGAAAGCGAAGTGAGACACAGTGGCCCACATTTTGCTCTGTGCCACTTTTATGGTTCAGTTTCCACATAAATACATGTATTTATGATAACCAAAAGTTTGTAAGTCAGAAAAAATTACACCAAAAAGCATAATTCAACTTTTTGCGAAACACGTGTTGGGGCTGGCTGGTATGGTGTCCTATTTACTGGTATGATTTATCCCATTGTTTTCTGTGTATGAATTCTGTTGTTATTAGTATAATACAATTAAATTTAGAGTGATTAGGTCTATTCTGTTGGAATATGCTTTGTATCATATTTATACTTTGGGTTAAATAATGATATGGATTATAACACACACCTTTTTAATTTTGTTGGCTTCCTTTGCCAATGGCTACATTTTAATCATGTTTTGTGAACTAAATAAAGATTTAGTTGAATTATGCTTTTTGTTGTAATTTTTTCTGACTTACAAACTTTTGGTTATCATTATTAGTTTAACTGGGGGTAAACTTGTTCTTGCCCTTACCACCCTGTTACACTCTTATAAATACATGTATTTATGCAGCGTTTGCACCAGTGCCAACTATGAAAGAGGGAACACTTAAAGGAAATCCACATAATTAACCTTTACAAAGCACCACCAGTGCTTTGTAGGGGTTGAATGCAGGCACACCTTTATCATAGATAAAAGCCAGTTAATTCCTTTTTAAAATTCCTTTTATCATTATATTAATTTAGCTGAAGGGCTCTAGGGGGCTTACTGGGTTCTGGCATCATAGGCTCTACAGCACTTGTAATCCGCTCCCTGCCTCCTACCCCTGCTGCTGTCTGCTTGTCAGTATTCAGCATTTTGGCTGGCTGACATCACTGGGAGGGGAAGGTTGGTGAAGGGATTAGGCAGGTAAGAAGTGCAGTGGGGTTGTGAGTCCAGAAAGCCCCACAGGGCCCTTCAAAGATATGAATATAAATAAAATTGGAATTTTGAAAAGGAATGAATTTTTTAAACCTACAAACCACCGGTGGTGCTTGGTGGAGGTTAAAGTGAAGACTTGCTTTAAGTCAAAAATGCTCAAAATGTTTTCTGACCATGTAGGGTTGCTGTGTTTTTAGCCATGACATAGTTCCCTGGAAGTCAAATCAATATAGTGGATCTATATATAAAAGTGTAAAAGTGGAGTTGGCTGTGATATGGTCATAAGAGGGTTTAGGCTGCTCATGTCACATTGTGGTATGTTCATTTTATGTATATGTACATGTTTATGTATGCAGCATCGCACCAAGACATCATGTAACACCTCTAATTTTTAGTAAGTTTTCAGTATCGCCATCTCTGAGGAAGAAACATTTGTCTTTCACAGAACCTAGTAGTCTTCCCTAGAAAACATAACCTCGGAAATCTACGGCTACAGTGAGTGGGCGAGCGCCAGTGTAATTGTCATCACATCAGCTGCACAGAATATCACCCCATCCCCCCATAATAAATGTCATGTTAACACTTTAACAACCGAATAGTCTATAATGGAAACAGAAAATAAAAGGAAATTCTACAATGTACCATTGAAATCAAGCATAAACCAGGGACATATATTCATAGATCTAGGCACCGTGACTGTGGTAATCTTCTTATATGTGTTATCCATTGCATCCTACCTTCTAAAATCAACTTTTTTTTTATTTTAAATTATGCTAATGAGTTTAAAGGATTCCTGGGGATGTTACAGGAGCCCCTCTGTACTGCAGATTCACAGGGTGTTACAGTGTGACAATGAGTACATCCCCCCTCTCACTATGTGCTGAAATTTCCTCTCCTGCTATGAGATTACATCAGGCAGAGGGAGGTGCAAGTTCTGAGCAGAGGAGGGGGGGTAAGACAGGGTACCAGTCTGCGAAGCTGCAGCAAGAAGGGACTCTGGTAACACCCCCTGGAGCCCTTTAGGCTAATTAGCATAATTTTAAAAGAGTATACCCGAATACAAGAAACTGTAATATATCTTATCAGAGAAAGTAATTCTTTCTCAATCTACTTTTTCTTTCATCAGCCTCCCTCCTTTTTAATTTATAATGTGTATAGATCACAGTTCCCCCTCCCTCAGAATCCCACCCACAATCCCAATATATCACAGTCCCCACAAACGCTCCAGTGTTAATCGGGTGAACTACAGGGTTATTCTATATCATTGGGGCATATTTATCTGGACCTCTCCTCTGCACCACGTCATTACTGTCCACGCACCGGCGCACTCGCTGCTGGGTCCGTTTATTTCTACACCAGGCCCTGCCCGGACACATCAAGAGGCAGAAGCCTCTTGATGTATCCCGCTGCGACTATATACTAGCGCCGACCTATGATAAATATGCCCCCATGTCTTCATGGAGTCCACTGCTACACACCACTATCCTATTCTGGAAAGACATCCTAAGTCGTTTTGTAAATGAATTGGACACCAGGACTACAATGAATACTGACACAGCAGTGGTTGTAGCATTAGATCACAGACTGATGGCATCTGTGGAAAGTTGAATAAGTGGTTATCATTAAGGATCTATTACCGCATTACAGCATAGATTTCCACCTTTCACATTGAACTTAATGCTGAATTTCTGATCCCCAGTCAAAGCGGCATCACCACTGCCACCAATCAGCCCATCAGGCCTATCACATGGTAATTAAATATAAACTGTCGTACTGAATTTGCATTGACTTCTGCAGGGCCCATTGTTGGGGAGACATGAGGGGCGCTGCTATCGGTCTCATTTAGCAGCTGATCTGCATCTTCTCTGCTCATAAAATATTAAACGTTTCTGAGAATGAATATAAGATGCTGCATTTCTACTCTCATCCTCCCCGCTGCTCTAAAATCCCCCCAATGAGAGGAAGCGGCGGAGAACACAGTGGAGGACACAAACGCTTTCATGTGCAATCTTCCGCTTATTTGTCAAAAATACAGAAGGATCAATTTTCCCGTCACAAACTCATTTACATGTGAGCGCAAACATCTAGCAGGCTCCGCAGTGTTATCATATCACGTTATTATTTCACCGACTCATATGATGCCTTGACAAATTTGGCCTCCATCCTAGAATTCGTATATGCAGCCACACAGTCACAATGAATTACAATGACAGATGCAGAATAAGAAAAGTTTAAGATGTTTTCATTTATTGCTAATCTTTTCATTTTAGTTAAGTGTTGAGATGCCAGTGCTAAAAATAAGTGCAGATGCAGTTTCAGAAGCTAATCCACACACCTCTGTCCTAATGCGGGAGTAAGACAGTCACATCCTAACCCCCCTTACCAGACATGAAGCCCATTAACCATACAAAACAAACCAATGTGGAAGAATTGGTGCTTCTATTTTAATATCTGAAACCAAACCAGTTTTATACCCAGATAAAAATATCAGCCATTAGAGCTGCGATTCACATTGCTTTTGTTCCCATAACATGTGTATGACATACATACAACATCATAAGCCAATTTATAGTCTATTAGTATAGCATCAGTATATTAAAAAATGGATTTCATCCATTTCATGGATCGATAACACATGTAAAATACTAATTACACGCAGCCTAAAAGTACTGCCATTTCAGCAGCAGATCGCAGACATAGAAAAACAGCAATTGTTTGCAGGAGACCTAAATACTGTAATGCTCAAATACGGCATTTCATGTTAAGCCATGCCCCAAACCCCCATCTTATAGTTAAGAAGGCATTGTAAATCTCTCAAATGAGAGATTTTCGCCCATTTGTTTTTGCAGAATTTTAATTTACCTACATTGGAGGATACCAGAGCATGAAATGCTTTTTTATTATTTTCATAACCAAAAACAAAATACCTGCATTTAGTGGCAGGCATGCAGGCCCAAATAAAGCCACAGGTAAGTCTTAGCAGGATAATAATACACTTGGCACTCCATTTGATGATACAAAAACACAGAATTTTACTGATGTACAAAGTATGACAATCCAAATTCATGTGACGTTTCGGTCTTTACTATAGACCAGTGGTGGAGAACCTATGGCACACGTGCCAGACAGGGCACGCAGAGCCCTCTCTGCTGGCACGCACGCCATCATCCTCCACCATGTGTAGTGGCAGGGAGTGCACACAGGTCCTTAGTTTAGAAGAACAGCATCTGCCCCTTGCGCTCAGATACAGAGCAGACAGGTCACACTGCACGGGGTAGATGCAGTTCTTCTAAACTGAGGACCTGTGGGCCCCTCAGATGCAGCACACAGCCGGGTGCAGGACAATGTCTGTGCTCCTGTCAGAGGACATTGCAGTGCAGCTCTGGGAGCAGGAAGCAGCGTGGTGAAGCTTGTACTTCCCCTCCTACTAGAAGACCTGAAGTGGAGCCGGGACAGAGAGAGAGAGGGGAAGGGGGATGCTGTGACCCGGAACATCCAGAGGCTGCTGTGTGCCTACCTCATAGATAACTGTAAGTTTTACAGTGTCTAAAATTTGTTTATACAGATCACATACATATATACCTGTGCAATGCATATATATGTGTGTATATGTGACATTTACACACCTATGCATAACACTTATATATAATATGTCTTTGTTATGCACATGTGTGTGTGTGTTTTATATATATATATATATATATATATATATATATATATATATATAAGAAAATAGGAAAAAAGCAGCACTCCAAACCATCAAATCAGGAAAACGTGGTCCTTTTTATTTCATGTATAGCAGCGACGTTTCGGCTCGCTTTGAGCCTTTCTCAAACCAAATCATCAGTGTGTTACATGGACATATATACAAAAAATCAATAGTCACGTGACTTAATAAGCCCCACCCTTTGCATACTATAGCCAATAAAGTGGTGTCATACATATATCCAATAATATTCATACATATGTATACAAAATAGAAGTGCATATGCTGTATTCTCAATATCATATTGTGCAAAACATTTCCATTTACAATAACAGTAGTAATAACAATAGTGAACCATTTGACATATACACGATTCAAGTGTTAAAGTGCATAATATTAAAAAACCACCTCCCCCCGGTGGTTAGACGTACCCCCGTATGTTTCAAGTCCTCCGATCTTCACTCCGAATGTCCGCTATGTGTGCACGATGTCCAGCGTGTAGCTGGAACGCATCCTTGGACCGCAAGCCATAGCTCCCGGCCGCACTTCCGCTCGAGGTACCGGAAGTACCTCGCCGTTGCCATGGGTACGTATACGTTTATCATCTCGCAACCCCAAGCGTTTGCCTGTGATCATCACGGGGTAAGTATCTATATACATGGATCCTTATAGGTCTGAAGAGGCACACAGTTAAATATCAATATTGTAGTTAATTCACAGTGTCACCGATATACGGAGGGTTTGTTTCGAAAACAGAGTATATGGGGTCTGGGTGACCACTGTATCAGTGGTCCCAACTTTGTGACCTCCTATTGTAACATAAGTAGTACCACTCCTGGTAGGCACTGATCATAGTTGATCTCTACTTAAAAAGGCTGTGGCCCATATAAAATTGAAATGGTGATCAGGCATATAGAACACATATATAGCGTAGAAAATGAGTGATCCAGTCGGGGAATAGAACACACAGAGGCCGTCGTAATAAGCTTAAGATCTTTGATAATTCATAATCTGAAAGAATAGAGAGAAAAATATATAGTTTGTATTAGTATACATATAAAATATTCACCAATTATGATCATTTGCGTATGCCTCCGGGACTACGAAAGACTACAGTATCTGATGGGACCCCCGCATATCTCCAACTCCCTATATTGCATTCAGTTTATAATCCACATTTAATCCATTTGGTTTTAGTGCATTAAGTGTAAAAATCCATTGTAACTCCCGTTTCTTCAATAAGCGTTCCCTGTCACCACCACGTCTTAAAGCTGGTATATGATCAATTAGCCTGAAGCGTAAATGTTTCTCTGTGTGACCAGCTTCATAAAAGTGTTTGGGAACCGGTAGGTCCCTTCGACCTGATCTTATCGTGTACCGATGTTGATTAAAACGTATTTTGAAAGCCAATGTTGTTTCACCAACATAAATCAGCCCACATGGGCAATACAGAATGTAAATGACATATGTACTGTCACAGGTCAAAAAATGTTTGATGGTGTATTGAACACCATTATGTGTGAAGTTCGACCCTTTGTCCATTAATTTGCAATTAATACAGTTACAGCAGGGGTAACAGCCACGTCTGCTGTTCCCTGTTAATGTTAACTGTCTACCCGTTTTGGAAGGGCCTACATCAGATCTCACTAATCTGTCCCGAATGCTTTGTGATCTGCGATACGAGAAGAGAGGAGATTTTCAAACTCTGGGATAATTATATCACTTCCTGATAATTTGGACCAGTGCTTACGGACAATTCCAGCTATTGCGTCACTCTGATCGCTATACGTGCTCACAAAAGGTATTCTTTGTGTATCAGTTTTCTTTCTATTATCCCTAAGTAGATCCTCTCTTGTTCTCATTTCTGTCTTGTGTAAGTTATGTGAAATAACGGTATCTGGGTATCCCCGTCTTTTAAATTTGTGAGCCATTTTATGCATGTTGTCCGTCAGTTTTATCGGGTCACTGGTTATTCTCTTAACCCTGAGCATTTGACTGTAGGGCAGGGAATTAATGGTACTTCGGGGGTGATTACTCTCGTATCTTACCAGAGTGTTCCTGTCCGTTGGCTTGGTATAAATATCCGTGTCAAAATGGTTCCCTTGTCTAGTTACCAATACATCTAAAAATTGAAGGGAAGTTTTCGAGGACACAACTGTGAACTTAATGGTCCTGTCTATTGTGTTCAGGAAGGTATGGAAATCCTCTAGTTGGATTTGTGTGCCTGTCCACAAGAGGAAGACATCGTCTATGAACCTCCACCACTCCAAGCAATGCTCAAAGAGTGGGGAGGCATAAACGATGCCCTCCTCTAAGGCTCTCATTACAATGTTGGCGTATGTGGGCGCCATGTTGGCGCCCATGGCCACTCCTATTTTTTGAAGGAAAAAATAATCTCTAAATAGAAAGTAATTATTTCTGAGGACAAAGTCTAGTAATGTCATAATTAATTGCTGTGTATCCAAAGACAATTGTTTAGTGCCAAGTATCCCTCGAACTGCATCTAGACCCATCTCGTGGTTAATTGAGGTGTATAATGAAACAACGTCAAAAGAAACCAGAAGAATCCTGTCATGTGCCGAGATGTTTACTGCATTCAATTTGTTAATAAAATCTGCCGTGTCTCTTATGTACCGACCTCCCATCAGTTGCTAAATCCCTCAGAGCCTTGTCTAAAAATGTGGCAATATTGGAGAAGATAGACCCAGTACCCGACACGATCGGTCTACCAGGGGGCGAGACTAAACACTTATGGATTTTGGGTAAAACGTAAAAAACAGGAGTAGGAGGATGTTCTATTATTAGGTATTTGTATAGACCTTCATCTATAATATTTCTACTTAATGCATCATCCAAAATCTCCTTAATCTTTTTACATAACGTGAACTTGGGATCAAATGGAATTTTTTGATAAGTGTTTGCATCAGAAAGTTGTCTCAAAATCTCGAGCTGGTATCCATGACGACGACTGCTCCGCCCTTATCGGCTGCCTTGATGGTAATGTCGCCGTCATGGGCCAGCTCATCCAGTGCAGTGATCTCCCCAGTGGTGAGGTTAGCACGCTTCAATGGAGTGTCTAAATTGGCTGAACGCAACCTCTTCAAATCATTTTTTACAGATGAGACAAATGCAGTGTTTTGAGGGACCTCAACCTCAGGAGAAAAGGTGCTCTTGTTAAATAACCCAAAATGTCTTAAACTTAATTCAGATTGGATAGGTAATGGACGTGACATTTGATTAGAAAAATAATATTTCAATTTAATAGCACGAAAAAATTGATGTAAGTCTATTTCTAGTTGAAACCAATCAGGTCTAGCACATATACAATAGGAAAGTCCTTTAGATAACACTGATATTTGATCGTTAGTAAGATTCTTAGAGGAAATATTTACCACCAAATGAGTCAGTTCCGTTTCCTCAGGGCCATTTTGGGTACTGCTCCACTCGGTTTGTTCTGAGTTGTTCTTCCTGCTTCGGTTGTACCTTCTCCCTCCTCGCCGTGTTTTAGCTCTCTTGTAGTGATATTTTGTGGTGTCCCTAAAAAAGAAACATCATCCTCCGTCTCGTTGGATGTGGAAATGGGTCTCTGTTCAGATCGTTTGTGGAAAGCTCTATTTCGCTGTCTGGAATTCTCCCTTTGATTGGACTGTGAGCGGACTCCCTGCCAATGATATACGTGGCCACTTTTGTAATCCTCGGAATCTCTCAACCACTTGCTCCTTTTTATAGATTCTTGTTCCTCTTTAACTGTTTTGTTGGAAGATTGGATCCGCGTCATAAACTTGGTAAATTCCTCAGCTGTTAAAGCATTGTGTAATTGGGTCTCAGTTTCTTGCAGTTTAGTTTTCAAAGAGGTGACTTCATTTCTGATAAACTCAATATTTAGCAACATTAAATCCATGGCATATTTGTTAGAAATTTGTGCAAATTTGGTACAAAAGTCCATGTCGTGTAAGAAAAAAGTGGGTGTGATTCTGGAGCGCATCCCTCTCGGGACCATATGGGCCTTATAATATTCGCTTAGTGTGACAAGGTGTAATTGTAGTGTCACCAACCTCTTGGAATCATTGCCATATTTCTTTTTTAGTTCTGGTATAGCAGGGGTTGTAAGAAATGCAGCGTCTCCCTCCAGGTCCTGCAGGATTCTCTCGCCGTCCTCGGCGGAATACGCAAATACATGAAATCGATCCACAAGTGTGGCAGTATCCATCTTGTCAAGAAAATCTTGTGCAGTGCAAGCCAAAAAGTACCCAAAAAATACAAGTAGAAAGTCCAGGCAGCACGTGCAGGTAATTGTGGGTGCAAGCTAATCAGGATTGGGTAAACGATCCTCCATGCATAAGAAAATAGGAAAAAAGCAGCACTCCAAACCATCAAATCAGGAAAACGTGGTCCTTTTTATTTCATGTATAGCAGCGACGTTTCGGCTCGCTTTGAGCCTTTCTCAAGCCAAATCATCAGTGTGTTACATGGACATATATACAAAAAATCAATAGTCACGTGACTTAATAAGCCCCACCCTTTGCATACTATAGCCAATAAAGTGGTGTCATACATATATCCAATAATATTCATACATATGTATACAAAATAGAAGTGCATATGCTGTATTCTCAATATCATATTGTGCAAAACATTTTTTGATGAAGGTGTTACACACCGAAACGTCGCCACTTGTTCAATAAAGTTCACCTTTTATTTTGAAATTTTGAACCATGGAGTGCTGCCCGCTTTTTACTTTATTTAGCTACAAGAGGATCAAGCCAGAACCTTTGTGGGCGCTGCACCCCTCCTTATTAGGAGTCCATAAGATTGTGCTGACTTGGATTTTACTTCTTCTATATATATATATATATATATATATATATATATATATATATATATATATATATATATGTGTGTGTGTGTACTGTATATGCCTGTGTTATGCATACTGTATATATGTGTGCACTGTATATGTCTGTGTTATGCATACTGTATATATGTGTGTACTGTATATGTCTGTGTTATGCATACTGTATATATGTGTGCACTGTATGTCTGTGTTTTGCATACTGTATATATGTGTGCACTGTATATGTCTGTGTATGCATACTGTATATATGTGTGCACTGTATGTCTGTGTTATGCATACTGTATATATGTGTGTACTGTATATGTCTGTGTTATGCATACTGTATATATGTGTGCACTGTATATATGTGTGCACTGTATATGTCTGTGTTATGCACACTGTATATATGTGTGTACTGTATATGTCCGTGTTATGCATACTGTATATATGTGTGCACTGTATATGTCTGTGTTATGCATACTGTATATATGTGTGCACTGTATATGTCTGTGTTATGCATACTGTATATATGTGTGCACTGTATATGTCTGTGTATGCATACTGTATATATGTGTGCACTGTATGTCTGTGTTATGCATACTGTATATATGTGTGTACTGTATATGTCTGTGTTATGCATACTGTATATATGTGTGCACTGTATATATGTGTGCACTGTATATGTCTGTGTTATGCACACTGTATATATGTGTGTACTGTATATGTCCGTGTTATGCATACTGTATATATGTGTGCACTGTATATGTCTGTGTTATGCATACTGTATATATGTGTGCACTGTATATGTCTGTGTTATGCATACTAATAGTGGTGGTAAACATGTGGCAGTATTATTTGGCCCTTATGTAGGTAATATTGCTATAAATTACCATGTTGGCACTCTGCGGTAGATACCTAATTGGGTTTTGGCATGCAGTTTGGGCACTCGATCGCTAAAAGAAACAAATATAGAAACAAAGTGAATCAATCAAATAATCACAGCTATAATTTACTGTACATAGACATAAAGGGTATAATACAATGCGATGGGAAACATACAGTGCAGTATATACATATGGTACACAACATCATCATAGAGGGATGGTGGAAGTCACAATGATGAATATATGAGAATAGGATTATGTGCCACCCTGGAACACAAGCCAGAACTGAATGCGCAGTGGAGGAGGGGCTATGTGTAACATGTTGAATCGCAATGTAAAATCAGCAATCACCTAGCGATCATCCAAGGGAAAGTAGAATGAAGCTGAGAGGTGTAGTAGAAGTAAATATGTAAAAGAATGAGAGAGCATGTCATTCTGAAAGGATATGGGGTGGATGTACTGGAGAGATGATGGGTATATGATGCTAAGATGGAAGTGTATGGTACATGGATGGAAAAAATGTAAAGGTGTAATGGAGAGGATATATATTATGTATACATGTATATTCAGAAAATGGAGTGTTGGTATGGAGTTGCTGTAAGAATGTAATATGGATTGGAGGATGTATGGAAAAAGGAAAGTGTTAGGAGAAGAAAGAGAAAAAGAAATGGAAAAGAAAAATTGGCATATAGGAGAGGTATACCTATGCAATCCGGATCGAGGCAACAAGTTAATCGAATCTGAGGATGGAACAAATAAAACATTATATTGTGGTCATATTATCAATAAAGAATATTCAGATAAAACTCTATGAGGGTCATTTACTAAGGGCCTGTTTTCCCGACGTGTTACCCGAATATTTCCGATTTGCGCCGATTTCCCCTGAATTGCCTTGATTTTGGTGCACGCAATCAGATTGTGGCGCATCGGCGCTGGCATGCACGCGACGGAAATTGGGGGTGTGGCCGAACAAAAACCCGACGGATTCGGAAAAACAGCAGCATTTAAAACGAAAAATGTGTCGCGGCGCTTGCACTTACCTTCACTAGGAATAGGCCGGTGAACTTGAGCCCGTTCCGATGCTTGTCAGCGCAGCACCTGGTGGACGTCGGAGGAACTACCTTAATAAATCCCGGCCGGACCCGAATCCAGCGCAGAGAATGTGCCGCTGGATCGCGAATGGACCGGGTAAGTAAATCTGCCTCTATGTCTCATATTCTTTGTTTAGCTCATGAGGGGTCATAGCATCCAGACGATGGATCCAAAATGCTTCTTGAATCTTGAGGTGTTGATCCTGTTGTCCCTAAAGTTCTTGAACATGTCAAAGTACGTCAAGAGTTCTGCTTGTTTAAAGGGAACCTGTCACCAGGGACCTCATTTTCACTATTATTGTAAAAGCCCATGACACCTGCAGTGCAAAAATGCCTCTCTGCCTTTTCTAAGCATTTGCATTACAATATAATTGTGTGTTATAACTTACTCTTGCACCTGAACAAAATCATGGGGGAGTCACAGGGGTTAGACTTTGATTTGGATGCAACATGTGACTTGACTGCAGGCTGCCTCCATCTTTGTGCTCCTGTACAGCTTGTCCCTCCCCCACTGATGTCAGGCTGACCAGGCAGTAACCTCTGAGAAGAGCAGGAGGAGGAGCTGTACAGGAGCACAAAGGTGTGCTAGTAAGTGAGTGAGTGAGTGAGTAACACAGACAAGGCACATGTAGTTTTTTGAAACGCATCCAAACCAAAGTCGAGCCCCTGGGACTACCCCAGGATTTTGTCAGGGTGCAAGGTAAGTTATAACACAAAATTATATTGTAATGCAAATGCTTAGAAAAGGCAGAAATGCAGATTTGCACTGAAGGTTTAATAAGCTTCTGCAACCTGTTTTTAGTGAAAATGAGGTCCCTGGTGACAGGTTTACTTTAAAGTGTAAGGGGAGCGGCAACAATAATTACATCTTATGTCAGATTTATTTATTTTGATATACGGTCCCATATATGTTGGATAGTTTCTCCAACATATACCAAATCGCAAAGGCATTTGATCGCGTATACGACATATGAGGAATCACATGTGAAACATCCCCTGATGTTGTAGGCTTTGTCTGTTCTGGAATGGTGAATTTTGTCCCCCTTCTGTACGTTATTGCATAGGGAACAGTTTATACATGGTAAGTTGTCATATCGGAAAGGGCCAAGGAAGCGCTGTCTTCTGAGAGATTGAGGTCTGAGACTATCCACTTAATGCGTTGAAATTGGGATTTGGGTAGGGAACGTTTGCAGGATGTGGGGTGGCAGCTGAAATTATGTAAAAGACTGTTGCAATCAGTAGGTTTGGTGTATAGGTCGGTTGTAAGGTATCCATCGGTATCTTTGGTTACAGTGGTATCAAGGAAGTCTATCTTTTAAGGCTGTAGTTTATGGTGAACTGCAATTCAGGCAAAATTTGGTTGAGATGGGAGTGAAAAGCTAGTAGTGAGTCCAAAGGGCCCCTCCATATGCAAATGATGTTGTCAATGTATCTTTTCAATAGCATAGCATGGGTACAGAACAATGCATGGGTGTAGGCAAAGCGATCCTCATAGTCGGCCAAAAATGGCCAATGATGAGAGGAGAGAATTTGTAGACGCTACAATGGGTTGGCCTGGTGGTTTATGAAGTCTTTTATGCTTTTTTGGGAGAACATAAATTACCGGGGTGA
The DNA here is from genome assembly GCF_040894005.1 of Engystomops pustulosus. NCBI lineage: Eukaryota > Metazoa > Chordata > Amphibia > Anura > Leptodactylidae > Engystomops > Engystomops pustulosus. Next base: position 80,000,365 of record NC_092416.1, on the reverse strand, counting down.
TGGGTTGTAGATTGGGTAGAAAATTATATATTTTTTTTTTGGTCTATGGTATGAGTGTCCAAATATGTGTCCAGTGTTTGTCTGATTTTATTGGAAAGTATATTGGAAGGATCACTTGTTAATTTTTTATATACCAGTGTGTCGTTGAGTTGTGAATGTATTTCATCAAGATAATTGTCGGTCCACTTTCAGTGTCTGAAGAAGGTCTGGTAAAGACCGAAACGTAACATTAATTGTCATACTTTGTACACCAGTAAAATTCTGTGTTTTTGCATTGTCAAATGGTGTGCTATTATTATTGTTATTATACTTAACGGACTGGTATCTTATTTGAGCACCCTCCTAAACTTTCGGTTGCTTACTTCCCGTCTGAAACTTCTGGTGACTGACTTCCGGTCCGGACGCCATGTTATGCCACCCATCTATCCAACTTCAAGTTTTTTCCTCAGCACCACTTGCTGCTTTTTCTACTGCCTCTCGACGCACTGCGGCTCATCATCATCCTCTTCCACACTGTGAAATCCGGTAAGTATACTCCAAACCCACCACCGATTATGTTGGCTCATTATTACACTTGTCCATCATTTTACCTCTGATTATGTGTGATCATAATTATGGTTATGCTTTTCTGGAATTGTAATCCCATCTTACAGTACCCCTGTTTACTGTCCTTGTGGGCCATGTGCCACTATACCGTACTATCCACTAATCATGTCCACCTATGTGCATGTTTCCCTATGTTGGAATAAAACATATTCATCATTGTGACTTCCAACATCCCTTTATGATGATGTTGTGTACCATATGTATATACTGCACTGTATGTTTCCCATAACATTGTATTATATCCTTTTTGTCTATGTAAATTATAGCTGTGGTTTTTTTGATCGATTCACTTAGTTTCTATATTTTTTATGTTCACCTTCAGTGTCTGAAGAAGGTCTATAGTAAAGACTGAAATGTTACATGAATTTGGATTGTCATACTTTGTACACCAGTAAAATTCTGTGTTTTTGCATCAAATGGAGTGCCAAGTGTTTTCTCATTATTATTATAGTTAACGGACTGGTATCCTACTTGAGCACCCTCTTGCACACCCACTGCGTAAGTCTTAGCAGATGCACAGCAATATAACTAAAACATACAATGCAACTGTATTACCCCAAAACCTGCCATCCCTCCAGCTCCTGCAGGTGCCAGATCATATTTAGCCAGTCCCTACAATTAATAAGTGATCAGATAGTGTATGTTTTTCCGTTCACATTTGCCGTACATTCCTTTCATACCTACATCACTTGACAGTCAACACAGCCTTACATTTAAAAGATCCCCTTAAATTATGTTGTAACCAGGTAGTGGAGGTACGCGTACTGTAGTGACTGTGGGCAAGTCTGTCTCTGAGAGAGCAGCCTTCCATAAATGTAATTTGAGGTCTACTTCCAATCACATCACAAATGTCAGGATCCATTGCCAGAATCACCCAGTGTTTCTGGATTATTTTTCTCACTCAGGTTGTATCCTTGTTGAAGGTAGTAATCAATCGAATAGTTTTATCTGCAGGGGTGTCCTAGTGACATTGTTGAGTAGGGCTCTTTGGAGGGCCCTATGTAAAACATGATCAGGAAAACCCTTCTCCATACATCTGATGCGAAGGTCTGAGGCCTGTTCTCTAAACTCCTCATCACCTGAACAGTTTCAGCGTTATCTAAGGTATTGTCCTACAGGAATACCTTAGTGCAAAGGTGTGTGACACAGGTCTAATCTCCTCCCTTCCGGATATCGGCCCCTCTGATTCTGATTTGCTTGATGCTGAGGTAAGGGGCAAATATTAATGGTACAGGGACCTATTTAAACCCTATGGCTTCGCAGTCACGTTGCGCCACTTGTTCTATGCACCATTGTGTGGGTGCCCGGACCACTGTGGTGCAGTGTCACCATCTTATTCCTGGCCGGAATAAATTTTAAAAATATGTCGCTTGCCACGCACTTACCTGCACCCATGATGGCTTGGTGAACTACAGTGAACTCCGACGAAATTCAGCCCAGCAGCGACACCTGGTGGACATCGGGTGCACTACCTTAGTGAATCTCCGGAAAACCCGAATCCTTCGCAGAGAATGCGCCGCTGGATCGCGAATGGACCGGGTAAGTAAATCTGCCCCATCATCTTTACAAGGTGACATCTAGTAAATAGTGACAATGGAAGGTGTTCTCACTTTTTAAGCTCTCTCACTATTTTATGGAATAGAGAGGGGTAGCTGCGCTTGTATATGGAGTCAGGGGTTCTCCCTATCTGAATGATACTTAATTGAGGGCATGGTGATCTTAAGTGGAACTCCCAGTGGTGCCGTTAAGGTTGGGGAAAATCTGGGATTCAGATCTAGCAATTCATAGAAATATTTACACCCCGAATAGGAGCCAAAGCATTCCAGGACTCGCATCACTGATGGGAGATCCCTGTCGGGATGTGCAAATAAAATCCTTACAATTTGTTACTGACCTATTCAATGACATGTTCAATGTTAGCGGACTGAAGAAGTAGGAGAGTTGAATAAAAGGGGAGACAGGAGCACGCTTGTCTCGTCCCACTATGTAACTCAAAGGTAGCCTGGCAGGCTAATTATTAGAACCCATGTGGTCTCAAACACCATTCAGCCATCCCCAGCTCAAACTGTCGAAAGCTTTTTTAGTATCGACCAACAGTATGGCCTGGGACAGGTGGCTGTCAGGATGAGCTTTAATATCGTCAAGCACCATTAACACCTTGCGGATATTTGTCACCACAGAGCGCCCTTTTACAAAGCACCTTTTTTTTTTACAGGTGTTTCAAGTCAATATCAATTAAGGAAATAGGCCTGCAGGGTGATAGAGGGTCTTAATGTGCGCCATATTTGAGGTGGGGGGTGTCATGGGAGCCTCTGCGACCCATGTCTCGGGTCGCAGCTGCACCCATGTGCCTCCTTGCCAGCTGCAGCCTCACTTACCTCTAGATGCTCCAGCGGCGTCTCCCGCGTCTCGGCACACATGTCCCGGCCTTCAAGGGCTTGCATGGCCCGGCTCTGATCCGCTGTCACCTGTCCTGACCTCTTAACTGACCTTGACTCTGATCCTGCAGATTCTGTACCTCGCCTTGGGCACAACCGCGAGGAAAGTTGCGCCTGTGGAGTGACCTGGTGGTATCCCGTTGCAGCAAATCTAACCCACTTTGTGGTGAATTCTGCTCCCAGGTGTCGGCTTCCGTCATCACTTGCGGTGGTACAGTAGGTCCACTACCCCTGATCCTGACAGGGGGAACTGCAGTTTCAGTCATAAAGCTATTAAATAAAGGAGTCAGAGATTCAGAAGTCTCAAAGTATAAAATTCACTTGTGAACTCATCGGGTCCAGGAGCCTTAGAAGGTTTAAATTCCCTAATTACCCATGAGATTTCCTCACTGGTAACAGAAGAGTTAAGTTTTTGTCTCTCTTCATGTATGACCTTTGAGATGTCTAATGATCTCAGCCAATCGGGGACAGAGAGCTAGCAAAAACTAAATTGGAGTGGCCTTGTCAAAGTGGCTATGCTGGAGGGACTAATCTTCAAACATTGACTTAATGGCGCCATGGTGTACAATTACGCGTACCTCCCAACAATCTCCTGATCCAGTGGGGCAGTCCCGGTTTTTTCGGTTTTGTCCTGCCCAGCGGAAGGTATGTCCTGGGGTTTTCATACGAACTAAAGTAAGTAAACTAACTTGCTGACCAGTGAAATCTCTGTGCCGAAACTCCCACATATCGCAAAAACAAGGAGTCCGTTGGACCCCTCACCGCTCCATCAGACTAATGATTCAGAAGGCTGCGCATGACCGTTCTGCTCCATTAATCTCTATGGAGAATCATATCGGGAGGGGGGGCTACAATCTGAGGTGGAACTGCTGGGGAGGGAACAATAAGGGGGGGGGGATTTTTGGGGGCACAATGTGAAGGGGCTTTAACATGAGGGGGAGCTCAATACCAGGAGGGTTGCAATGTGTGGAGGATAAGTTAGAGAAAAGGTGTTGCTTAAGCCAAAAAAAAATTTATTAGCTCCGCTGATTTTAAAAACCTCAGCATGTCAATTTTCATCTGCAGATTCATAGCAGATCTCTAATCTTGCTATGAGAGTTCAGAAAGCCTCAGTAGAATGTATTACATACAAATTCATCACAGATTTCAGGAAGGATTTACCTGTGGGTCAGGTGCTGTATTATATGAAGGAACTCTTAGGAAACGGGACACACAGCAGTAATTCCACAGCAGCAGAGAACTTTTATGTAACAGGTGTCTGCACTGAGAATGTGTTGCGCGTGATCTGTTTTTGGCGCAGCTGCGCTGGCTTTCATGCGACACAAATCGGGGGGGGGGGGGGGTCCAACTGATTCTGACTGAGCACGGGAAGAAGAAGGTGAACTCTGTCAGAGCTGAGCGGGGAAGCGACACATGCAGGATATTGGGCGCACGATCTACGTGAATTGCGTTACAGTGCATTATTGTCGGACAATGCACTTTCATGCGTGAGACTGTGAGTAAATGAGCCCCAATATTGTAATACGCTGAAAAGTTTCCACACTAAAATCTGAACATAATAGATTGTGTACAGGTGGCCTTAAAGGTCTGTGGCTGTCTCTATAAAGTCGCGCAGTGTTGCCCCTGAAAACATTAGCAGTTTTTTGCAGTTTTTTCCACGTCTGGTTTTACCAGACTCTAAATATTATGTAACAAAAATTTTTTATACTATGAGAGTACCTTGGGTGGTCCCACAATAACAGGATTGAGGAACATGAGAAAGCTGGATGACTACCATTATGAAAACATATTACTTACCACCCAACTTTTTCAGAATCAGAAAAGGGGAAGTTAGACTTGCAAACAACACAAAGGAATCTGGGAATCTGGGCATAATCTTGTATCTGCAGATTTCACCAAAATGTTTATTTTATAGGATTAATGTACAGTATGGCTTTCAACAGAACAATAGTGAAGGGAGTGACCGTAAAAAGCAAACACCAAGATTCTTGCAAGGAGCCTCTGTGTCTAAGTGTCATTAAGGCAGATGAAAGCCTCTTACATTGATAAGGGTTCAGTTGGTTGAGGGAGGGATATAGCGCCATGGAAAGAAAAATGCATTAGTTAGTTAGTTACTGGATTAGTAATGCATTAGTTACTGGCTTTAGAAAAAGTAAAAAAAAAAAGATATTGGGCCACATTTACCAAAAGGGGGCCCAGCCACCAGACCTGCCACACTAAATAATTGAGAATGTGCACCATTATATACATTTTATGCTGCACATTGTGTATGTGTGTGCATATATCTGTATATGGTATTGTAAGTATGTGTACATTTGTTGTATGTGTGTATATGCTCTATATCTGTGTGCATATGCTGTATGCCTATGTATATGCTGTATATGGTACTATATGCATGTGTGTATAAGCTGTATGTGTGTATATATAGTGTATGTGTGTGTATATTCTGTGTATATGATGTGTGGCCTAGCCTTTTCTTGTGGCCTAGAGGCAACCGGGGCCCAGAATACAGTAATTTCTGGCTAGTGCACCCTTGGGTATGCTGTGGTCACGGTGCTTGGTATGGGGACCGGAGGGCTGACCTAAAGCCTGGCAGGTCTCCAGAAGGTGGTGTGTGCAAGAAATATGGAGAGAGAGGCTGATGCAATGGTTTCTCCCTGAGGAAACCCCTGAGGTATATATAGGATGAATCCCTGGGTGATGGATGGGGAGCCCATGATGGTGATACAGCCTGATCCACGGATTAGACGGAGGCAACGTTGTGTAATTCAACTTACAGTTCTTTCTTCAACTTAAGCAGCAGGCAATGACCAAATGGTAGTAGCAGATTCAGCAAGCTGGTGAGTTGGTGGGAGATAGCTGGTTCGCAGGAAGGTTGTTCACAGCTGTGCAAAACTTCACATTGGCTGAAGGTAGCACAATGGGTCAATAGCTTATCAAACATTACAGAATGTTACAATATATATGGCTACTTTGAGTAGAGAATGTAGAAATATCCTTTTCCTGCAAAAGGAATGCATTATATACATCACATCAATATAAAGTGTCCTTTTAACCTGAAAGAGAAGGCATGATACTGATGGCAATAAATTAGCATGCAAGAATGTCCTTTTCCTGCAAGGGAAGGCATAAAGTGCTTCTCAATAAACTTTTTCCTTACAGTGTAGCAACTATCAGTCTCTTAGAGACCACAATTACAGTAGAGTCCAACTGGGCACAGTCCTTGATGAAAGAAAAAGGAAAAAGAAAAAGGCAAAGGTTGTCCTCTTGATACGAGGGACACAGTTCTTTCTAAAAGTAACTCTGCGTTCGGCAGAGATGGGTGCTTTCACAGTACAACTGGGGAGAAGTCCAGGACAGTTTCTTGCTTGAGAATAAATAAATAAATAAATAAATAAGAGTCCAGGATTGTCTCTGGCTCAAGCAAAGAATATATGGGCTTATCCCAATTAGGAAAAAAAAAAATCAAATGTAGAAAAATATATACATGAAAGCAGCAGTACCTGTTATGGGCTCCAGCCCATCAGGGAATTATCACAGAATCATCTACAAGAACAACAGCAGCCTGGTCTTTGTCATCGGCAGACGGCTAAAGAGCGGTTCCTGTACACTGGGGTGCATTGGTAGCAGGTGGAGAGACCCGGTGGTGGAAGCATGAACTGTCGGGCCTGTTGTATCAGCTGGGGCTGGAGCACAAAGATCATCGGCCTGGATGAAGACAGCAGTGGCGGGTTCTATCGCCTGGAGACATCTGACGCTGGAAACTGGATCTGCAGAGATAGATGCAGAAGCAGCCGAGACTTCATCTAGCAGGACCGCAGGTCGTGGGAACAGGTGCTGTAGCAGAAACGGATGATGCTGGAACACGTTCCAATGCAGCTGGAGGGTCAACCTCTAAAACGGAAGCTCTCATTGGAGATCGTCTGCTGGCAGGATCCACGCAGGATCTAAATGGCTGACAACTTAAGGAGTGTTATTCCCAGAATGACCTGTAGCTGTTGGGGGCACTGGTAAGCTGGTGACCTCTGTAGCTAGCAGGATGTTCTCATCGGACAGCATGGGTCTCTTGGCAGTTGGTCCTGGGAACTCAGCAGGCTGGTCAGCATCTTTAGATAAGGGGCCATGTCCCTTTAAGACCGTCTCTTTAGTAGTTGGGCCTCCTAAGGGAAAATTACAATCCACTGCAGAGAGACTGGATTGTACCCCTTCTAAGGGGGCTACGGGAGATATGGTGACAGTCAGTGACATGGGCCCTGGGGGCCATGGTACTCACATCCGAGGTGGTCATCTGGGGTCCGGAATAGGAGCACCAATAGTGGAGAGTTCCCTGTGTAGGGGTAGAACCGGAGTCCCAACCGGAGAGGATTGTTGCCGAGGATGGTCCACCATTTTGGACCTAGTGCAGAGAAGTCCAGCAGCTGTGGAATTCACTGAGGGTAGATAGCCATGCTCCGTAACAGGCCTGAGACAAGTATCCACAATGGAAGCCCAACACCTACAGCCTCGAAACAACCGGTGAGCAGAGGATGGCCTGAAGATTGGGTGTGCTGTCACCACGATCACAAGACTAAGAGTCCCGTTCTGATTCATTTAGTATAGCTGCAGGTGTCGCATGCATCCTGACTCTCCAGTCAGTGGAAATACCAAGTACTGATACTCTTAGGCTTCCAGCACACAAACAGTTTGTATCTCTGGCCACAGCTCTCTTGTCCATTTTTGTGGAAGGTGTGTCTTCTGTATTTTTCCTTATAGTTTCTGAGTTGCAGGTCTGCAAAAATCATTTATGATGATCTGCAAAAACATAGGTTGGTAAATGATTGTGTCACCTAGCAACTGATCTGCCAATAAGGACAGCACACAGATGACATCTTGTTCCCATAGACCTGCTCTGAGTTTTTCCCACAGGTAGACATGTGAACGTGAGCAAGCTGCACAAAGCTTTGCTTGCTCACATGGGGAAAATATGTTTGTGTCCATGATGGCTTATACTGTAGGAGGAGACAAAGAGTCATTGAGATAGCCGAGTGATATTCTCGGAAATTTCAGATGCTCCCGTAGTATTGAATGAAGGGCCAGACCACATGATCAACCTGCGCTTCATTCAATAAGTTAGAAAGGGGTCCTTTTTCTCGTGAACCGCAGGGATCTATTCCTGTGATCGGTGGTGGTCCTAGCTGTTGGAGTTCAGTTGAAAGTTCCCACAGTTTTCATTCAAAGTGTTGCCATTTATTTCATCTGGTGATATGTTAAAGTTGTTACAACCACTAGGGGCCGGGTGGAAGGAAAGAACTCATACTGCAACCTACACTCAGGTCGTTCTGGCACTGCTGGTTTTTGAGGCAACTCCTGACCTTAAGTTCTAGGGGAACATTGACGCAATACAAACTTCAGCAATTAAGTGTTGTGGGAGATGTGAAAAAAAAAAAAGAGGCCATACTTACCTTATCCTGGCACTCCAGTTCCATGTTAAAAATATAACATGGGACCTCTAAGCTCTGAGCTACTGCATAGCTCTCAACCGTCCAGGATTCAGCAAAAGTCCCAGTCTTTCACCACTGTCCCTCTGTCCAAGGCGGTTGGGAGGTTGTCCCATTGTTTCCTGCTCCCAGTCCCAACACACTACAGCTGCAGAGCAGCCAAGGCATCAGGACCAGGAGGTATGACCAGCTTCCTGCTACCTCCATACATGTCTGCCTCTACTCTTTAGCAGACATCTATGGAGGTAACACTTACCGTAGGCTGGGCCTGCAATCCTCTTTCTGGTCAGCTTAGAGCCAGAAGAAGAGAAAGCAGGACCGCTGATATGAAGGAGTTGGAGGAAAGGGGCCACAATGAGAAGAGGAGGAAGAAAAGGGCCACAATATGAGTGGGGGTAGGAGTACAGAATGCTAGGAGATTATAAGCATGGAGAGAAATAGAAGTGGGGGACCAAAAGTAAAAGGAGGATAGAATTAAAGACTTGCATTAGGGGATATTATATAGGTCCATAGTAGGGGTTGGCAACAGAAATGGGGCATTATACTATGTAGGGGCCGTTCAGGTCAAAATTATACTATTATTGGGGGTGAGACAACTGGTGGGCAATGGGACCATGTGTAATGACCTGCAATAGTCTGCAGATGGCAGGCTATTAGAGATCATCAGTAAAATTACTATATACTGCAATACAGTAAGTCGATCACCACAGTGCTTTAGGCTAGTCCGATGGGTTTCTCACTCATCCTAGCCCAAGTTCTGCACAAGTCTCCCATGCATGGAACACAGACCCGGGTGTCATATGATCCTTGCACTAACAGTACGGATCGGTTAGAGTCAATGCCATTGGGGGGTGCTGTCTCCTCTGCTGGACATCTGGGTACTTTCATTAGGTTCCCAGGTTTCTCCTCGGCAGGTGCCTGCTCAATTCAGCCCCTGGCTGGACCAAGCAGTCTGCCTGTCAGCCTATGCAAGTGTATATGCTAACACTTCTAATGCACTGCAAAACACAGTTATTGCAGTGCATTAGTATGAACAAGTGATCAGATTATCACTTGTTCATGCACCATTAAAGTAGAAATTAAAAAAAAATTAAAAAAATTAAATAAAATCCCAATTATTCCCAGCGGCAAACCTTACAGAGGAAAAATGCATCCAAATGTCCGAATTGCCACTTTTTTGCCATTTTGCAACATATAAAAGTTGAATAAAAGGTTATCAAAAGGTCGCAAAGTCCCCAAATTGTAGTAATGAAACCAACAGCTCATCCCGAAATAAATTACACCCTACACAGCGCCATACACCTAAATATGAAAAAGTTATTGGCAACAGAAAATGGAAAAATGTATTATTTTTTTGTTTAAAAGGTTTTGATTTTTAAAAATCTATTTAACCTAATAAAACCTATATAAACTTGGTTTCCCTGTGATTGTACAGACCCACAGAATTAATTAGAGATGTCATTTGGAGCGCACAATGAAAGACGTATAAACAGAGCTCACAAGAAAATGTTGCAAATATGGTTTCTTGTCAATTTTACCCCATTTTACATTTTATTTCTACTTTCCAGTACATGGCATGGGATATAAAATACTGTCACTAGGAAGAACAATTTGTTATGCACAAAAAACACCCTTATACAGCTGTATACAGGGAAAATACATTTTTTTAAAGTGGGGAACGATAAACAGAAAATAAAATAGAAAAAGCCTATCAGTGGCAAGGGGTTAAAAAGCCCCCTATACCACATAATAAAAAGTTTACAAAACTGAGTAATTCTCTGGGATAAGGGGTTTGTGGTACCTAAGGCGGCTTCCACACATGGGATTTTGGTTGTGTTTTGTAACCAAATCTAAAGGCTCCAACCGTGATCACATTACATTTCCAACGCATTAACTAAATGCAAAGGAAATGCAATATTATCTCAACATGTGATTGCTGGTGGAGCCTTTGGATTGCAAAAAAAACACCACATGTGAACATTACCTAAGGGGCTCTGCAAACATCTGCCCTGTAAAAGTTTGATGGCGCTCCTTCCATTCTGTGCCCTGCCATGTGTCCAGACAGTAGAATACATCCACATGTGGGGTGCCCTCGTATTCAGAAGAAACTGCACAATATATTCGTGGATGCATTTTCTAGTTTTATTCAGCTTAAGTGGGTACATTTTATGGCTAAATGGATGTATTAATGATGCAATTAGTAAATTCTAAATCAAACCTTCATTTTGTATGAAGTTCTGTAATATACTTAAAGGGTTAAAAAGCTCCCTACCTGCTGTTTTAAATAGTTTCAGGGGTGAACTTAGAAGAACAGAGTAATATGTGGGGGTTTCTATTAACAAAACTTTCCAAACCCCTATAGCAGAGACTGTCTGCACCTAGAGACTGCAAGTAGAGTGTCAGCAGAGACTGTTTGCACCTAGAGACTGCAAGTAGAGTGTCAGTAGAGACTGTCTGCACCTAGAGACTGCAAATAGAGTGTCAGCAGAGACTGTCTGCACCTAGAGACTGCAAATAGAGTGTCAGCAGAGACTGTCTTTTTTGTCCTTCTTTCTTTATCCAAAAAGCTGGGAGGCATCAGAGGAATTGCACCTGTTCCTGCAGACTTACATTTAAAGTCCCATTTAAAATACATAAGCCGCCATCCTGTCCACCCTCCTCTGTCCCTCTGTCCCTCTGTCCCTCTGTCCCTCTGTCCCTCTGTCCCTCTGTCCCTCTGTCCTCCATGCTGTTACATACACACACTGCTTCCTGCTATCTGCACACTGTTCTGTTATGTAGGAAAACCCGCCCTTCCTCCGCCCCTTCCCGTGACATCACACCTACCAGGAACAACATCCATTGTAGATAGGATCCTGGCGACTGAGACAGCAGCCGGTGTGAGAGAGACTGCAGGTAACAGGAGACGGGCTGCACCCAGACTGACAGCTAAGCAGGGACTCGAGTAGACTGCACATAGCGTGACAGCAGAGAGAGATAGAGAGAGTGCACCTAAAGACTGCAGGCAGACTGACAGCTGGGAAAGACTGTGCTAAAGTGACAGCAGTTAGCCTGAAAGCACAGGTAGCTTGTATGTAGACTGACAGTAAACAAGCACTGCAAGTAGAGTGTCATCATAGAGACTGCAAGTACTGTTATTAGAGAGACTGCAAGTAGTGTCATCACAGAGAGACTGCAAGTAGAGTGTCAGCGGAGAGAGACTGCAAGTAGAGTGTCAGCGGAGAGAGACTGCAAGTAGAGTGTCAGCGGAGAGAGACTGCAAGTAGAGTGTCAGCGGAGAGAGACTGCAAGTAGAGTGTCAGCGGAGAGAGACTGCAAGTAGAGTGTCAGCGGAGAGAGACTGCAAGTAGAGTGTCATCAGAGAGAGCCTGCAAGCAGAGTGTCATCAGAGAGAGACTGCAAGTAGAGTGTCAGCGGAGAGAGACTGCAAGTAGAGTGTCATCAGAGAGAGACTCCAAGTAGAGTGTCATCAGAGAGACTGCAAGTAGAATGTCAGCAGAGACCATCTGCACCTAGAGACTGCAAGTAGAGTGTCATCAGAGAGAGACTGCAAGTAGAGTGTCATCGGAGAGAGAGCCTGCAAGCAGAGTGTCATCAGAGAGAGACTGCAAGTAGAGTGTCATCGGAGAGAGACTGCAAGTAGAGTGTCATCAGAGAGAGACTCCAAGTAGAGTGTCATCAGAGAGACTGCAAGTAGAATGTCAGCAGAGACCATCTGCACCTAGAGACTGCAAGTAGAGTGTCATCGGAGAGAGAGACTGCAAGTAGAGTGTCATCGGAGAGAGAGGCTGCAAGTAGAGTGTCATCGGAGAGAGAGACTGCAAGTAGAGTGTCATCGGAGAGAGAGACTGCAAGTAGAGTGTCATCGGAGAGAGAGACTGCAAGTAGAGTGTCATCGGAGAGAGAGACTGCAAGTAGAGTGTCATCGGAGAGAGAGACTGCAAGTAGAGTGTCATCGGAGAGAGAGACTGCAAGTAGAGTGTCAGCAGAGACAGTCTGCACCTAGAGACTGCATGTAGAGTGTCAGCAGAGACAGTCTGCACCTAGAGACTGCATGTAGTGTCAGCAGAGAGAGAGACTGCTCCTTGAGTAACATCACAGAAAAAGTGAGAGAGACTGTAGTATGAGTGACACAGAAAGACTGCACTTAAAGTGACAGTGGATATAAAAACTAGTCTGAATGACAGCAGAGAGATAGGGGCTTCAGTACAAGGTAAGACTGCGGATAAAGTGACCACTGAGAAAAACATTATGTGACTGCAGAGACAGACACTACTTTGAGTGACCACAAAAAGAGATTGCATGTTATGTAGAGTGACAACTGAAAGAGAAGCTGCACACAGATAGAAGAGAGACTACAGGGAAACTGCCAGCAGGTAGAGAGACAGACTACATGTAAAGTGACTGTTTCCCACAGACACAGAATGAAGCGAGTTACAGCAGGTGACATCCAGATTTCAAGGAGACGGGAGATGTGACATCCTGAAGCTTCTATCACAAGTTAATTACGAGATGAGTCGTCAATGATGTCATCTTTGCAGAGAGAGGCTGAAGAGACAGGTAAGTGTCTATTCTGCCCCTATTGTAGAGTGACGCATTAGTCTGGAAGACAAGGCTTGGGATACATAATGTGGGCTGGATGTAGCTGTCATAATGTCTTTGATCTTGTCCTCACAGGTGAAGACATGGAGAGCATGAAGTGCAGTGCTCCACCAAACAAAGACAAGAGGTGGAAGTTCCTGATTGCAGGGGTTATCATAGCTTGGCTTCTACTGGTCCATCTCCTGGTGAATGTTTGGGTACTCCTCTTATTCTCAGGTATTATGGCTGCCATCGGAGCATGGTTGGGCCCACAAATTGTACTCAGCAGCACCACCCCAATTCACCTGGAAAGGTTTATCACTTTGGAACACAACATCCAGTCTCCAGACACTGAAGGTCAGTTGGACAAGGAGATCGGCCTGACCATCCAAAAGATTGTCCGCGATTTTGTATCTTCCTGGTATCGAAGACTTAGTCACGAATCCACATTTGAAGATGAGGTCAGTGGAGTGATGTGGGATTTGTCCATGGAGCTAAAGAAGAGGTTGAGCTCAACAGATCGGGATGATCTAACCCGGAAGTTGCTCATTTTGGCTGGTTGTCACCTTCAGTGCTACAAATGGGCTAAAGCACGTGTGCAAGGCATTAGCAATCCATATGAGAGGGAATCTCTTTTATGGGAAGCCTATCAGGAGCTGAGTCCTGCCCATCAGGCCATGTCAAGTCCTACAGATGAAGTAGCCCATACTCGGTGGTTGGTGGATTTCCTACTGACAGAGCTAGTTGCTTTGCCACATCTGGAGACCCGGACAGGAAAACACTTGGTGGTAGAGCTTATTGCCTGTAACGTAATCCTTCCCCTTGTGGCAAGAATGTCTGAACCAGACTGGATCAACATTGTCCTAACCAATGTATTCTCTAAACTGCCTCTCAAAGTAGACACTGAGAAAGATGATTCTCCAGCTCCGCCAGCTGTTCCCAGGTCACTTCCTTTGGGGCCCAGTCAAGAACCGGCTCTGCAGCACAGCCTTCCCTCACCACAGATGGTTAACATCTCTAGCTATGACATGATAGATAGCACTGACCTAGAACATGAAGTGGTGGGGAGGACAAGAGACACAATAGAAGCCACGGTGGAACTGGCCTCATGTAAAGATAAGTTAGATCTCTTCTCAGTTCATTATCTGCAGCCGCCAAAACCCAGCAGCCCCTTTTTCCTCTGTGAGGAATCTGAGCTGGAGTCTCCGCTGTCTGATTTGGGGCGGGATGTGGACCCTCCATTGATGAACTCTTCTGATGACCTATTATCTGACTGCTGCTTGGATGCGCTGACCCCAGCTGAAAGCCCTATCGTCCTGCCTCATGACGAAAATGGTTCTGCCCTGTCAGAAGAGGCCTGTATGTCCATTCATGGTGGGGCACCGTCTCGTCCGGAGATCCTTATTGAGTCCACAGATCTGGCGCCAGAGTTTGTTACTTCACCTCCTATTGACAAGGATGGGTTAAGTCCAATTGATGCTGTACCTGTTATTACATCCTCCCCCACTGCTCCTCTTCATCCATTCAGTTTTGTACCTCTCAGCAGCCCTGATGGACCGGTACTAATCCAGAACCTCCGGATTACAGGTACCATAACAGCACGGGAGCACAGTGGGACAGGCTCTCACCCCTACACTCTCTACACCATAAAGGTAATTGGTCTAGCCATAGTTCTGAAGATCTGGTGATGATAAGTAGCTTCCATAATGAATATATATCCCGTTTGGGCCCAGGATCCATCATTTATCCTACTGCCTTTACTCCTGCATATTCAGTCTTCACTGTAATTTTATGTAAGAAAATGTAATGTTGGCTGATTGTTGACTGTGTGAATAGTATTAGGTAGTGAGTTTACATAACAATCATGCATGTTGTTTTTTTGTTTAAAGGAAATTTACCATAAAAATGAAGCATGATAAGCCAGGGATACTTACTCCAGGCACCCTAATTGTGGTAATCTTATTATAATCGTTATCCAAGGATTCCTTCCTTCTAAAATAAACTTTTAAAATTAGGCTAATAAGTATGAAGGGCTCCTGGGGTGTTACTAGAGCCTCTTCATTCTGCAGATTCTCTTTTAAACTCCCCCCCCCACACAGTGTGCTGAAATTTCTTCTTCTGCTGCAGTAAAATAACAGCAGGCGGAGAAGGGGCTCTGGTGTCGCCCCCCCAGAACCCTTCAGACTCATCAGCATAATTTTAACAGTTGAATTTAAAAGGAAAGAGGCCATCCATAAAAATGAAGATCACCACCTTCACAGTGCTTGGCTCGATAAATAAGTGCCCCTGCGTTATCATAATTGATTTTGATGGTAATTTCCTTTAAAGCGTATAGCTGTGTTTTAATTTAATTAGTGTTGTGGTTTTCATACCAATGAATAGGGGCACATGGACTGAGCACCTTTTTCGGGACTAAAGCGGCTTGCACAGGTATTTAAAAATTGTGGCACACACGACTCTTTCTGTGGCACAGCATGCAGTAGCCTCAATGTGACACAAATTAGGGTGTGTGTCCTTGGATATCCCGACTGATTCGGCTAATTTAACTTTTAAACTGTGTCGCAAGCCCTATGTTTAACATGCACCACAAAAAGGAATGTGAACTCCGTCGGACCTGAGTGGAGAAGCGACGCATTCATGATTTCAGGCGCACAATCTTAGTGAATAGCCACATGGTGCATTATAGACGGACAATATGAACTCCAGTGAACTCCGGTGACCCTGTAAGTAAATGTGCCCCATGGAGTCTCCCCCTATGCGTGAACCTTCCCAGAATGTTTCTCAAAGCATCTATTCTAGTGTGTTTGGTACTAAATGTAACTGGAGTATTATACATTATGGCACCTCTTTATTGTGAGGATGGCCCTGGTTATCACTGGAGCAGAAGACTTTGTATGTATCTGGTACATTGTGGGTTCAGC
Source organism: Engystomops pustulosus (assembly GCF_040894005.1). Lineage (NCBI taxonomy): Eukaryota > Metazoa > Chordata > Amphibia > Anura > Leptodactylidae > Engystomops > Engystomops pustulosus. The sequence goes on along the minus strand of NC_092416.1, from coordinate 79,984,342 downwards.
TTTGGATGAGAGTGGAATGTTAGATATGATACATGAGCACAGTTACTCCTTATAAAGCATGCTCCATATGTATTGTCCGCTCGCAGTCCCCACGGTGCAATGTTTCTTCCCACCCTTGAGATTCTGATTAATTCAAATAGAAGTCGACAAACGAGATCTAATCACTGGAACATGTAAAGTTAATCAGGATTTGTTGTACTGAGCAACTTCAAAGGTCCGGTAATAGCGCCGGGCGTCTGGAAGGGGCTGAGTGTAAACCCACGGGGTGTCGCTTCTTCAAAGAAAGTGAATGGAAGTCGGTCAGGCATTTAATTAAAGAAAGAACAATGTATGTGAGGGAAAGTGACCGTGGCAGATGTGCAGCGTGAATATTAACAATTCCTGATGGAACATGCGTGTAATATTCTGCGGCTGGGAGATGAAGAGTGCTGGGGCTGTAAAAGTATTCCTTCATGAATGTCTCTTGTATCATACAGTATGACACTGCTCTGGACAGCCAATCCCTGGGCACCCTGCAGCCAATGGCGTATCACACTGTCAACCGCAGGTACCGCGAGTTCCTCAACTTACAGACACGTCTGGAGGAGAAAGCTGAGCTGCGCAAGTTTATCAAACGTAAGATACTTATCCAGGGTGTAAATGTTTCCCTACCCATGGTCACCAGTGAAGTTTTTGCTGCAATATTAAGAGATTTGCCTAATTGCATTGCTGTTAGCATTTGCAATGTTAACATATGCATTTACACCATGGCGACATTCACGTTTTGTTAACACTGTGTTAAAGGAATGTTAACCTGATGTAAATGCATTGCGTTAACATTCCTTTTTCTAAATGCAGATATTAACACAATGCAGTCAGGCAAATCTCCTCTCCTCAAATGTTGTATCGCTATTCACAATGTAAATGCTGCATGTGGCGCAGCCTATAACTCAGCTTGTGGACAGGAATTGAACCATTAATACATGATCAAAACACTATATTTTACTTATTAATTAGATAGGGCTTGCTGTCAGTGAACATCCATTGTTTGTACCAGAAACTAACCCATTTCTCTTCAGATCTCAAAGTTTATTACAATGGTATCCAGTCTAGACAATCCGGCATGTGCTAAACAGCTTGGACCCCAGACACTTTGCACAAATACAAGTTGTCAGCATTATCAGCATCAAACTGTGGCTGCAACACCTGATTGTGTCACCCTACATCATTGTAACTAATGCGTATGATGCTTTTTTAAACACATTGCAGGAACACATGCGTTTTTACATGTTACACGGTTTTCTTCATTGCTGGAAATGTAAGCAGCTGTGTTAACATTTACACAGCCGCTTACATTTACAGCAATGTAGTAAAACGCTTTCAAACAAACTAAACACATGGGGGGACATTTACATAAAGTGTCGGTGTCTGCATTGGCTTTGTTACCGACCTGCTCTCGGAAAGAAGATACACATTTAATATTGTGTAGCTTTGCAGATACATTTCTGGTGCCGAGACCATTTTCTGTCCCTGGGACCAAAATCTGTCCCGAGCACCAGAAATGTGTCCAACAGTCAGAGAACAGGCTGCAGTGCAATAGCACTGTTTTGTGTCCTTTCTAGACCAAATTTCTTTTGGTCTACTTTACGCCAGTTTACAGCGTCCAAAAATGGCTGTGACACATATTAATTGTGTCTGAGTTTCCACTCCGCCAAAGCCACGCCCCTTTTCAGAGAAGAGTCGGAGCAGACGGAAAAAGTCATTTTTTCTGTCCCCGACAGCTAATAAATAGGTCTGAGAGCAGAAGATGCGGTGAAAGCGCCACAAAACTGGCGGAAACACCATAGTAAATGTCCCCCAAGGTAGCATGTAAAACGCATTGCAAATGCCACATTTGACCACACCCTCAGATTTCAATGCCAAATCCATTTGGTTACATTAACAGCAAGTGCAGGGCACTTCAGTCTTAGGACATGAAACGGGTGTCATTGCGAACCTCTTTGTAGTGCAAGCCATCCAGTTTACCTGAATGAAGTTGCCCCCACCCACCTTGTCCAAATGTAACAAAATTGGTGTCAAGCGTGCTGGTATGTACTGCAGGTATGTACTGCTGGTATGTACTGCCGCTATCGTTTTTAAGATGCCGTATTAACTAATTTGTTAAGTTCAATAGGTCAGCCCCTCCCCACATCATCATCCGAATCAAACAAAAGTGGTGTCGTTTGTGCAGCTATCATTTTTAACCCCTTAAGGACCAGGCCCTTTTTCAAAAATCTATAACTTTTTTATTTTTCCATGTACAGAGCTGTGTGATGGCTTATTTTCTGCGTAACAAATTGCACTTCGTAGTGATGGTATTAAATATTCCATGCCGTGTACTGGGAAGCGGGAAAAAAATTCTAAATGCAGTGAAAATGATGAAAAAACACATTTGCGCCATTTCTTGTGGGCTTGGTTTTTACAGCTTTCACTATGCGCCCCAAATGACAGGTCTATTTCATTCCTTGGGTCAATACGATCACGGGGATACCAAATTTGTATAGATTTTATAATGTTTTCATACATTTAAAAAAATTAAAACCTCCTGTACAGAAAAAAAAATCTTCATTTTGCCGTGTTCGTGCGCTAATAACTTTTTCATATTTCAGTGTACAGAGCTGTGGGTGGTGTCATTTTTTGCGACTTCTGATGACGTTTGCAATGCTTCTATTTTTAGGACTGTGCGACCTTTTGATCACTTTTTATATAATTTTTTCTATTTTTCAAAATGGCAAAAAAATGCCATTTGCGACTTCGGGCGCTATTTTCCGCTACGGGGTTAAACGCAGTGAAAAACGGTTATTATATTTTGATAAATCGGGCATTTTCAGACGCGGCGATACCTAATGTGTTTATGATTTTCACAGTTTTTTATATTTATATCAGTTCTAGGGAAAGGGAGGTGATTTGAATTTTTATGTTTTTTTTTTTTAATATAATTTTTTTGTTTTTTACTTTATTTATTTTTTTTTTTAGTATTTTTCAGACTCCCCAGGGTACTTTAACCCTAGGTTGTCTGATTGATCCTACCATACACTGCCATACTACAGTATGGCAGTATATGGGGATTTTGCATACCACATTGTAATAGATAGCCTAGATTATTATCACCTCGGATCTTTGTGTGATGCGAGGCTGTCATGACAACGGATCGCCGCTCCCCGGTGACATCAGGGGGAGCGACGATCGGAGCCAAGATGGCGGCGGCCAGGTGCCGCAGGCTCTTTAATGCCGCCGGCAGCGATCAAAGGGTTAACACCCGCGATCGGTGCAAGCACCAAACGTGGGTATTAGCGACGGGCGTTTGCTTCATTATGAAGCAAATGCCCGCTGAGTATCAAGAGGGCTCAGCCCGTGAGCCCTCTTCATACTCCCCCATGCGCAGCAAGACGTAAGGGTACGTCTTATTGCGCTATGGGGTTAAGGTATGTTTAGGTGTTTACATAAGTTAAGGTGTTTGGGATGAACTGATAGAACAAAACAAACCTAGTGACACTTCTCTGGATTGATCACCAGAGGGAGAAAAAATTAACAATACGTTTAACGATAGCGGCACAAACAAACTTTTTTACTGTACAAACCAGCACAAACCAGCACAAACGTTTCACACCACTTTTGTTTGATTCAAAACAAAAGCAGCACAAACAAAAATTTGAGCAGCACAAACGTAGCAGAATTGATTGGCACTAGTTTTGTTTGATTTCGGTAATATGGTGGGGGTGGGCTGGTTGACCTCTGATGACCTCTGGAAACTTTTATTAATATCTTAAAAACGATAGTGGCACAAATGTTTGACACCAATTTTGCTAGATTTGAACAAGGTGAGGGGGCCAACTTCACTTGGGTATCCAGCTTTACTGGAGCAGTCACTACATTGTCACACATTTTGTCTGTAATAATACTAGCTGGTAATCTGCCATCCCTGTTGTCTTTGTTATTTTCAGACATTAAAGGACCAAAGAAGTTCCTTCCTGATTTACCATTTGGGAATATGGACAGTGAGAAGGTGGAGGCACGGAAAAGCCTTTTGGAGTCATTCCTTAGGGTCAGTGGGTTAAATAGATGTGGGCACTGACAATATAGCTGTGGAGGATTAACCCCCCCCCCCAAGGACACTGGAGCCACCTCCCTTGTTTTACAATTTCAATGTTGATTTTTAGCAACTTTGTGCGGTGCCGGAAATTGCGAGTAGTGAAGAAGTACAGGAATTCCTAGCACTTAACACTGATGCTCGGATTGCATTTGTAAAGAAGCCATTCCTGGTGTCCCGGATAGACAAGGTACATAAAGAGTTATATGCCACAGAGACCTTATTGCAATGTGGATGTGCAGATAACATAGGAAATCATCCTGTGATTGATTACTATAGCGGCTGGGTTACTGGTGGAGAGGGTGGGATCGTTATGTATTGTAAGGGGTTCACTTTAATGTGCAACTAGTTTGTATATAATGATAATGGTGTAATCTTTCTGCTGTAGTTATTAACTATATTTACTTTTATCTTACTGCAGATTGTAGTAAACGCCATCGTGGACACTCTGAAGACGGCGTTCCCACGCTCAGAACCACAAAGTCCGACTGATGAACTTAGCGAGAATGAAGTTGATGGGAAGAGTCAGAATGACACAAAGAAAAGCACAAAGTCAGTGATCTGACACTTGTGGAGGAACATCATGCATTTTCCTTATGTATTCAGTTCATGGAGGATAATACAAGCTGTAGAAAGCAGCAGTTTCCCTACGTAGCACTAGGAGCAGCACCCTTTACTTTCCACTTTTATTGCCAGCTTTAGAGTCTATAAATCTCAGTACATTATAGTCAGGGATTTTCATATTCTATATATCTGTTACTGGAAAAAAGGAAAACTACTCCGTGTGCAAAATCGAAAAAAAATTCCTGAGCCTGACAATGTCGGTATCCTATCAGATTGTATATATTATAATATTTCTACTGTCTGCAGGAACCCTGAGCTGTAACAAAGATTCCCTTCATATCTTTCCCTGTATCTCTCCCTCCTCCCAGATTAAGGAAGGCATAAATGATGCAGAGATGGAGGGGAAAGATCTGCAGATTTCCTTAATTTTTCTTTAATTTTTAAATTTTTTTTTATTTACACTTTTAGTTATGCAGGTTATGTTTAGCTTTCGGTAAATGTGCTCCGCATTCATAAACTGTCATAGCCTGTAGATGTTGTACTGGGCCATCATGTAACAGACAACCTTTCACCGATTATAATAATTTTGGACAAGTCAAGTTTACATTTGCACCAATTCTGCTGTTACTGTAAAAATGTTATACATTATGAATGCAGGTAAATTGCTTTGTTACTTTGCTTTGTGTCTCATTAATCATTATCTGGTGTTGACAGGTCCCGTCTCCGATTTCCTTCTAGCAAAATTGCTCCAGTGCTTAGCTCAGCTGATGCGCAGGAAAAGATTTTGTACTCTTTACGAGATGGCAGCACGGTGAGCAGAGGTTACCACCTGTCCACGGGGAAATCCATCATTGTTTCATTACATAGATAGGTCTGTCAGTAGGAGGAGCCTAGGGTGAAGAGTGGGGGAGGAGAAACATTCATAGAGAACCGTACTGGAAATGCAAAATGTAAGTGGCTTGGCCAGGAACGATTTTCTTGTACAAGTGCTATGCAGGTCTACGCTAGACAAAATGCAAACACCGCCTGTTGTGCAATCCAAATGTCCAATGTTCTATCCTTTCCAAGAAGAGGGCAGCATGCATTACTGTGATCTGAGTTGTGCATTAAATTCGCCCATTGAAATCACTAGGGGTTTTAAAAAAAAATTAATGGACAGCATCCGGATGTCATATAGAATTGTGCGGCACGTTTTAATTTTTTTTGTGAGCTTTTTATGTATCTTGTAAGCATCAGACACATACACCAGATGTATGTTTAGAGAACGATTCATCTATTGTGTTTCAAGAGTCTTTATGTAAAATCTATATAACTTTTATTTCTATTTACCATCGCATTGCAGACTACATTATTCCACATGTAGGATCACGTAAAAAGATAATGTATTTCTATACAGTATGCACATATCTCAGTAACCTGCAAATACATTTGTTTAGAATCTCCTGTCAAATAATACATTTTGAACTTCACTAGTGAATAAGCTGCATTAAGCATTGTGGGCGATAATGGTTCTTCAGATAGATAACACCTAATGCACCTTGTCCTTCACCCCAGGTATCTGACATTCTGTCCATTAGTGCAATGGAGTCCTTCATTCAGAAGCAAGAGAAACTGCTGGCAGAGATGGTCGAGTCTCCGGAACGGTCATCATCAGGTGGACCGCAGTTCTTCACCATGAATCCTCAGGCAGCAGGTAGGAACAAATGGATAATTAGTGTAAAGGACAAATGATAGCAGAACCTCAACATCTTCCTGCTCATATAGACCTCTTGTATTTCTATTGAATAGGTCTGGAAGGTAATCTGTCGGTGGTGGCCCTGGAGGTCCTGTGGCTTCTGATGAGAGATCAGTGGAGCTGGCTGTGTACAGACACAATGCAGAAGGTCACTCGCCTCCTTTGTGGTAGCCTCATCCAGAGGTAAAAGCTGTCCTATGCCTTTCATAATGCAGGAAATGTATGTTATAACCACACATAACTTTTAACAGAGGAGCTTGATGCCTTTTTAAATGGTTGAAGAGAAACATTAAGTCAGTGGACAACGCTGTGCATACCAATTAGGAAGTGGTAGATCATATGTGTAACAAAAATCCCTATATATAAAAATACCAATATATAAGTTCCGTATATCCCAAATACCAAAAGTATAGTTTATTGATATTACACCTACAAACAATTTAAAAATGAATAAGATCAGGGAATAAAAAACAGTGGTCTCAAAGGTAAGGTAGCAGATCAAATTGATCAGTTTCAATATATAGACCCAAAAGAAATAAGTACAAGTACAAACAATATACAAAAATAAAGTAAAAAATAATAGTATATGATGTAAATGATGACAAACATAAGATACAAGACTGTGTTCAGGGGCCCAGAACTTATCTACATGTGTCTATCACTTATGTTTAAAGTTATAGAGATCATAGAGGGATTTTCTTGGACTAAAATATTGATGGCCTATCCCTAGCATTGGTCATTAGTATCAGATTGGTGAGGGGTTTTGAGTCCACACTGTTTTCCCATATACTACCATACTACAGTATGGCAGTATATGGGAATTTTCCTTCTTATGAGACAGCCTCGGGTCTTTAGAAGACTGGAGGCTATCATGGCGACAGATCACCGCTCCCCGATGACGTCACAGGGAGTGTCAATCCTCGCCAAGATGGCGGCGCAAGATCGACGTGCTAGAACTGATCGCGGGTGTTACCGGTAAGTCTTTGCTGCAAAATGCATTTAATCTGTTAAATTAACAATACTGCACCTAAAACCACCTCTATCACTGATTGTGATGCAGTTGTAACTGCAACGTGTGACTTCACCCTTGAATTGCCTAATGTTTTAACCTGGTGGAACTTAAAAGATACACACAGACCAATTCAATTAAAAATTGCATATGCAGCAAAAATTTAAGAGTTGCAGCTCCTTGGTTGACCAGTGGCTGGCACTATTAGCAGTTTATTGGTTTTGGATCTGAATTTGCAATAAGCCTCAATTCGCCATGTGTTGTTGCGGCCTATTTGTCATTACATTGCGCCTCTTTAAAGATGTTTGCACCCGATTTATTATACTATTGCATTTATATGGGTGTAAATTATTATGAAATAACACGCAATTCCTGACCATGCTTAATAAAAGCGCAACAAATTGCACCTTTTGTAAAATGTACACCTAGTAAGGCGCAAAAAAACCCTGCATTTGACAAAGAGCCAAAATGAAAAAGACAAATGAGGTGCAAAAATAGGCGCAAAAAGAGTACAGAGAACTTAAAAACGGCTCCTGGAGTCACAATTTTTGCAGTCCAAGAATCAGTCCTTCAACTGGTACCCTCCCTCCCTTGTCTTTGCTCCAGATAATGTGAAAAACACAACAGCCATCAGAACAACTAGATTCTGGTGCAAGTCACAGCTATAATCTAGCCATGACTGGCTTAGGCTAAATTTACACCTAAGTTCATCAGTTTCCTTCCACTTATACTTTTATAGTGGGAAAAATAGCGCAGGAATCTGTGTCTTTTTTTTTTTTTTTTAACTTTAATTGATGAATGAGTTATGGAAGATATAAACAAAATGAGAAAAGGCAAGTGTGTATGGGCAACAAAATCAAGCAACTTTATTACAATATACAAAAATACACAGATACAAAAAGTCCCAAATATATATCTTAAAACCACTTAAAATAGTGTACAAATACACATCAGCAAACAACAGAGTGGGTCCAAGCTGGTAATAAGGACCCACTCACAGCCAGTTATGGAAGATCACAGAAGATACATTAATCCCTTATCACCGACCCTTGTTTTCAGCTCCATGACCAGACTTGATTTTTCAAATCTGACATGGTTATAACTTTTTAAAGCTTTAACATATCTAGGTGATTTTGAGATTGTTTTCTCGTGACGCATTGTACTTCATGATAGTGGTAAAAGTTTTGCGTTTCATTCTGGAAAAAAATGAAAATTTGGCAAAGTTTCGGAAAAAATCTTCATGTTCAAAGTTTGAAATGTTCTGCACTACAGACAGGAAGTAAAACTACCCCAAAATCTAGATAACTAACATTTCCGGAATGTCTGCTTTATGTTAGAATGATATTTTATCCATCCTCTCCTTTTCTAGGATGTTACGAGGCTTAGATTTTAGGTGCGATTTTTCAAATTTTGAGGGACAACTCGGCTTCCAACTCACTTTGAAAGGCCTAAATCATAGTAAAACCCCATAAATTACCCCACTATATAAACTACACCCACCCCTCAATGTATGTAAAACAACTTCTATTAAGTCTATTAACCCTTTAAATTTTTCACATGGGTTAAAACAAAATGGAAATGTGATTTAGAAACTTTTGACGTTTTTTTGAAAATAAATTCATTTAGGCCAAAAAAAAGACACTTTTATAATGACTAAAATGATGAAATGCTCTGCAACGTTTGATGCCCAATTTTTCCCAAGTGTATCAACACCTCATATGTGGTGGTAACCTGCTATATGGGCCCACTGCGGGGCTTAGGATCAAAGCAGCGCTTTGTACAGGCTATAAAATTTACATTTTTTTTTTTGGTAATGCCAACATATGATTCTTATTATTTGCGAGGTGAGATACAATGTATAGGTAATTAATTTTGGGGGTCTCTAGTTAATTCATGAGATTTTATTAACAATTTCAAGGGGGATACAAACAAAATGATCCATTTTGATTTTGGATCTTTAGCAATTTTTTTCCCCCACTCACCGTAACGTAAAAATAATAGTTTATCTTTGTGCTTTGGTTTGCATTATTTTTACTATCAACAAAATTTTAGGGGCATAACTTTTGTATTTTTCTGTTCAGAGATCTAGTTGAGGGCTTATTTTTTGTGAAAAGAGTTGTTCTTTTCAGTCGTATCACATAAGGACACGTAACATTTTTGATCACTTTTTAGAACATTTTTTGTGAGGCTCTTTGATTAAAAATTGCATATTACGGGAAGTTTTTCATATATTTTTTTAGATTTATAGTACAGATTTATAAGGATGCAATGATACCAAATATGTACTTATTTCTGTTTTTTTGTGTTTTATATACTTCATTTGGTTTTTTTAAGTAATTGGGCTGATTAGGGGACTTTTATTTTATTTAATTATAACTTTTTTTTTTTACATTTTCCACTTATTGGCTTGAACACTGTTCAAGGCTTAACACTGCAATACTGCGCATACTCAGTTACATATAGCCGGGTCCTGCCAGGAGGCAGAACGCGATGTGCAGAGAAGCCGACAGCCTCGGGGCACTCACCGGAGCCTATGGGTAGTGCAAGATGATCAGAAGGCTTTCTGTAGGTTCTGAGCAGTCTTCTGTCTCCCCTCATACTCTGTGTTCCTTCTCTTGCTTTGATTCACAGGTGGCTGGAGGTCCAAGTGGTGAATTTTACATGTCTGCAGCGCTGGGTACTTTACCTACGTTTACTTCAGCAAGCTATCTGGCCAGGGGGGTCCCTCCGCACTCAACCCAGACCTGTAAGAACACAGGAACAAAAAGAAGCCGCGCGCAGACAAGCCCTGCAAAGCCTGATGGGCATCTTACCAGGTGTGTCCTAGTCCCTTTTTCCATGTCACTCTTCTCTATTCTGGTTCTGATTCATATGTGTTCTGTCTACAGATATGGTGCAAGAAATATTAGGAGTAGAGAAGTGTCAACTTGTCTGGCAAGCAGTACTGGACTCCCTGCAACACCCTCAGATAAACCGGTAAGGAAAGTTATAGGAAGATAATGGAGCAGGAAAAAAAACAACGAGCTTTACCTTAACAGAGGCTTTTTAAAAAATGTATAGTACCCATGAACATTGGGATAATAATATACAACATCAGTGCACACGAGCAGTATATTAAATGCAGCATAAGCAATAATAATATACTGTACCACTTTACATGATACATATATAAAAATGATAACAAAATTATAGATCTAAAGAAATATTGTACAGCATCACACCACATGCTTGCAACTTATACAAAATGACACATAGCAATGGAGGGAGGTGACACCACAGAATGTAGTGATAACTAATAATCAATTAAAGAAATGATAATTACTGTATTTTTTGGACTATAAGACACACCCCAGATTTAGTCATCCAAAAAAGGAAAATTATATTTTACAGCAATTAAAATATCCCAGTTGGTCACGCACCAGTACACACAGCTCTCCTACATCCATACATTAACACACACAGCTCTGCTACATACATGCATTTACACACACAGCGCTGCTACATCCATTCAATCACACACACAGCTCTTCTTCACACACATGAACAGAAATAGGACCACACTCGGCATAGAGCTGCTATGTACACTATGCACTATTATACTCACTGGACACTGCTATATACACTGGGCACTGTTATACTGACTGTGTATTGCTATGTACACTGGAAGCTTCTATATACACTGGGCACTGCTATGCACACACAAACACGCACACTGGGCACTGCTACATACACTGTGCTCTTCTATGTACACACACAGGAACACTAGCAGGGCACTGCTAAACACAGAAACACACACATGTCCTCTTCTTACCCTGTCCTAGCCCTTAGCTTCATGAGGACCTTGAGAGATGTAGGAGGCCTCTGACATCACTCCATATCCTGGGTGTTACAGTTGGGACACTGCTAGGAGAGGTAAAGAACAGTGTGGAGGCTGCTCTCTTAGAGATTGCGTGAAGCACTACGTCAGCACCTCACCCGATCTCCATTACAGCGATCAAGAGGGTCTGCTGGATCCCCCTGACCTTCGGACAATAAGACGCAAGTACATTTTAGCAAGATTTTTTTCTTGCTAAAAAGTGCGTCTTGTAGTCTGAAAGATACAGTAATAATAGGAAGGTTTCTGTGGCGTTGTAGTTATTGTTGATATTTTCTTCTCTCCTCAGACATCTGCTCTACTGTATATGGGACATTATTCTGGAAAGTGTGACATCGGTTAACCCCTCATAGGGTGACATCATCCTGTAGTGATCCATTTCATAAGAAATAAGTTACTGTGGTTTGAAGGACATTATCCTTGAACAAGTCTCTGCTGCACCTTCGGTAGTTGTTGGGTGAGAAGAGCAGGAAGACGTGACCACACATTACAACGATCTACAGACATGGCTGCCTTCTAGATGTCTAGATTCAGTTTGGCTTTGTTGCATTGTGCGTGACTGTTAGCTCTTTGTCTTCTGAACATTCACTCCTGGTGTTAATGTGGTTCTGAATGTAGAACATTTCCTTCTGATTCTATAACATTGTGGTTGTAAACAGTCCTCCTCTCCCCTGGTTGACAGATGAGGCCACATTTTTTAAATTTGCAAAAATACACTTAAGAGTATGTGTACATGGCCATATATGGGTTCAGGAGCTAGCCACACAAATTGCGGCTACCTCAGTCCCACCATAGAGGTCTGTTGTGAATGGTCGCGGTGCGGTAAATAGCGCTCACCCCTCCCATCACCACCCAGTGGAAAGGGACCTCAAACATTACCATGGCCATGTGCACATATCCATACACTATATGGGAAGGTGATGTCATATGTCTTTTCACTGGATTTAAAGGGCCCCACACAAAGTAGTCCTTGAAACTAACTGTGAAAAAGGGTTCTGCTTTTTCTTATGCCTGATCTTCTTCAAGTTGGTCTGTGGGAGTTGGAATGGTCACTGTACTGGTTATCACACAGATTTTCAAGCAACGGATATAAGAAATGGTACAATTGAATTTTATATAACATTTCAAAAGAATGAATCTACTGGGGGGTATTTATTTTATGAAAAGTGTAAAGCTTTGCACTAAATGCACATTCCAAGGAGGTTGGGGGGCATATTCATAGGTTGCTCTGCTGTATAGCTGTGATGCAATGTGAACCATTGTCAACTGGTTTCCAAAACCGCAGCAAAACCATCTCTTGTAATGCCAGGTTGTGTGTCAGGCTGCTGTTCATGTGGCACACAGCTGCATTTTTCTGCCATTTTTGCACTCCTCTTTGTGCAGGAATTTTGTATTATTTTGTGTCCTCGCTTCATGTAGTGTTTTATTATCATTTTGATTGCTTTTACATTATTATTTTAATTAGTAAATGAAGGTGAGTCTGACTTGTGAGTGATGTCTTTTCTGTACCCGGCTGGGAACCTTTCTCTCTGGGATAAAGGATAAAGGAGGTGAAGTCCATGAGGACTTTGGGTTGTGACTGAAATATGGCTGACATAGAACAAAAAAATATACTAGTGCTATAGACTTTTTAGCTGCAGAGGCAGTAACTTGCTGGAGCATAAAGTATTTTAGATCTTCAATGTGTAGTGGGAAGCTCTAATCATCGTCCTGCTGAACGATCGCGCAAATTCCGTTTAATTTGCCATCTCTGGGATTGTGCAGCAATAATCCGGCAGTCTTGTCTTTGAGCCATTGAGCAAACATCCCCCAATAGGTCGGAGCCGACACATATTTATCTTTCATTCCCTTTTACAAACATTACAGGATCTGGTACTGGAGGAAACTTGAAACGTTAATAAGTCAAGTGACATAATCCCTTATACAGAGAGAAGATTTGACAAGAGTCAATAGTGGGAAGTTACTGCAGAAAATGGTGAAACCAGAGAAATGCAGAACAAGTGGGTAAGAGAAGCCTCATAACATTGTAATGTCCTAATTCACTATAGCCACATTAAATGGGTTTTGATGGGATATGATTTTACAACTGATTCCTGTCCATAAAATGGCTGCAGGTGGAGGGTCATGTGATCTCTTACTGCCCATGAGCAATCGCCAGTTAGAGATCACATGACCCTCCATCTGCAGCAATTTTATGGACAGGAATGTCTGGCTGATGAGGAAAAAGACTGGAGACTTTACTTTACATATCATGAAAGCAGTGGAGAACTTTAAATAAATGTATATTGGTAAATTACCTCATATCCTGCCCACCACACACACACACATGATAAAAGGAGGGAAATGGCCTAAGTAATATTTGCAGAAGGGCCCCTTATGTGTAAGGCTAGGAGAAACCGCTACACAAATCTATCAGGGAGGACACAGCTATAAGGTACTGAAGCTTGGATTTCATATTCAATATTCTACATTTAGATGTTATATAAAATGTGACTCTGAGGGAAAGAAATGTGAGCTTAAGCTTTTTAGGTCAAGAAACAAATCCCACTGCTGAATATGTTTGACACTTGCTCTCAGCCCTGTGGAAACCTCCAGGAACTTCTTGACAATGGGTTCAGGGAGAGCAAAAATAGTATGTCTGGACTTTTAGTGACAAAATGATGAAACTTTTGCCCAGGCCGCTTTAAAGATATAAAGAAAACTATGGTGAGGTGGATTCAAGTTGTCAAACTCTTTGTCCTACACCTTGATTGGATTATGCTCTTGATTGCCTTTTTATGCCATTTTAAAGATTTTGTCAATCTGTATATTAGTAGAGGCATGATAGCCTTAAGCTATTATGGTTGAGGTCCTTAAGGTCAGGGCTGTGTTAAAGAAGACCTGTCTGGTCTTCCAACAATCAGTCTTTATGTGACATAAAAAAAAAGTTTTATACTCCCCTGGATGTGAGTCGAATGGGACACAGCTTAGGCACCAGCGCTTCCTCTCATGATGTGGTGACTGAAGCCGGGATAATAACCCTATACCAAAGGGAGCAAGGGATAAGGTGAGTATAAACTTTATTTTGATTTTTAATATCTCTTAAAAATACCAAATGGCCATTTGGGACACCAAACCACCCACTGGTTCTTACGGACCAGTGGTTTAGTGTCCCAAATCACTATGATAGGTTCCCTTTAAGTAACCTATCAGCAAAAATTGACCTAATAATCCACTGCCAGTAAGATGTTAAGCAACTAAACACCATTTTAAATCCTGTTCCTTTCAGGACCCAGTGTGTGGCATCATCCAGAAAATCAGCTTTGAAGCAAGCTGTAAAATGGTGCTATAAAGTAATGAAGGCAGAGAGTTTCGCACTAATGTCAGGCTCCCCTCTTCAGCGCGAACCAGACTTCCAGAAAAACATTTGGTGATAAACCTGGACTTTTGGGCATCACATACAGAAAATAGGGCATTCTGAGGTGGGGAGAGCTTGACTTCAGCGATAAACTCTACAGCTCCATGACTTTATATATACTGTTTACTTCTTGTTTCAAAATTGATTTTCTGGATGATGCCACTACACTTTATCTGAAAGATATTTAGCTGCTTGACAGCATACTGCTAATTTGTTAGGTTAAGACATGTTCCCTTTAGGTACTCTGACATCAGTGACAGTACTTCTTTATTCTACTATGTATACAAAGTATAAAATACATTTAAAAATGTCAGCATACACAAAATTTCCAAATATGCCATGCATCGTTGGCCACCTTATTGACTAAAAGGTAAATATGTGTGGAGCACAACTGTTGTGTCTGTGCTGCATCCAAACAGTGAGGTCTCTTCATAAGTCTTCCGCTAACATTGATATTAAGATAAGGATGATTTATGTAGCCAACCAGTTAGGATGAAGTGTCACATTGGTATTGATGAAACTGTGGTGGTTGGATGTGATTAATGTTGTTGAGAATAATACAGAGCATGAAATTACTCTTCATACTCATGCTAATAGCTTCGGCTACAAGGTGTCTGACCTAATGGTTAGCCCATCTATGGATAATTTGCATCTGGTATTAATAAGTGAGATATTGGAACATATACAGGCGGTCCCCTACTTAAGAACACTCGACTTACAGATGACCCCTAGTTACAAACGGACCTCTGGATATTGGTAATTTATTGTACTTTAGTCCTAGGCTACAATAAACAGCTATAACAGTTATCACAGGTGTCTGTAATGAAGCTTTAGTCTTAATATTGATTCTTATAACAACCCAACATTTTTAAAATCCAATTGTCACAGAGACCAAAAAAGTTCTGTCTGGGATTACAATAATAAAATATACAGTTCCGACTTACATACAAATTCAACTTAAGAACAAACCTACGGACCCTATCTTGTATGTAACCCGGGGACTGCCTGTATACTAAAACTGTTAAGGGGTTTTTTTCCCACAAACAAAAGTTAGGCCTTATTCATAGGATAGGGCCCAATTTGCTGATCAGTGGGGGTCTCCGTGGTGAGACCCCCACACATCACGAAAACAAGGGGTCCGATAAGGTCCCACGTATCTCCGTGGGACCCCTTGTCACTCCGTCAGACTAATGGAGCAGACGGCCGCACGTGACCATTCTGCTCCATTAATCTCTATGGAGCTGACAGAAATTACGGCATTCTCTGCATCCATTTTTTACAGTTTACCATGCGTTTGGCTGCTTTGAACCTGTTTATCTTAATGGATAAACAGGTTCAAAGCAGCCACACGCATGATAAACGGTAAAAAACAGATGCGTATTAAAAATGTATGCGTTTTTAAATGGACTGAAAATGCATGCTTATAAACGGACCAAAAACGCCATTGGGGAAAAAGTGGCATCACCCTTAGGAAAAAGTTTTTGTACTTACATGGAGAGCTCCTTTGACCAAATGTTTTCTTCACAGGAAATTCTTATAAATGCACACTGAAAAAAATCTGCTTAATTGAGAATGACATAATGGAGAAATTACCCACATCATTTACTTTTGCTCTCTTTAAAAACAGGGTGTCACATGTTAAGGAGCTGAAAATTCTAAACCCTTTGGGTGCAGTCACAAGTTTTTGGATGCGTTTAAAACACATGCGTTTGGCAGCTTTGAAAGTGTGTATTGTATTTATTGTATTACACTTCAAACAATAAAGAAAAACTCTTTCAAACCAGCCAAACCCATGGTAACATGTAAAAACGCATGAGTTTCTGGGATGCGTGTAAAGACGCATCCAAAAATGCCACGTGAAAGCACCCTCCATCCAATTTTAATGTGGATACCCTCAAATTGAAGCTGAAAGTCTGTATGTTATGCCCATTATATAACTATAACTTGTATATGTTTCAGTAAACAGGTGAAAAAAAAAATAAAAATTGTGTTAGTGCCGAAATATTTGTGGACCAAACTGTAAAAATTAAATTTAAGAACAAACCTACAGAACTTGTTTGGAATACGGGGACAGTGTATTGTGTTCTGGAGACCTCTGCTATAAGACAAAATATGTAAAAGAGTAGTTGAGGCTTGGAACAAAATTCTAGCAGATGAGTTTAGATAATCAATATTAAGTGAATGTAAAAATAAATAATATAAAGGCAGACCACATGTAACAAATTTGAATTTCACCACTTTTGGATGATCATATTATAGAGGCGATTTTGTTTCTGCTTATAATATATGCACAGAATCTGAATTGGTACAATCCATTTACCATTAATTTCTAGTGACAATGGAGCACATTTACTAAGAACACTGCATTCTGTACCATATGCAGTTTCCCTGTGTAGTGTGCAGAGGGCAGCATATTCAGGATTTCTGGCACACATTCTTCATGAATCTGTATCCCCCTGCACTGCTCCGACAGAGTGCACCACTTTTTTTTTTGGTGCACTTTTAACATAGGGTGTGCAACACTCTTCTGTCAGATTTTGCATGTTTAAATCTGGCGCACTGGTCCGACTGAGCAGCGGAACACCCCCTTCAGTGTAGAAATTTGATTTGCATGAATCATAACGGAGCTGCACCACAAAATGGTTGCGTGTGACACAGATGTGGCACAGGCACTTCCTAAATACCTGTGCAATCAGTGTGCACCTAAAAAAAACATGCATAGTCTGGCACATGGCCCTTAGTAAATGTGCACTAATGTTTCCACCAGGACGCACAGACATAAAAGCCTCCCCACTCTCTCTTTCCATCTCCTCTTCCCATCATTATTATGTCTACAGATTATCCATGCCGGTGGGCTGTTCCTGCTCTGCCCCATGTACCTGCACTCCCCAGGCTGTGACCTTTACCCTTACTCTCCTATTCAATGTTTGTTCCATTCATGCTCAAACAGGAGACAATGGTGTCTCGTCTGAATCACCATGTAGGTAAATGGACACCAAGCAAAGAATTAAGCTGTGACAGAGAGGCGTGAAGACTTTCTGAAAAGATCTCAGTGATTAAATGAAAGCTGCGTGGGAGTCAAGTCTACGGCTGTCGCATAGACCAAGTCGCTACCTTAAAGTCTGTTTCCATAGCAACTGGTTAGGCCGCGTCTTCATAATGTCTAGTAATTTGTGTAACGAGAGAGTTAATAGACTTCGCTCAATAGACTGACATTAAGACGTGGACATCCTGGTTGCTGTGGTAACCGGCACCAGGGACTGGCGTAGAGCAACGTGTGGGGTGAAGGGTTCAGAAATCCTTCACTGATTTCTGCTATTGGGATTATGGTAACTGCTGCTGTGGAAGTAAGAAGGATGCTGGTTTTTACCCAGCTTTTCTAGGACCAAAACTGTCATTAATGGTCGTTTATAGAAACAAATGAACACTTACTTAAAAAAAAATGTGGGGCCCAAAGTAACTACCTGTTTAAATAGTAGCTGCAAATGGATCGGAGCTTCCTACAGTTACTTCAAAAACTGCCACAGTCTGTTATAAAGAAGACCTGATTTCATAGTGGTGAATTTTAAAAAAGGTATCTCATTCCCTTTTACGTTTTGGGATTTTGCCAGTGGATAACATGCATACATTGATTTAATAGGTTAATAACCAGACCATATCTTAACCAGCTCATACAGATGATGTTACAAGATATCAGCGCAAGACCATAGAGGGCCTGGAGAGCCCACAGAGCATTGCCTATGCTAATACACTGGAACAAATCCCCAGCAGTGGTTTTCAGCCTCTGATTGTATACAATCCTCACTTCAGTTCTACAAACACAAGCCCCATATTTTTCAGGTGACTCGTGGGGCTCAATAACACATGAAGTCATGTATCTCCAAAAGATGATCCAGATAACAAGGAAGAAAATAATCCCTAATAGGACTGTGGAGAATAATGTTCTCTGCAACCAGGACTGGGTGGTCCACTATATTTTACAGCTCAGTAGTTGGAGAACCTCTGCTTTACTTGAATGAGTCATAAGAAGTGCCAACATGAGGTGATGGGGAGGGGTGTGGGAAGATGGTAGCCATTCATCTGTGCTCAGCAAGAGGTGATTGTCTGGCCTAGCATCTAGTGCTCTGTGACAACCAGACCCCCAAGCAGTGACTTAGCCAACCCTGTGGTCTAATTTTATGACCTGAGACTTTCTATAAAATGCATTGTACTGCAATTTTTTCCCTTCAAGGCTTAGGACAACACAACAAAATAGAAAACGTTTATCCCATCGATCCCGGTGTCCTTTTTTTTTGCATTAGTGACAGGAGCAGCAACTTGAAACTGGTGGGAGACTAAAGGCTATTTTCTGATGAATCCACAGGATCAACAATAAAGGCAGGTCAATTGATGAGCGACCCTCAACCCACAATGTTTGGATCCATTCAGAACATTGCTGGTTGGGTCCACCCAAAGTCAGACTTCAGTCACAAGCTTTTGGGTTGGGGTTCGCCTCACCCCCGCTATTTAACACCTGTAATTGATGCTGGCAGATGGTGTGTGCAGATGGTGTATGCATGGCAGCTAAATACCGGCTGCCCGTGACCACATTGAGGAATGGCAATCCCCGGAAAATGGCAGTTTGCAGGCACCTGTGGCCATTTAAATGCTGCTGGACCAACCCCCCCACACACACACATAATTTTGATCCTCTGGGTCTGCTCATCACTAGTCAGGACCATAGATTGATTGATTCATATTTTCACATCCAATTGGAAAACTGATCGCAATACAATCGCAATACAATACCAGTCGCTGTACAATGTTTGACATTGTACTTGTTAGACTGTGGAGCATTTTCAAACTGATCTCAAAAAAGTAAGGTAGTTTAAAGTAAATACTTTAAAGTATAATGAGAAACACATATATTCCTAGCTCCGCTAAAGTTGCCACCATACAGTTGCAAGGACTAGCTGATAGTTGAGGCTCCATGAGGAAAGGTCAACAGCATGACTAACCTGGAAAAAGCCTATAATGTACACATCTACACCAATGCCTTCGAATAATAATGCTTTAAATAATGTAACAAAACATATTGCTATCTTCTGTTATCAATGTACCATAGATATGTAAAAACCAATGAGGAAAAATATTGTGATGCATACAATTGGAACGTTTCTCACCATTATTCTAGTGAGATCATAATTGGCTGCCATTGGTTCAATGGATCACAACAGTAACTTATTACAATCACACTGATGATATCTCAGATTGCAAGTTGCCCATCATGCTGTGTGTTGTGGGCAATAATGAGGGTGATGTATATTATTAACTTTTAATTTAAGGAGGGTCAGGGAACCTGATCCTAAATCCCAAATTGTATTTACAGTTCACCTCATACTGAAGCAAAGAGGCACATAAAGCAGAAGTTAGTTGCAGTAATCTGTCATATGTGATGTGGCCACTTGAGGGGGCCATTCACCACAAGAAGTGTAACTGGTTCTGACAGCAGGTGGCGCTGCTGCCTCACATGTCTGGTGACCGTTTCTGATTCTCATCAGATATGGAGTCTCCTTTTTTTTTTTTTCCTCAACACAAACCTCCGTGATCTATTAAATCAGATGACTGCAGTGGCTACCTAGTTACCACCCTGACTAGCACCACAATTATCTGTCTGGATCTATTAAATCAGATAACTGCAGTGGCTACCTAGTTACCACCCTGACTAGCACCACAATTATCTTTCTGGATCTATTAAATCAGATGACTGCAGTGGCTACCTAGTTACCACCCTGACTAGCACCACAATTATCTGTCTGGATCTATTAAATCAGATGACTGCAGTGGCTACCTAGTTACCACCCTGACTAGCACCACAATTATCTTTCTGGATCTATTAAATCAGATGACTGCAGTGGCTACCTAGTTACCACCCTGACTAGCACCACAATTATCAGCCTGGATTTATTAAATCAGATGACTGCAGTGGCTACCTAGTTACCACCCTGACTAGCACCACAATTATCTTTCTGGATCTATTAAATTAGATGACTGCAGTGGCTACCTAGTTACCACCCTGACTAGCACCACAATTATCAGCCTGGATTTATTAAATCAGATGACTGCAGTGGCTACCTAGTTACCACCCTGACTAGCACCACAATTATCTTTCTGGATCTATTAAATCAGATGACTGCAGTGGCTACCTAGTTACCACCCTGACTAGCACCACAATTATCTGTCTGGATCTATTAAATCCGATGACTGCAGTGGCTACCTAGTTACCACCCTGACTAGCACCACAATTATCTTTCTGGATCTATTAAATCAGATGACTGCAGTGGCTACCTAGTTACCACCCTGACTAGCACCACAATTATCTGTCTGGATCTATTAAATCAGATGACTGCAGTGGCTACCTAGTTACCACCCTGACTAGCACCACAATTATCTGTCTGGATCTATTAAATCAGTTGACTGCAGTGGCTACCTAGTTACCACCCTGACTAGCACCACAATTATCTGTCTGGATCTATTAAATCAGATGACTGCAGTGGCTACCTAGTTACCACCCTGACTAGCACCACAATTATCTGTCTGGATCTATTAAATCAGATGACTGCAGTGGCTACCTAGTTACCACCCTGACTAGCACCACAATTATCTGTCTGGATCTATTAAATCAGATGACTGCAGTGGCTACCTAGTTACCACCCTGACTAGCACCACAATTATCTGTCTGGATCTATTAAATCAGATGACTGCAGTGGCTACCTAATTACCACCCTGACTAGCACCACAATTAACTGGCTGTCATTATGAACTAAGTGTCCATTGAAAGCAAATACAGGGTGTTCCTAAACCCAAGGTCACGATTACTACAGATAATGTGAGACACATTGTGGCAGATTTATCAAGCTGTCTGAATATTTCTAGTTGCCCATGGCAACCCATCACAGATCAGCTTTCATTTTACCAGTGCTTATGAATATTTTAAAGGGGAGCTGTGATTGGTTGCCATGGGAAACTAGAAATATTCTGACTTTCAGACAGCTTGATAAATGTGCCGCATTGTGCATCAGCATATGAGGAAAACTCTGCCTTTCTAAGTGCTGTATATCAGGAGCCTCCAATCTGTCTTGCATAGAATGGTGCTAGAACCTGCACTGGAATGTGCGCAGGCGAGGGGCAGGAATGCCCTTCGTTGGGCCACTAAGCCCCCCTCCCCTTCATGCCCTTCCACACCCACTTGTCACAGAGGTGGTGTAAGGGAGAAAATAATTGCAGTTTCAAAAATTGCAATTATTTCAGGTAATTTCAAAATGGTGCACTCTGTCAGAGCAGTGCAGGGGGCGCCAGATTCTTTAATAATGTGCGCCAGAATTCATGAATCTGGCACACCATGGACACTACACATGCAAACTGCACATAGTACAGTTTGCATTGTTCTTAGTAAATGTGCCCCATTAAGTTTATGTTTTATATGCAGAGGTTATATCATGTTCAGTTTTATAGGAATATATAGCTCCCAATCATCCCAGATTCGGCACGACAGTCCTAGCTTTTCAGGGCTTTCTCTCCATCCCGTGCAGTCCTGGTTTTTGTTCCGGTTTGCCCTGCTTTGTCCCATACATCTCCTCTGTGTCCCAGCTCCTTTTACCGACAATCACTCAATAGGACCAGGAGGCGGAATGCAAAGTAGATGTGCGAGACAAAACTGCCACTTCACCTCCACCTCCCCACAGTGTCCTTCAACAGGTGCTGGGGGGGGCACAGTATGAAGAGGGAGCTGCTGGAGGGGGGGGGGGCAAAATAAAAAGGGGATCTGCTGGAGGGGGCACAGTAAAAAGGGGAGCTGCTAGGGGTGCACAGTATTAGAGGGGAGCTGCTGCTGGAATTGCACAGTATGAAGGGGGCCACTGCTGGGGATGCACAGTATGAAGGGGAGCTGCTTCTGGGGTTGCACAGTATGAAAGGGAGCTTTTGCTGGAGGTTGGGGAGCACAGTATAAAAGGAGGGCTGCTGGGAGCACATAATGAAGGGCATGTGCTCTAAGAATGTAGAGGAGTATTGAGTAGGGATGCTGGAGAGCAGACTAACATTTGCTCCCCTCTTCCCCAGGATTCAGCACAGGATTCTACTAATGAGCCAAGTAAAATAAAGTAAAATATTTTATAGAATGAAAATTATTCCAAGTCTAAACAAACAGGAATTTGTAATGAGAATAAAAAGGACTTTTGGAACCTATCATAACTGAAAAATTCCCTTAATGATGACAAGTTCCCTTTTAAGACATAGATGCCTTATCTCGCCTTGTCTTATTTTCTAAATTTACCTCCCCTCCTGAAAAACCCTCGAAGAAAATTGCAAATGTTGGGGTGCAGGTAACCTTACTGCAAGATTTTTAAAATGAATATCCTTCTGAGGATTTGATATTTTTTCCAAGCCCTTCCGCTGAAGCTCCCTGCTTTTTTGTCCCAACTAAAGACGCAACTCAGCTTTCAAGTGACTTAGAGAGGCCTAAATAATACTAAAACCCTATAACTTACCCTATACACTATAGAAACTACACATATGTAAAACAGTTTTTATGAAGTCTGTTAACCCTTTAAGTGTTTCAGAGGGGGTTAAAACAATGGAAGTGCGATTTAGAAACTGTATTGTTTTGGTAAATATGTATTCATTCTGGTCAAAAGTTACACATTCACAATGAATTAAATTACAAAATGTTCTGCAGAGATTGATAGCAAATATCTCCCAAACATGCCAAGACCACATATATGGTGGTAAACTGCTGTGTGGACAGACAGCTGGGTGTTGAATGAAAACAGTGCCATTCAGAGCATATTTTTAACAAATGTTTATTTTATCTGGTATTGCGAGTATATTAGGACTTATTTTTTCAGCATGAACTGCTCTGTATAGATACTTCATTTTGGAGTGGGATCGTTAGTTTATTCATGAGTTTTATCAACTATTTCAAGGAAGACACAAAGAAAATCATCACTTTTTATTTTGGATTTTAAGCAATTCTTTTTCGGCCACTTCTCCATAACATAAATTAATAATATTTTAGCTTTATCACCGTAATTGTAGTGAACCAGAGAAAATCTCATTTATAAATGAGACTTTTTTTACTCAGCAAAAACAATATTATATTTGAAAAATCGCATTTGCTTTAGCTTTTCAGAGATATTTCTTCTGTATTTTTCTTTTTGACAGAGCTCGTTGAGAACTTATTTTTTTGCGTAGTTGTTTTTTTTTTGAGTAGTTGTTTTCAGTGGTACCATTTTGGGGTACAAAACTTTTTTTGATTGCTTTTTATAACATTTTTTGTGGAGTATTTGATGAAAAATCCAATATAACGATAAGATTTTTTTTTTTTTTTACAACATTCACTTTGCAGGTTCAGCATTGCTTTATATTTACTAAACAGATTGTTACGTATGTGTTGATACCAAATATGTAGTTTTTTTTGTGTTGTTTATACTTTATATTTGGTGGTCTAATAGGGGAATTTTTATTTATTCATTTATTTTTTTTATACTAAAAATGTTTTAACTTTATTTTTATAATTTTTTTCAGATCGCTTGTACAATATATTGCAGTGTGTAATATAACTAATAATGCATGCTCAGTTAGTAACGGCTTAGAGGCAGGGCCAGGCCAATCAAGCAGTTGTGTCATGCCACTTCTGCTGACAAAACTCTTATCAAGCTGATATATACAGGTAGGAATGCTTATTGTGAGAGGTATATACTATTTAGGAGCACGGACTCATAATTTGTGTTATGAACAGCATATTTTATTTAGGAGCACAGTCTGGGACATAGTTATCATGGGAAAACTCCACTGCAAGTGTCGGTGGAATTTTTTTGCGACAAAGGGGGCCTTTCAAACGGAAAACTGATGGTGTTTTGTATTTTTCCTTTCTGCACCTCTTGTGTCTGAATTTATGAAGTTTCAGCACCACAATATTGTTGTTTTCCGACACTCCTGACTTGTTGTATTTTTTGGGCGCAAAGTTTTGATGCGGCTTGTGAATCCACCAGTTTTCTGGTGCTTCTATTTTTCCTACACATTTTTGTGCAATTTGTGATGCAAAAGGAGAGCATTTTTTAGGGATTTCTAAACGTTTAAGTCCATGCGCCAATTCATTAATCCGTTGTGCAAGAAAATTACATCCCACTGAAAAGTATAGCATGGTTCCAGTGCCACCCTGTGCCAAAACGAATAACTGCCCTTCAAAGTGTAGATAAGCAAAGACATCTGGCTTGCAAATTCTGCAGCGGCTAAAGTCATCATGAAGTTTTGTAACTTAAAGGAGTTTTTCTAAGAAAGCAAGTTAGGCCCTACCCACGGGAACTTGCTGATCAGTGGGGGTCTCAGTGCTGAGTTACCCGCAGATGGCGAGAACAAGGGGTCCGACCAAACCTTCGCTGCTCCTCAGACTAATGGAGCAGACGGCTTTGCATGACCGTTTCGGCTCCATTAATCTCTATGGAGCTGACAGCAATCGCCAAGTACAATGCTCGGCAATTTTCCTTTAAGTAGCAGAATCGTAAGCTTTGACTTACTAGATGACATTTTGGCCTGTGTATGTTCAATACTGCAGTTCTTAACCATTAGAAAAGGCATCTAGTATGAAATTTGTTTTCGCAGAGTGTAAAAGAGCCACATTTGTCTTCTGAATGCATGTGGCATTCCGGGGATGGGCTGGTGGGGGGGATTTTAAAAGTTTTTATTAATATCGTCAGCATTTTTGGATTGGAGCATGGAATCACCTGCTAAGTTTATTATTACTTGTCTTTATCCTGGGTGTACAATACCACTTCTCCTGCCCTGTAATTCTCAGCATCTGCGCTTATCCTGTATACATGGACACTGCACAGTACCACTTCTCCTGCCCTGTATACTGGGTGTAATTCTCAGTATCTGCTCTTATTCTGTATATATAGACACTGCACAGTACCACTTCTCCTGTCCTGTATACAGAGTGTAATTCTCGGTATCTGCTCTTATTCTGTATATATGGACACTGCACAGTACCACTTCTCTTGTCCTGTATACTGGGTGTAATTCTCAGTATCTTCCCTTATTCTGTATATATGGACACTGTACAGTACCACTTCTCTTGTCCTGTATACTGGATGTAATTCTCAGTATCTGCTCTTATTCTGTATATATGGACACTGCACAGTACCACTTCTCCTGTCCTGTATACTGGTTGTAATTCTCAGTATCTCCTCTTATTCTGTATATATGGACATTGCACAGTACCACTTCTCTTGTCCTGTATACTGGGTGTAATTCTCACTATCTGCGCTTATCCTGTATACATGGACACTGCACAGTACCACTTCTCCTGTCCTGTATACTGGGTGTAATTCTCAGTATCTGCTCTTATTCTGTATATATGGACACTGCACAGTACCACTTCTCCTGTCCTGTATACGGAGTGTAATTCTCAGTATCTGCTCTTATTCTGTATATATGGACACTGCACAGTACCACTTCTCCTGCCCTGTATACTGGATGTAATTCTCAGTATCTGCTCTTATTCTGTATATATGGACACTGCACAGTACCACTTCTCCTGTCCTGTATACGGAGTGTAATTCTCAGTATCTGCTCTTATTCTGTATATATGGACACTGCACAGTACCACTTCTCCTGTCCTGTATACTGGGTGTAATTCTCAGTATCTGCTCTTGTTCTGTATAACTGAACACTGCACAGTACCACTTCTCTTGTCCTGTATACTGGGTGTAATTCTCAGTATCTGCTCTTATTCTATATATGGACACTGCACAGTACCACTTCTCCTGTCCTGTATACTGGGTGTAATTCTCAGTATCTCCTCTTATTCTGTATATATAGACACTGCACAGTACCACTTCTCTTGTCCTGTATACTGGATGTAATTCTCAGTATCTGCTCTTATTCTATATATAAGGACACTGCACAGTACCACTTCTCCTGTCCTGTATACTGGGTGTAATTCTCAGTATCTCCTGTTATTATGTATATATGAACACTGCACAGTACCACTTCTCCTGCCCTGTATACTGGGTGTAATTCTCAGTATCTGCTCTTATTCTGTATATATGGACACTGTACAGTACCACTTCTCCTGTCCTGTATACTGGTTGTAATTCTCAGTATCTGCTCTTATTCTGTATACATGGACACTGCAAAGTACCACTTCTCTTGTCCTGTATACTGGTTGTAATTCTCAGTATCTGCTCTTATTCTTTATATATGGACACTGCACAGTACCACTTCTCATGTCCTGTATACTGGGTGTAATTCTCAGTATCTACTCTTATTCTGTATATATGGACACTCTACAGTACCACTTCTCCTGCCCAGTATACTGGATGTAATTCTCTTGATCTGCTCTTATTCTGTAGGTATGGACACTGCACAGTACCACTTCTCTTGTCCTGTATACTGGGTG
The DNA here is from genome assembly GCF_040894005.1 of Engystomops pustulosus. NCBI lineage: Eukaryota > Metazoa > Chordata > Amphibia > Anura > Leptodactylidae > Engystomops > Engystomops pustulosus. The sequence goes on along the minus strand of NC_092416.1, from coordinate 79,957,216 downwards.
TAATTCTCAGTATCTGCTCTTTTTCTGTATATATGGACACTGCACAGTACCACTTCTCTTGTCCTGTATACTGGTTGTAATTGTCAGTATCTGCTCTTATTCTGTATATATGGACACTGCACAGTACCACTTCTCCTGTCCTGTATACTGGGTGTAATTCTCAGTATCTGCTCTTATTCTGTATATATGGACACTGCACAGTACCACTTCTCTTGTCCTGTATACTGGGTGTAATTCTCAGTATCTGCTCTTATTCTATATATAAGGACACTGCACAGTACCACTTCTCCTGTCCTGTATACTGGGTGTAATTCTCAGTATCTCCTGTTATTATGTATATATGAACACTGCACAGTACCACTTCTCCTGCCCTGTATACTGGGTGTAATTCTCAGTATCTGCTCTTATTCTGTATATATGGACACTGTACAGTACCACTTCTCCTGTCCTGTATACTGGTTGTAATTCTCAGTATCTGCTCTTATTCTGTATACATGGACACTGCAAAGTACCACTTCTCTTGTCCTGTATACTGGTTGTAATTCTCAGTATCTGCTCTTATTCTTTATATATGGACACTGCACAGTACCACTTCTCATGTCCTGTATACTGGGTGTAATTCTCAGTATCTACTCTTATTCTGTATATATGGACACTCTACAGTACCACTTCTCCTGCCCAGTATACTGGATGTAATTCTCTTGATCTGCTCTTATTCTGTAGGTATGGACACTGCACAGTACCACTTCTCTTGTCCTGTATACTGGGTGTAATTCTCAGTATCTGCTCTTTTTCTGTATATATGGACACTGCACAGTACCACTTCTCTTGTCCTGTATACTGGTTGTAATTGTCAGTATCTGCTCTTATTCTGTATATATGGACACTGCACAGTACCACTTCTCCTGTCCTGTATACTGGGTGTAATTCTCAGTATCTGCTTTTATTCTGTATATATGGACACTGCACAGTACCACTTCTCTTGTCCTGTATACTGGGTGTAATTCTCAGTATCTTCCCTTATTCTGTATATATGGACACTGCACAGTACCACTTCTCCTGTCCTGTATACTGGGTGTAATTCTCAGTATCTGCTCTTATTCTGTATATATGGACACTGCACAGTACCACTTCTCTTGTCCTGTATACTGGTTGTAATTCTCAGCATCTGCTCTTATTCTGTATATATGGACACTGCACAGTACCACTTCTCATGTCCTGTATACTGGGTGTAATTCTCAGTATCTACTCTTATTCTGTATATATGGACACTGCACAGCACCACTTCTCATGTCCTGTATACTGGATGTAATTCTCAGTATCTGCTCTTATTCTGTATATATGGGCACTGCACAGTACCACTTCTCCTGTCCTGTATACTGGTTGTAATTCTCAGTATCTGCTCTTATTCTGTATACATGGACACTGCAAAGTACCCCTTCTCCTGTCCTATATACTGGTTGTAATTCTCAGTATCTGCTCTTATTCTCTATACATGGACACTGCACAGTACCACTTCTCCTGCCCTGTATACTGGATGTAATTCTCAGTATCTGCTCTTATTCTGTATATATGGACACTGCACAGTACCACTTCTCCTGTCCTGTATACTGGGTGTAATTCTCAGTATCTGCTCTTTTTCTGTATATATGGACACTGCACAGTATCACTTCTCTTGTCCTGTATACTGGTTGTAATTGTCAGTATCTGCTCTTATTCTGTATATATGGACACTGCACAGTACCACTTCTCCTGTCCTGTATACTGGGTGTAATTCTCACTATCTGCTCTTATTCTGTATATATGGACACTGCACAGTACCACTTCTACTGTCCTGTATACTGGGTGTAATTCTCAGTATCTGCTCTTATTCTGTATATATGGACACTGCACAGTACCACTTCTCCTGTCCTGTATACTGGGTGTAATTCTCAGTATCTGCTCTTATTCTGTATATATACACTGCACAGTACCACTTCTCTTGTCCTGTATACTGGGTGTAATTCTCAGTATCTGCTCTTATTCTGTATATATGGACACTGCACAGTACCACTTCTCTTGTCCTGTATATTGGGTGTAATTCTCAGTATCTGCTCTTATTCTGTATATATATGGACACTGCACAGTACCACTTCTCCTGTCCTGTATACTGGGTTGTAATTCTCAGTATCTGCTCTTATTCTGTATATACAGACACTGCACAGTACCACTTCTCCTGTCCTGTATACTGGATGTAATTCTCAGTATCTGCCCTTATTCTGTATATATGGACACTGCACAGTACCACTTCTCCTGTCCTGTATACTGGGTGTAATTCTCATTATCTGTATAAGATCATACCACTTGTCTATATGATGGATGTATGTGTTGGAGTCGTGGTAACATTTTGGCAGCTCTCACCCTGCATATTTCTTCATGGTTTATGATTCTACATATTCTGAGCGCTGAATTTGGAGAATAAAGAATAAATGTTAACATGTCAGGATTTCCTTGTTTCTGCTCTGTGTATGTGAGGTTGATGTAGGACATTGGAGCCTTCTCAGCACCCAACTGGTGTTTAATATACAGACAGTTGTGTAAACAGAACATGGCGGCACAAACGTGAGCTGTGATCAAAACATAAAGTGCAGTGCTTTTATCTGAAAATTGCTACCAGACTGGAAAGATCATAGGAATTATACAATTCTAATATATAGAGTAATTTTACATTAAATAAGATTATGTGTGGGTGAGGAGTGAGCCCTGCGGGCAGTATCACCAGTCATTCTGTACGCATTTTTCAGCATTAGGCACCAGTCACATCCAAAGCAGCAGTCACAGCTTGTACTTTAATCTTTGTGCAGCCATAATCAGGTGATCTTCACACTGATGTAATAAAAGCTTCAACAGATCTACTAATAATCAATGATCCTAATTCAAAACAACTTGGTGAAAAATAATCAAATGTTGAGTTGGACAATACTGTGGTGTCCACTGTGGAAGGTCGTTCAGATATTGCTTTGGAGACAACCAATTAAAACTTATATACCACTGCATTACAATGGCATCTGTGTCTTTCATACAAAGCTGTGTGGGAGGCAGCGCTGATCGCTGTCATTACTCTGTCACTGGTCTCTTTGATGACATGGAGAACCCTTTGACCTACTGTAAAAGGCCCGGCATCCATCCAGAAGTGTGCCACTCTGGCTGGACTCCCACCTTCTGACCTTTCCATGAGAGTCGTGTGGGCAATGGGATTCCTGGGCCAGGGTCAGGACAGCATCAATGCTGTAATGTCATCAGGGTTCAAATTTTGAGTGATAATCCTGGAAGAGCTAATTAGCTAATTTGGCAATCAATAATCCCCAGGAAAAATAAAACATTTGAGTCATTTGGTAGAATTGTAAAAAGAAAAAAGCATTTATAAGTTTTATCAGTTTTTGAGAAAGTTTGGTTGATCATAGTGGGTTATAGCAGCCACAAACATTATTTTCTAACAATGAAATCTTTCTAGATAATGTTGTATTCCTGAATTACAGCAATTCTTGTTATAGGGAGTCTGGGAAACAGCTTTTTGGACAGTTATAATGTGTGCTAAAAGTTTCATAATTTTCTTTGTATTTAGACATCATTGTAATGTCCGATCTATTATGAGGTCATAGTAGTTTATTTTCACCTGAAAATGTATTTATGGGTCCTGGTCAAGATCTGAGCTTTAGCCTTTTTACCCCTGATTCTCCAACTCCCTTACATTACATCCACAAAGGTTATTCTTAAAACAACAACCAATTAAAAGTGCTGACATCAACAATAATGATAAACACTAATTATAATTACAACTTCCCACATGCTGAGAGTTATCTCACACTTTAAAAGGTTAGTCAATGACAATAGTACTGATCAGATAGAGGCAGAAATGGTACCTTACTCACAGTCTACCCCATCGGGTCTAGAACAACCTCAGAATTTGCTGCCCAGATAATAATATTCAAATTTCACAGAATTTCTCTATTCGGCGCCCATTAAAATAACACTGTCACATTTTAGTGTCCTGTTGCATAACAATTACGGTAATCACAAACTGTAAATAATATATAATTTATACCACTAAATAATATATGAACCTTATAACTAGAGATGGGTGAATTCGTTGAAATTTGGTATAACCCGATTGGCCAAATTTTTCAAAAAAATTCAATTTGACCTGAATCAAATCATGACGAATCACGTTGAAAAACAGATATTTCCTGGCTGCAGAGAGCCTGTAGGGTGTTGTAGAAAGTTGTGCCATACTTAAATATGCATAGGGAGTGTGGTTTGGTCTTCAAACAATGCTGTGTTTTAGTATGACACACACATGACATCCACGGCTCTTAGAATCACTTCACTATTCATCTCCATGTGCACTTACATAGGCCAAGTTCCCCAAATAAGCGAAGCGGGAATGCAGCCTGACAAGGTAACGTCTGTGCCAGCTCAAAAGGACTGACGTGAGGGCCAAGATCCCACCATAACATCAAAGAGCACACTCTTTTTACACTGACATCAGATGATTCCATAGATTACGACAAAACCTGTTCTGTTAAACGTGTAGAAAACCCCCAAAAGAGTGGAGAGGTTGTCGGCAGTAATTTTGCATTGATCATTTTCACTGATCATATTGTTAATGGTTATTAAAAAGCACGATGATGATGGTACAAGTAATAAGAAGTGGGGGGTGGGGGGGCGGATATGTAATAATAATGCTGATCAGATATCCTACTGCTTTTAAGTAAATGATTGTAGAATGGACTGTTGTATTATGAACTTAGAAAAAGAATAAAGATTTTTTGAATTAAAAAAAAAATAAAAAAATATTGCCCTTCTTTTCATCCGTCAGTGTTCGCTTTCAATCGATCAAGAATCCATCATCAGTATTGCTAAAGCCCAAAAAAAACTGGAGTGGATCCAAAACAGAGATGACCAGTAAATGGGATATTTGCATGTCCTCTGTGTTCTATATCCACTCCTGCTTTTGGCTATCAATCCTGAGGCTTTTCATTCTTTCAGTGGCAACGTCATAGAGTGGTGGTTCCAGAGAGACAGCGGTCAGTTGGCAGCAGCATGAATAGGTCGCAAAGTGTCACAATGACAGAGTGTGGAGGTGGCAGCGGCAGCAGCAGCAGCTGCAGGAGGCGACAGAGTGGCATAATGACACAGTGAGGAGGTGGCAGCAACCTGGTAGGCCACAATGACAGAGTGTGTAGGTGGCTGCAGCAGCAGGAGGTCAGAGAGTGGCACGATGCCAAATTCTTTAGGTGACAGCAACATGGTAGGCCACAGTGTGGCACAATGACGAAGTTTGAAACGAATTTGAAGTTGGAAACGAATTTGAAGTTGAAATTTTCAATTTAAATTTGAATTTGAAGATTACGCCACATGCATAATACATTACAATTTTCCTGAAAATATTTGGCAATAAAGAACTGCAAAGGTGGCACCAGCAGCAGCATGAGGTCAGAGGGTGGCACAATGATAAATTCTTTAGCTGGCAGCAACATGGTAGGCCACAGAGTGGCACAACGACAGAGTGTGGAGGTGGCAGCATCAGAAGAAACAGCGGGAGTTCAGAGAGTGGCACAATGACAAATTCTTTAGTTGGCAGCAACATGGTAGGCCACAAAGTGGCACAATGACAGTGTGTGGAGGTGGCAGCAACGTGGTAAGCCACAGAGTGGCAGAATGATAGAGTATGGAGGTGGCACCAGCAGCAGGAGGTCAGAAAGTGGCACTATGACAGAGCGTGGAGTTTGCAGCGGCAGCAGGAGGTATGAGAGTGGCACAATGACAAATTCTTTAGCTGACAGCAACATGGTAGGCCACAGACTGGCATAATGACAGAGTGAGAAGGTGAGTGACAATTCCAGTCCCTGGTAACGATGGTGGGAGGCATATGGAGCAATTGACAGATGTGTGGCCGTGGCAGTAGTACGTGAGCAATGACTGCCAGGAATCCCCTGGTCAGACCTGACAGACAATGGCGCACATAGGCAGTGGCCAACTGCCTTTTCAGTATTTCTCTATAGTACGGGAGCTAAAAAAAAAGTCACCCATTTTTGACCGGTAGCGAGGATCCAAGAGGGTGGAGAGCCAAAAGTCATCCCTTTGCCAGATGTTCACTATTCAGCTGTCACTAGTTAGGCAAAGTGACTCCGAGGGACTCCCAGCCTCCATCTCCACTATATAATGCCACGGTGCTTCTGGGTCATCTGCCTGGTCTTCTACCTCCTCCAGATGTTCCTGCTCCTAATCTCTTGTCACCTGAGTGAAAAAAAACACTGATTTCACCAGACTCTGCATGTGCACCAATGTCCTCTTCCTCCTCCTCCACTTCAAAACCCATCGGACTCATGTGGCTATGAGATGTAGTCACCACTTCTCCAGTGCCCTGACCAGAGAGCTTTAGCAGCATGAGTTCCAGGAAGTAGTGGAATGACGTTATTCATCCGCAGTCCTGGAGACTGACAAGTAACGTGGCCTCAGCAAGGGCCGGCAGGTGTCACGCATGAGCTGCCAGTGGCTGACATCAAAGTTACACAGGGGAGTACTCCAGTCTGCTTGCATCATCAAAAAATCATTAATGGCTTTTCTCTGTTCATACAGGCGGTCTAACATATGGAGGCTGGAATTCCAACGGGTGGAAACATCGCATATCAGACTATGTTGGGGAAGGCCGTTCTGATGCTGCAACTTGAGGAGGGTGTGCTTGGCTTTGTAAGAATGGCTGAAGTGCGTGCACAGTTTCCTGGACATTTTTAGAATGTCTTGCAGATGTGTGAAAGACTTGAGGAACCTCTTGACAACCAGATTTAACACGTGCGCCATGCAGGGTGCATGGACCATCCCTCCTCGGTGCAGTGCGGACACCATGTTCCTCCCATTGTCTGTCACCATGGGTCCGATTTTCAGTTGTTGCAGAGAAAGCCACAGATTGATTTCTTCTTGCATGACGTGGAGCAGTTGCTCCCCTATGTGACTTCGTTTGCCCAGGCAAACCAGGTATAGAACTGTGTGACAATGCTGTGCCCTGCACATGTGGTATGCTGGAGCAGCAGACTTGTGGAAGCTGAGGTGGTGGTGGAGAAGGAGAAGGAGGAGGCGGACACTGGCGCAGGAACAGCAGTTTGACAAAAAGCAGAAAGCGGCATCTCCTGTTTAAGTTGTTGCTGTAGCTGGGCGGGAAGCACATTCACCCAGTGGGCCGTAAAGGACATGTACTGGCCTTGACCGTAGTTACAGCTCCACACGTCCGCGCTGCTGTGCACCTTGGAAGAAACCGATAATCTCAAGGACTGGCCCACCTTCTCTTCTACATATTTGTGTAGGGCTGACACTGCCTTTTTGGAAAATAAATTTTGGCTTGGAACTCTCCACCTCAGTTTGGCACAAGCCATTAGTTCTCTCAAGGGTGCAGAGTCCACGACTTGGAAAGGGAAGGACTGCAGTACCAACAACTTAGGAGCACGGTCAGGTCTGCACCTTAGGATGGCTGGACGCATAGAGTTGTCTCTTTGTAATCGCCTCTTTCAACAAATGCTGGCGCCATGCGTAGTGAGGAGCAGGAGCATCTGGACCGGGAGATGATGTCAAAGATTAAAAGCTCGATACGGCAGAGGTGCTGGAGCCTTGACTGGCTGAAATGGCATGTGTGCCACTAGGTGCTGCTGCTGTTGCTGCGGTGGCAGGATGGACCTCCACATCCGAGCCATGTTTCTCAGGGTGAGCTGATTTCACAAGAGTTTCTTTGTGATAGTTTTTTCTGTGTGTATATGGAGGTCTAATCGTGCACACCCTCTGTTTCCAACCAGTTTTTTTGACACAGCATAATGGAAGGAACATCTGAGGAAGCTAAAAACAATTGCCTAGCCGATATTACAGACTGCTCGGATAGAGTTTCTAAGGCTGCCAGCATTTTTGAATACAATACTTCCGAACATCAGAGTTCCAATGTTCTTAACACCTATATGTACCAGCTTGAAACGCTATTAATTAAAGAAGTGAAAATTTGGTGGGACTCCACAACTCTAAAGTCCTATGTGGAGAAAAATATGATACCACGAGGATTACGCCTGAGAAAATTTCCAACCACGGAATATACGCCTGAGTTCACACAACAATGGAATGCAGTTTTATCTGAATGTTCCTTAAAACTTATGCATCTTATTATCAAAGAGGAAGAATTAGCACTAACTCAAACCAGAACACAGATTAAAGAAATGCAGGACTTAATACACCCTTTATCCAATACTGCTGATTTCCAAACAATGGACTTGAAACTGAAAAACAATATTACAAAAGTTGAAGACTCTATAATGAAAACCAAACCGAGCAAGTTCCAACGAGATGCACAAGACTACGCTACCAACCAAGTGTATGTCCGCAAACGCAATAATTACGGAAGATCATACAAACAAACTAAATCTATTCTTAAAAATAAAAATGCACAGAAAAAAATGAGAAGTGATAGTCGTGTGAGTTTCACTGATACAGAGACTTCCATTGCCACAACATCGGACGATCTATCTGACTCTTCAGCTTCGTCACTTGCATCTACAAGCGGAACTCATTCGGAGTCTGAGAAAAAATCAAGAAAAAGAAAAAACAAAAAGCCAAAAAACGCAGAAGGGGAGGCAGGAAGCATCGATCCAGCCTCCAAAAAATATACTCTCAGGAACCAGAAGTGAAACAAGACCTCATTTACAATTTATCCAGTTATATTATAAGTCCGCAACAAAGTTCCCTACTGTCCAAAGGTTTAGGTTTTTCACCTAGCAATAATTTCAATATATTTCATACCATCCTAGACGTAAACAAATTTATTAGAAATATAACCCTGCGAAAACATTTTTTTGAATGCACAGAGGGTGATATGACCTATTCTAAGGACTGTGGTAATACCGTGATGCTAAGTTTAAACAAAGATATGAATACTTTTGAAGACCAATATCACCTCTCGACATTGCGTCAGCTTCAATCTGAAGAAGACGACATAGTGGATTTGAACCAATCCTTCCGTACTTCCAATCCTCTGTTCTACCCCATCAATTCTAGATCGACGACAATGGACATTTTCCAAGAGCAGGTGGAACGAGACTTGATCGAACTAAAAGAAGCTACTTCCCAGCATCAGAAATACAATATCTCCAACCAGGAACGAAAAGCCATAAAAGAAATTAAAATGAATTCTGATCTTTTAGTCCGCTCTGCAGACAAGGGTGGCGCTATAGTTCTCCTCAATGCTGGACTGTATAAAAAATTAAATTTAGAGATGTTGAATGATACAAACACGTATCTAAAATTACAATCAAATCCCACTATTGAATTTCAAATGCTGTTAAGGAAATTGTTGGATGAGGGTTTAAACATGGGTGCAATATCCCAAAAAATAGCAGATTACCTGTATGTCAAATTTCCTGTTACCCCAATCTTTCACTCATTGCCGAAGATACATAAGGAGGTGTTCCCTCCTCCCCTCCGCCCCATTGTGGCGGGTATCGGATCTCTGAGTGAAAGATTGGGGGAGTGGGTTGACCACCACCTCCAACCACTGGTTGCTTCACTTCCTGGCCTATTGAAAGATACTAAACATACTATCTCTTTACTTGACGGTATACCATGGAAACATAGCTTCATGTGGTTGTCGTGTGATGTGGTGGCATTATACCCATCTTTAAATCATGAAATTGCATTACAATGCTTGACCTACTGGTTGGATAAGTATAGCATGTACTCACTTGCAGTAAAAGAGTTCATAGTGGAAGCAGTTAACTTTTTTCTGAAAAGGAATTATTTTTCATTTGACGACAGTTATTTTTTACAGAGATGCGGTGCATCGATGGGGGGCAGATGTTCCCCATCACTAGCAAATTTGTACATGGCCAGATGGGAAGAACTCTACCTGTTCTCTGAGGCCAATCCTTTTCTCTCCCATATCAGGTGGTACGGCCGTTATATTGACGACCAGCTCCTGATATGGGAGGGGACTGTATTGGATGCAGAAAATTTTGTCAAATATCTGAATTCTAACTCTATGAATCTAAAATTTACATTTAATTTACAGGCTAAAACTATCAACTTTTTGGATATCAGCTTAACTGGAACTAATACTGAAGTTCAAATTTCCCCGTATGTCAAACCAACGGCATCTAACACCATCTTACTAGCTAGCTCATGCCACCCCAATCATGTTATAAAAAATATTCCAACAGGAGAACTTATCCGCACAAAAAGGAATTGTTCCACATCCTCCCTGTATGAAACAGAGGAGAAAAAAATTTGGGATAAGCTAAAAAGTAGAAAATACCCGGAGTGGATGTTAAAGAGGGCTTCTCATATAGTCCATAATATCCCCCGTTCAGATTTGATTAGCATGAATAACAATAAAAAATGTAAACACAAAAAACAACAACCAATAGTGTTTACTACAACCTACATTGTTCAGTATAAAGAGATTGAAAAAATTATATATAAAAACTTACCCATTCTGCATACTGATCACATACTGTCCAAAATTGTGCACAATAATATAAAATGTGTAGCCAAAAAGGCTCCGAATCTCAGCAACTTACTGTCACCAAGTTTATACCAATCAAATTTAGGCCACACTACATGGCTCAGCACCAAAGGCTTCTTCAAATGTGGAGCAGACCGATGTAAGTGCTGCATGTATGCGATCCAAAGCAAATCTTTCTCCTCATATTCCAACGATGCACAACAAGAAATAAAACAATTCATAAATTGTAATACATCATATGTAATTTATCAGATACAATGCATCTCATGTGGATTAGATTATATTGGCTGTACCACTAATAATCTCAAAACCCGAATCCGCCGACATCTCTCTGATGTCAATGCAGACAGTGCGGTTAATATTTCCGCAGTATCTAGACATGTTAGGGAACACCATGCTGGAGACTGCAGTGTTCTTAGATGTAGGGGTATCGAAAAAGTAATAAAACCTAAGCGAGGTGGAGATCTTAGGAGGATCCTTTTAAATCGAGAAACGTATTGGATCTTTTCTTTGAAAACTAGGGTTCCTTTTGGATTAAATAAGAAACAAGAATTGATTCATTTTTGCTAAAAATGTCAACTCATAAAATATGCACTCATATATACAATAAACATAAAACATTGTTTCTAATATAAAAATATCCAATAACTTTCCCGATGTAATACACCTTTTTTGCTTCTTTGATAGACAAACAATGAAATGTGATACTTTTCTTGTAGGTACTAAGGTGATAATCACCACCTGTATTTCCTTGTTTTTAAACATGTAAAGTTTCCCTTATGTATGTTTACGTTTTATAAAAAATCATGGAAAGGGTTAAAAACCTTACCCAGAGATTCATGGGATTGAAAAGGCAGGGTTAAATAGCCAGACTGCAGAAAGTTGTGCAGAAGCTATGAATAAGGTTTAATTACCGAAACGCGTAAGCTTTGATGCTATTTTTTATTCCTTATGCTGTGTCATGTATCATTGTGCCTTTTTTAATGGATTCCGAATAAAATTTTGTTATATTTTATCCTAAAACTGACGTCTGATGTCCAGCTGGAAACAGTTCTTTTTCCTGTTTAACAAAACACTGGCCCATCCTATGTATGGACCCCGACTTGAGAGATGTCATTGGAGATAGACCTGCCATTACCTTTAGAAGGGGCAGGTCAATCAGGGACAGAGTGGTGCATAGCCACTACAAGGCTCCCACTCAGAGTGGTACATGGCTGGATCAAAAGATATGTGGTTGTTTTAAATGCAGCGGCTGCATAGCATGCCAATACCTTAAGACTGGTAAAACCTTCTTTGGAAGGAATAATAACAGGACGTACACGATTAGGGACTTCATAAACTGCAGATCGAAAGGGGTTATCTACAAGGCGACATGCACCTGTGGACTTGAATATGTAGGGAAGACTATTCAAGAGTTTCGAAGGAGAATCGGGGCCCATCTGGGCGATATCGAACACAATCGAGATACCCCTATTGCACGCCACATACACATGGCACATAATGGACAGGCCTCAGCAATACAATTCACAGGGATTGAGTTAGTACCCCCCCCACAGAAAGGAGGGGACTGGGACCGAAGGGTCCTACAAAGAGAGGCCAAATGGATATATATCCTGAATACAGTGGCACCCGGCGGTCTTAATGTCCAGATGCAATATGCATGCTTTATATGATCTCTAGAACATAATAATTTTACCAACTATCTCTAGATCAGACTATATTCTCCATCTTAAATATGGAAATATGCTCTCTATGGGCACACCAGCCCTATATGCACCTTAATATAATACAATAACCACAGGTCACAACAACTGACCCCAATGGCATTCTCTCTTACACTGTTGACAGACTTTTTAATAAACTTCTAATAACTACTGTTTTTGCCGACATACGGGACATCCGGATGTAACTTGATTTTTACCTTTCTGTGCATCCGGATATAGCTTACCTATGCTTGTATACCTGAATAGCCTCACTACTTACATAAAGAGCCATGCAGGACGTCCGCGATGTAAACATAATCGCACGCTGCATTAGTGGTTGCTATGCAACCTCTGTAACTAACTCCGGCCGCCACCCCGGAAGTGACGTGGGACACTTCCGGTTCGGCAACCAGTGCGCTGTATACACGGGAACCAGAGTGAGTTGTGACGGACGCACTGGGGGACCTATCGGTAAGTCCACCGTGAACGGAAACGTCACGAGGGGGCGTGGCCGGCTGGATTTAAACCCGGCGCACACCGCACATTGGGTCACACACCAAGCTACCGGTGTGAACATGAGGTATGGCAGGTTTGAGAGGGCACTCCCTCCCTACTTAGCACCTCTTTGGGACTTGACCACGGACTTATGTGGTGAGTAATGCAACCCCTTGTAGGTTTTTGGTTGGAGGCACTAACTTCAAATACTAAAACTGGTGTCCCCATATATTTTTTCTGTTCATAGGGCCACTTGTCCATGTCAGTATATACTCTCCCTCTGATGAAGCTTGATTGTGGAAACGCGTCAGGGAGGTGTGCTTTTTGTTTGAATAAGTATTAGGGACAGGATATTGGTACTGTCCTTGTTAGGACGGGAGTCTTGTTTTGGGGGATAGGGTGTATGTAGAACATAATTCACACCTCCCCCATCGGATCCACGAAAATACAAGTATCTACCCCCTCCTACCGCAGGCCCTCTCAACCCGGCTAGACAAGGAGTGGTAAGTGTATATCCAAGAGGGATCCTACACAGCACGTGGTCCCTCAAGGTATGTAACCAATCCAACCTGCCACCCTCTAACCGGCTTGAGATTTTGAGCATGTTTTCAACTGTTCACATGTTAATGTATCGGCACTAGGATGTAGTGCTTTGGTGTGTTTACTTATTGATTACTGATAGTGTGTGTGTTTGGTACGTCAGGTACCCTTTTAAAGGACTATAATTAAACTTATACCTTTTTAACTGTCATTTTTCTGGCTGAGAATTGTTTTTATACTACATGACAGAATTTTGTGAAAAAGAATTTTTCTGCTATTTTGTGATTTAAGTCATTAGACTCTGGTAATGGCGGGCTTTCTGGAGACTGGCATAGACAAACAACAGTGGTTAACGGAAGTGAATGAAGTTTTTTCTGATAAAACATTTGTGCAAAAAAGATATACCCCCACCTATCAGACGGCTTTCAAAGAGTTGACCCGCACCTTCAAAGACCAATATACATCTTGGTGGGAAGTGCAGTCACTTGAGAGTTATCTTAAAAGCAATATCGTACCACGAGGCTTACGCATCACACTAACTCCGGGTAATAGATTTAAGAACTCTACACTGCTAACTAAATGGGAAAAAGAAGCGACAGCCAGTTCACCGAGATTCATGCAGTTGCTCTTGGCTGAGGAGAAGTCTAATTTAGATCAACTGGAAAAAAGACTAACTGAACAGATTGAGATAGTTAAAAAATTCTCAGGGGAACCAGATTTTGCCAAAAAAGAGTCACAGCTTCAAGTGGTCCTGGAAAAATTTCAGTTCCACTTGAAAGAACGTAAACACCGACAGTTTACAAGGGATTTACAGGATTTTAGGGACAACAGAGCCTATACTGTCCTTAACCCGACAAATACTGGGAGAGAGGTTGAAACTGACTTGTCATCTACAGATACGGAGATATCAGAGACAGAAAGTAGAGGTAAAGGTAAAAGAGGTGGGGCTAGACCGAGGGGAGCAGCAAGAGGAAGGGGTAGGTCAAATACATACGGACAACCCTCCCAACAACATTTTTTAGAGACGGTTTACCCCCTGAGAAATCGAAATGCTCCTCAGAATCCCAGATAATAAACCTATCATCGAGACCACTTGCGACAGAAGAGGTGGAGGTCCTAAAGAAGGGACTTAACTTTGTACCAACAACGGACTTTGACTCCTTTACTTGGACAAAGGACCTACACCTGTTCGCGAGAAGACTCGGTTGGCATAAAGTGTTTAAACGAAAAGACGATAAACTAAGCTCTGACTTAGGGATCCCTAGAGAAATGTTGGATGAGGTGAGACTACTGCAAAGCTTAGAGGACGATTCCAACCAAAGAGGGAAGGGACCCTTCACCTCTCTTAGGGGTACCAGCACAATGATGCCTCCTAAGACGGATGTTTCATGCATTGATGTCTTTGTAGACTTGGTTGAGAAGGACTTGAGGGCTTTGGATACTACGAATGACAAAAAAACTTTCAACCTTTCCAAGGGAGAAATGAATGCTCTTAGGACCCTTGAAAAGGACTCGGAGGTCATAGTAAAACCCTCAGATAAGGGGGGAAATATTGTGGTCCTTGACAACTTGGCATATCATCATCTCTGCTTGGATCTGTTGAAAGATAATGAAGGGTATGAAATTTTACCACAAAATCCAACAGTGACATACAAAAAAGAACTTGAGGGCATACTTAAGAACGCCTTGAGGGATGCCTTGATCTCTGAATCTGAATATAAGTTTTTGCTCCCAAATTTCACGACTGTAGCGACGTTTTACACCTTACCGAAGATACACAAAGGGGTAACCCCCCTGAAAGGAAGACCTATTGTATCTGGTGTAAACTCATTATGCCAAAATATTGGTATCTATGTCGACAAAATTCTTAGGCCTTTTGTCCTATCGCTGCCTTCGTATATTAGGGATACCACTGATCTACTCAGACATTTAGAAGGGATCCACATTGATAACGGGATACAACTTGCAAGCATTGATGTGGAGGCGCTCTACTCCTCCATTCCACACACTAAAGGTTTGGAGGCAGTGGAGCACTTCCTTTCCACCAAGGGCAGACACTTCGGCCCACATAATGCCTTTGTAGTGGATCTTCTAAGATTCTCCTTGACACATAACTTCTTTCTGTTTGATAAGAAATTCTACCACCAGCTCAGGGGCACTGCGATGGGGAGCCCATGCGCCCCCACCTACGCAAACTTGCTCCTGGGCTGGTGGGAGAATACGATCATTTTTGGAGACACCCCCCCAAAAGATTTGGATAGAGTCGAGTTATTTCTTAGATATATCGATGATATATTCGTACTCTGGAGGGGAGATAAGGAATCTTTCTGCGCCTTTGTGAAGAATCTAAATAATAACAATATTGGACTTCGGTTTACATGTGAGATTCATCCGGATGAGTTACCATTCCTGGATGTAATGATTAAAAAAGACACGAATGGGAGTTTACAAACCTCGGTCTATCGCAAACCCACCTCTACCAACTCCCTGTTACGATGGGAAAGTAACCATCCAAGGGCACTGTGCAGAGGAATCCCAAAAGGCCAATATCTCAGAATGAGACGTAACTGCAGTGATAACAAGGAGTTCAAGCTCTTTTCGGACGACCTAAGGAATAGGTTCAAGGAGAGAGGATACCCGGATCACTGTCTTCGGACGGCATACCAGTTTGCGTCCAGTAGGACAAGACAGGACCTCCTGACTGTAAAGAGGGATGAGGAGAAAGGGGACAAAAGGCAACCAATGAGAATGATTGCCACATATGATAATGGGGCGGATCGGGTCAAAGAGGTTTTAACAAAACACTGGCCCATCCTATGTATGGACCCCGACTTGAGAGATGTCATTGGAGATAGACCTGCCATTACCTTTAGAAGGGGCAGGTCAATCAGGGACAGAGTGGTGCATAGCCACTACAAGGCTCCCACTCAGAGTGGTACATGGCTGGATCAAAAGATATGTGGTTGTTTTAAATGCAGCGGCTGCATAGCATGCCAATACCTTAAGACTGGTAAAACCTTCTTTGGAAGGAATAATAACAGGACGTACACGATTAGGGACTTCATAAACTGCAGATCGAAAGGGGTTATCTACAAGGCGACATGCACCTGTGGACTTGAATATGTAGGGAAGACTATTCAAGAGTTTCGAAGGAGAATCGGGGCCCATCTGGGCGATATCGAACACAATCGAGATACCCCTATTGCACGCCACATACACATGGCACATAATGGACAGGCCTCAGCAATACAATTCACAGGGATTGAGTTAGTACCCCCCCCCCACAGAGAGGAGGGGACTGGGACCGAAGGGTCCTACAAAGAGAGGCCAAATGGATATATATCCTGAATACAGTGGCACCCGGCGGTCTTAATGTCCAGATGCAATATGCATGCTTTATATGATCTCTAGAACATAATAATTTTACCAACTATCTCTAGATCAGACTATATTCTCCATCTTAAATATGGAAATATGCTCTCTATGGGCACACCAGCCCTATATGCACCTTAATATAATACAATAACCACAGGTCACAACAACTGACCCCAATGGCATTCTCTCTTAAACTGTTGACAGACTTTTTAATAAACTTCTAATAACTACTGTTTTTGCCGACATACGGGACATCCGGATGTAACTTGATTTTTACCTTTCTGTGCATCCGGATATAGCTTACCTATGCTTGTATACCTGAATAGCCTCGCTACTTACATAAAGAGCCATGCAGGACGTCCGCGATGTAAACATAATCGCATGCTGCATTAGTGGTTGCTATGCAACCTCTGTAACTAACTCCGGCCGCCACCCCGGAAGTGACGTGGGACACTTCCGGTTCGGCAACCAGTGCGCTGTATACACGGGAACCAGAGTGAGTTGTGACGGACGCACTGGGGGACCTATCGGTAAGTTCACCGTGAACGGAAACGTCACGAGGGGGCGTAGCCGGCTGGATTTAAACCCGGCGCACACCGCACATTGGGTCACACACCAAGCTACCGGTGTGAACATGAGGTATGGCAGGTTTGAGAGGGCACTCCCTCCCTACTTAGCACCTCTTTGGGACTTGACCACGGACTTATGTGGTGAGTAATGCAACCCCTTGTAGGTTTTTGGTTGGAGGCACTAACTTCGAATACTAAAACTGGTGTCCCCATATATTTTTTCTGTTCATAGGGCCACTTGTCCATGTCAGTATATACTCTCCCTCTGATGAAGCTTGATTGTGGAAACGCGTCAGGGAGGTGTGCTTTTTGTTTGAATAAGTATTAGGGACAGGATATTGGTACTGTCCTTGTTAGGACGGGAGTCTTGTTTTGGGGGATAGGGTGTATGTAGAACATAATTCACACCTCCCCCATCGGATCCACGAAAATACAAGTATCTACCCCCTCCTACCGCAGGCCCTCTCAACCCGGCTAGACAAGGAGTGGTAAGTGTATATCCAAGAGGGATCCTACACAGCACGTGGTCCCTCAAGGTATGTAACCAATCCAACCTGCCACCCTCTAACCGGCTTGAGATTTTGAGCATGTTTTCAACTGTTCACATGTTAATGTATCGGCACTAGGATGTAGTGCTTTGGTGTGTTTACTTATTGATTACTGATAGTGTGTGTGTTTGGTACGTCAGGTACCCTTTTAAAGGACTATAATTAAACTTATACCTTTTTAACTGTCATTTTTCTGGCTGAGAATTGTTTTTATACTACATGACAGAATTTTGTGAAAAAGAATTTTTCTGCTATTTTGTGACACCCTGGAATTGGAGCAGATTTTACTACAGAAACTATGTGGATTTTACACAGATTTCTTCCTATTCATTTCAGCAAATAAAAAAGAACTTCTATTTGGGGTATACAGATCCCCCAAAACAGGTACCCTGGGATTGGACCAGAAATCACTAAAGAAACTATGTGGATTTTACACAGATTTCTTCCTATTCACTTCAGCAACAAAAAAAGAACTGCTATTTGGGATATACATATCCCCAAAACGGACACCCTGGGACTGGAGCAGAAATTGCTACAGCACAGTACAGTACAAACAGTTAGACGCTGGAGACAGCACATGCAGTGTGAAATGCCACAATTGGAAATGGCTACCTGTTTTTATAGGGCTTTGACATCAAATAAGCCTGCCGGTCACTGATTGTCTTACAGGTTTGCACATGTGATCGAGGGTCTTCCTTTCTTCTTCCCAGAGTTCTCTGCCCCATGTAACAAGCTGTGCTCGCGCCCATTTTGGTAATAAAGAAGAAGAAAAAAAAACTTTGTTCCTACGAATCAACGTAAACTTGGATTCGTGAAGAATTGAATTTTCCCTGAAATTTGGACCGAATTCTACTTTGTTCAAATCTCTACTTATAGCAAAGTGGACCACCTGTGTCCCCTCAATATATTCTAACATATTAGATACACTATAACCCCTAAATAAATTATATGTATTTAATCTCCTAGTGAATTTTATTGTACCCCACTAATCATTTATATTAACTCTTTTAAGACCACGGTCTTTACAGCAAAATTCCACCTATTGGTGGGACATTTTGTAAGCTTAATCCTCTTTTTTTTGTTTTATACTTTTTGCCTTTTTTGCAACTCTAGTGAGGCTTTAATATGGTATCCAAATAAAGCTAGTATATTTTACTTTTTCTAGGCTTTTACGAGAGGAAAGTTTCCCAAAAAATAGGAAAAATTTGTAAATTTTCATTAGTTTCCTGTAATAATTTAAACGTATTACTTTTAACAAAAACAACTTTATTGTAGAGCATAATCCCTTCGTTTTCTTATTTACAATGACACCAAACATTTCTTCTTTTATAAATTTACCTGTATAATGTCTGAGTGATCAGTGTGGTTCACTTTACATTGAATAGTATTGACACATTACATACAGTACAGGCAGTCCCCGAGTTACGTACAAGATAGGTTCTGCATATTTGTTCTTAAGTTGACTTTGTATGCAAGTCAGAACTGTATACTTTATAATTGTAACCCCAGGCAAAAAAAATTTTGGTCTCTATGACTACTGGATTTTAAAAGTTGGCTTGTCAACAGGATTAACAATAAATCTTAATTGCAGACACCTTTGACAACTGTTATAGCTGTTTATTGTAGCCTGGGACTAAAGTAGAGTACATTACCAAAATCCAGAGGTCCGTTTGTAACTAGGGGTCGTCTGTAAGTCGGATGTTCTTAAGTAGGGAACCGCCTGTATTTTGTGCACTATTATTTATCATTTATTTTTACAAGGAGCTGATAATTTCAGCTCCCTAGACTGCAGAAGACTTGGACAATTATTTGCCATCTGAATTTTTTCGATGCCACATCCATATGCAGTACAATCTACTGTCAAAGTAAGGACTGTAGTTTTACGCATTGGATGCACAAGGCTCAGTTAATTAGGGTGTAGAACAACAGATTGGAGACACAAGAAGTTTAAATATCAATGTCCTCTACTGAATTATTTTGAATATATTGCCCCCAGTTAATTATTTTAACTACATAAAATGCCTGTAATGAATTATGAAAAGGGAACATGCTAGGTCAAATTGACCTAATAAACAATCACCAGTATACCCCTGACAACTTATCATTACAGAATATCAACTTATCATTATCAGATGTATTGTCTAGGGGCTTAATATTAGTACCATCTTCTCCTATTGATAAGTTTACAATAATTAAAGTTTACATCTCTTCGCTTGGCAGTTGATATTGAAGAGATGGTTTCACAAAGATGACAATTCAAACCTCACATCTTATATATACCAACTGGCTGTTAATACTCTTGAAGAACTGTACAACGAACATGCGACTTCTCAAGAGGTGAGTACCGATGATAGAAAACGTGATTTACATAAAATCCCTTTATCTATCAAGGTTAAATCGAATGAACTTCCTGCTTTTTCCACTTGTCCAGCAGTCGATGCCTTTGTAAAAACAGTTTCAAGTGAATTGATGACTTTGCAAAAATTTGTGCAGAGTGATAATTTGAGCAGGGATGAACGCTGCAGCCTATCAAAACTGAAATCCCTCAAAGGGGTGCTGGTAAAGTCAGCTGACAAAGGTGGCAATGTTGTGTTATGGCCTGAAGCTGCCTACAAAAAAGAAGCGTATAGACAGTTAAAAAAATCAAGTCTGTTACAAAAAACTCACTTTTAACCCTCTGCTATCCTTTAATTCCCAGATCAAAATATTCTTAATGAAGGTGGTGGATGACAACAGCATCTCAAAATCGGTGTCTGACGCTTTGTTCATCAAGGATCCTTTGATTTCGACTTTATATTTGCTGCCCAAAATCCATAAAAGTCTGACGATACCGACCAGTAGACCGATTATCTCTGGTCGAGGTAATTGCACAGACAACATCTGCAGGCTCTTCCATCCTATACACGGGACTCCACTGACCTCTTGCGGAAGCTGGAATCCATCTTTATCCCAGCCAGCTTCTCGTGAAATATGATGTGGAGTCCCTCTACACTTCCATTAAACACGATGATGGACTGAGGGCTGTTGCATATTTTTTGCATCTATCACAATATAAAGATACAGAGATTACAACTCTTTCACTTTCAATGGGTCCTTCTACCTGTAGCTCCAGGGAACAGCTATGGGGGCAGCATTTTCCCCCTCATATGCCAATCTTTTCCTGGGGCTGTGGGAGAGGGACCTCTGCCTGTCAGATGGTGGAGATGCAATGTGCCGCGTCCTCTTTTGGGTGCGGTACATTGTTGACATCTCCATCATCTGGCAGGGAGATGAAACTGATCTTGTATCTTATTTGGATCAGTTAAATGACAACGCAATATCAAATTGACATAGTGTTGATTTTTTTTGATTATTAAAGATGCTTTTGGATATCTTCAAACAGATGTGTTCCGTAAAGTAACCTCAACAAATACTCTTTTACATGCCACTTCTGCCCACCCTATTCAAACCATTAATGCAGTCCCAGTAGGACAATTTTTACGCATGAAAACAATTTGTCACCAGTGGAATTTGAAAAACAGGCCACAGATCTTAAACACAGATTTCTTGAGCATGGTTACAGTAAAATATGTATTTACAAAGCATATAGACGGGCCTGTGCTACCAACCGTAATTCTCTTCTTTACCCTAAGAAGCTGGCAAATGCTATGCAGCCCCCACGATTCATCACTACTTACCATAATAGATGGAAAGATATGCAACAAATCTTCCAAAAGTTTGGCCAATTCTTACTACTGATCTGTCAGCTCTTCTCCATCCTTCATAGTCTACGGACTGCACCCATGCCCTACTCTTCCTCTACCTGTGTCCTCGGACGTTCCTGCCTTTGAAGAGTTGGTACAGGATCTGAAGTCCATTTGGGAGCTGACTCGTCTTCCCTTGCTGCAGGCTTCTGCTCAAACTAAGGTCCAGGCCGATAAGAAACGCAGGCCTCCTCCCATCTTCTCTCCGGGTGACAAAGTCTGGTTATCCTCCAGGTATGTCTGGCTAAAGATCCCTGGCTACAAACTTGGTCCACGTTTCCTGGGTCCTTTCGAGGTGCTGTGGCACTTCAGTCCTGTGGCCTACAAGCTGCACCTTCCTCCCACCATGTGCATCCCGAACTCCTTCCACATATCTCTACTCAAGCCAGTCACCCTGAACCACTTCTCCCAGTGAGAGGTAAGCGGTTCCTCTAGTTTGACTGGAAGGGGTTCCAGCCAGAGGATAATATCTTGGACCGTGGACTTCTCATTCTCACGGGTACTGTCACTGGATGCTCCTGCGACCCTCGACCCGGGTTGCAGGTGCACCCATGCCCCTCTCCGCTCCCCAGGACCTCCCCTAGCTCTCTTAGCTGACTCCGATCCACAGATGATGTCCTTGCTTGGCAGGGACATGCACAGCGACGTTCTAAAATTTAGAGGGCCAGTGCGCCGATAATTGGTGCTGGCCACCTGCCCTTCTTGTTTAAATCCCCTGCCCTTCTTTGCTGTGTCCCCTGCTAGATCTCCATGCCTTGTGTCTTAGAGAAAACTTTGTTCCTATGCCTTTTGTGTTGTTATTGCGATTTCCTGTTGTGACCCCAGTTCTGTCATTGACTTTGATCCCATGCTGCCTGTACTGACCATCTGCTACATCCCCAACTCCGATCTTCTGCTGCCTGTCCTGACCTCCTGCTTGTCGCCAATTACGATTCTACTGAACTTTTCTGTACCTCGCTTTGGCCGCCACCACGGACACTTGTGCAACGACCTGGTGGTACCACACCGCGACTAGTCCAACATGTGTCGAGCTCTGGTGAAAATCGGGAACCAGTTAGACTCCGGTCCCAGGTGTCGGCTTACGTCATTGTCCGTGGTGGTCCAGTGGGTCCACTACCCCTGGAGCCTGACAAAAGTTTCCACTTCCTCACAATCTTCATCAACTATTGTCTCATTTACACTCATTTTTTGCATCTTTTCTGACATCTCTTTTTTCACAAGCCCATAGATTTAAGTGTAAGTAACAAAATGTGTGCCAGAAAAGTGGCATCAGTTTATTTTCTGAATTGAAAAACCATTTCCATGTGAAAAAACACAAAATGTGGATTCATCAGCCTGTGTACCCCATAATTCGTCATTAATTTCCACCTGAAATGAAGTGCACCACATTTAGACCATTTTTGGGCAGTTTTCCAACTTCTCTGAAAAATGGGCATGGCCTTATGAAAAGGTCAGAAATTTTAGACTAACTAATAATCTAAACAAACTAATAACAGATATGACTCAACAGTTCTTTGATGATTTATCTAGTGCAGAATACGACTGTGGAGTCTGTGGATTCTGGTTATATTTTTTCTGCATTACTTTATCTAACTTCTATTTCATTTTCAATACTGATAAGTAAAGCTGATTACATAATGGCAAGATCAAACATGAAATTATGAATGAAGGCTTCACAGGCTTGGAGTAGGTGTTTGAATCTGTGAAAAAGATATAATGGAGGATGTTGAAAATAACATAGAATTCCACATCACTAATGTTGTGATTTGAGGTCCAGTATGTGGTCACCAACAGTTTAAAAATATTACACAAGAACCGCAAACTGCATATCAGACATCCTCTCACATCCTCATCTTCTACCTTCCGGCTCCAGGCTTCATGAAGCTGCATTTCATTCCTGCCAGCCAAGCTATGTACCAGAATTTTCCATCATCTTTTCCCAGAACATAGACTTTATGACACTTATTATTTTGCTTTCTGATGTGACCCATGAGCTGTAACTGTTGTCAGCCGTGATCGCAGCCCTTGATGAGCTTCATTTACAGATACGTGGGAGTTCTTATTACAGGAAATTTGCAAAAAGAGCTTTGTGACATACGATAACATGGCTTCAAGCTTCTTACACAGGTACAGGGGGCAGGACACATTTCATAGAAAGACTAGTTCTGCTCCTGCTGCCAGGAACCTGCTGCTATCAGTACCAGACAACCAATGTTTCCCAAATGACCAGAGTCTTAGTGATGACTGAATCCATCAACAACATTTTTCAATCCTCAAAGGAACTGAATGATTTTGGTTTTCTGTGAAAATTTGAATTAGCACGTGACTAGTTTTCAGATAATGGCAGAATATACAGCACTGTCCATTCAACATTGTGTAAAACCCGGAACAGAGAAACGGGTGCAGAAGCATTGAAGAGTAGCAGCAGGATAAATTGCTATGTTTTTGTTGTTAAACATGTCATCTTTGCCCTTTCTCATCCACGAGTCCTTGCAGACATTAATAAATGGTTGAGCATTTTGTATTGACACGATATGAACACGCTTCCTGTGACACATTATATTGTTGTAGCAGATGATGATGATGCTGATGGGAATATTGCTGGCTCTGAGCTGCCAGTACAGCAGACGACATTCCCAGATTTCAGATTCCTGTAAAACACTGCTCTTTCTCTCTGGGAAATCATATGTTTAACATCTGGACAGAAAAATTCACCGGAGTGCCTTTACCAGCACTTACCAGATCCACATGATTGCCAGAGACCAACTTGTACCTGACTCATTGCAGCGATCTGATATAATAATTTATCAAACCTTTATTGCTACAGAGGGAGCCAAGTTCCTCTTTACACTTAAGAAGTTAAAGTGACAATTGCAGCCATCCTTATATGAACACCATTTACCTCACTAAAATACTAGCAGGCTCAGGTAGGGTGTGAAATGTCATTTAAAAATTCCCTCTTTCTTTGCCCATTAACCTATAAAAATTCTCATCCAAGGTCATATGAATATGAGCAGAGCAGAGGTGAGTCATTTTTAGAGACTGGATGGGGGCATTATTTAAGATGCTATTTTAACTATGCATTTGGTTAAAAATGTAAGATGCAAATCTCCTCTTTAAAATTACATAAGGTTTATGGTTTTGTGATCTAAAGAACCAGATATTAAAGCAGTTAATTGGATTGGATTTTTATCTGCAGCTCATTTTCCCTGCTATGTCTTCAAAGAGGACCTGCTGCATGAACTATGGAGTAGGAGGGGTGGTTCGGGGGAGAAGCATCGCCCCGGGCCACCCCCTCATGAATACACCTGACCGCTGTGAGCTTGGTCCAGCGTTCCAATGGACAGCGCGGCAGTGTCTGCTAACGCTATCGGAGGTTTCTGATAACACTAGCAGTGTAATACTGTTACATCTGTTGTAGCACTAGGAGCTGCTTACTTTAAAAAGCAGCTCCTTGTGCCTTTTTATGGGTGACAGGTCCTCTTTAACTGCCTGTATTTCCAGTTCTCTAGATCACAGAACCACAATCCTTAACCTTTGGATCCTTGAAACTTTTTGAGTAAATTAGATTAGTATTTATTTGGAGTGCAGATTGTACCACATTTTTGTGGAGATGTTAGGGTAGCTGTATTACTATTTGGTTAATAGTTATATTCTTATACATAGAAGCAGTGTTCGGCCATGTTCACAATTGTGTTGAAGGTTCTCTTAGAAGCATCAGTCACGGATTCTGTCAGAAATCACAGACTTTTTTGTATAGCAAAATTCTTGACAGCATTATAGAAATCTGATTGAGCCCATTGTTATCAAAAGGATTCAATCAATATCCATTTTTTCCTTTATATGGAGGATAAGCCCTGTCAGAATTTCAGTTTTTCTGTTATATAATGAATTATAAAAATCCTCTCAAGACAACCTAATGATACCTAGGAAGAATCCAAAATTAGAAAAATCCACGGTCAGACTGAGTCCTTTGGTGTCTGTGGAGGACTTGAATTTGAAAGAAATCTACCATCAAAATGAAACATAACCATAGTCTTTAGCAAATGCGCTAGGCCAGCCCACTCCCTGCCTCTCCACACCCCCTTTCTGTTCACTTGGCATGGCATTGGCATAAGGGGATAAGACAGCCATGAATTACAACTTT
Organism: Engystomops pustulosus; assembly: GCF_040894005.1. Taxonomy (NCBI): domain Eukaryota; kingdom Metazoa; phylum Chordata; class Amphibia; order Anura; family Leptodactylidae; genus Engystomops; species Engystomops pustulosus. The sequence continues at coordinate 79,931,565 of NC_092416.1, read as the reverse complement.
TTCATGGCTTCTCTGACAGAAAACTGGTCTACATGCCATTATAGATCACCCCTCATTGTGTATTAAGAAATTAAAGGAAATCTACCATCAAAAACAAGCCCTATAGACCAGGGACACTTACTTACCTGGACTGTAGTAGTCATCTTGTACCGTGTATCCCTGAAAATAAAACAGTGGGGCAGATTGTAATTGGTTGCCATGGGCAACTAAGAATATTCTGACTTTTAGACAGCTTGATAAATCTCCCCCCAGTGTCTAATATTCATTTTTGCTCTTATTTCCAGGAGATTTCTTATTTTTCCATGGACAATAATTTACATTTATTGTTGGGCTTGTTATCAGCTTTTCTAACATCCTTATAACTCTCCAAACTCTGAATTTCCTGCTGAATTTCTTGTGACTTCATTTCTATTGGAATCTTTAGCCCTAATCTCTCATGTTTAGCACTTTCCTTCAGTTCTTGTTCGGTCAGCTGCTCATAGTACATTTACACAATGCAGTGATTTTCCTCTGTGAATTCTTCACCCATATCACAGCCTCTTGCAGCATCTACTAAGATCTAAGATCTACTAATGCCAATGTATGGCAATGACTCCTGCCAGGGCTTCTTTCTTTCTAAAATCAGAGCCCATTTGTTCTGCAGATTCTCTCTCATATAAAAATAAATAAGCAATAAAAATCTTAAACATGTAAGGTATCACTGCGTCTGATTTGTGAATGTATAAAAATGGTTATTCCCAGCACCCAAATATCAGAAATGCCACTTATTAAAAAAATTTAATAAAAAGTTATCCAAAAAACATTTAAATGTAAACGTCATCACATCCTGCAAAAATTGACACCTTACACAGCTTCATACACCAAAGTATTAGCAAATAAAGACTTTTTTCATGCGAAAGGTTTTAATTTTTTTCAACCTATAGGAATTTGGTATCTTCGTTATCACACAGACCTAAAGAATAAAGGTGATTTGTCATTTGGAGTGCACAGTGAAAAAAGCAAAAATAGAGCCCACTAGAAAATGGCGGTTCACTGCAATTTGAATTTTTTTTCTGCTCTGAGTACAAAGCATGGAAAATTAGATACTGCCAATAGGAAGTAAAATTTGCTACACATTAACAATCCCTTGTAAAGCTCCGTAGAGGCAAAATTTAAAAAAAAAGTTTTCTAAACGCAAAAACAAAAAAGGGCAATGACTGGAAGGGGTTAAGACTTTTGAGTTCTGCTATTAGACCTGTTTTTAGCTGGTTTAAAACTATGTTTTTGGTCCACAGACTATTATCCGACTATTATCCCATTGATCAACTCAGAAAAGTGAATTAAAATGGTCTTAAATCATTTAAAATGTGCCAGAAGTCTGGCTTCATGATCCCTCCATTTTATTTAAAGATTTATTGTCAATTTCTACTATGGGGTAGATTTATTAGAAGTGTCTGAGAGCAGAACTGTTCCAGTTACCCATAACAACCAATCAGAGTTCCGCTTTCATTTATAAAAAGCTGTGTGAAAATGTAAGCTGAGCCCTGATTGGTTGCCATGGGCAACTAGAACAGTTCTGCTCTCAGACATGTCTGATAAATTGTCCCTAATGTGTCAACACCATATCACATAGATTCATGCTTTCCTCAGAGAAGATGGACCTTGCTTCAGGAAGAGACGCAAATAGCAGCAGAAATGTGATGTAAACTGAAACAAAGGTTGTAAACAGAAATTTGTGATGATGGACCCCATTTTTGAGATTAGTAGAGTAGTACAACCTACCTACCCACCGGAACTGCATCTATTGATATTTTTCTAATATGAGTTGAGCTTGGATCAAGCAACTTTATATATATTTACTGCTTAATAGTAGTTATACTTGCATGCACAAGAATTATGATTCATGGAGCAATATTATAAATAAATATGGGACAATATTATGAAAGTCTTATTCTTGTATGTATTAGACATATTGCGGCACATTTACTTACCCGGTCCAGTCGCGATCCAGCAGTGGGTTCTCCAACGCTGATTCGGGTCCGGCAGGGATTCACTAAGGTCAGTGCGCCGATATCCACTAGGTGTCGCTGCTGCGCCAAGGTCCGCTGGAGTTCACCAGAGTTCACCTTCTATTTCTTGGTGCAGGTAAGTGTGTGTCAAGCGACACATTTTTTTAAAAATAATTCTTCCCAATCCGTCGGGTTTTCCGACAGCCACGCCCCCCCCCCCCCAATTTCCACTGAATGCAACCTGGGGAGATTGCGCCAAAATCTGATCGCGTACGCCAAAATCCCAGCGGAATTCGGCGCAAATCGGAAATCGTCGGACCCTTAGTAAATGAGCCCCATTATGTACTGCTCAGGAAGTTTGCACCATTTTTTTGGTGCACTTCATGCTGTAGAATTGTGGCTCAGACAAAATTGTGCCACACGTTGGACATAATTGTCCGACTAAGCAGTAACACGCCCCTTTAGGTGCACATTTTTTCTTGTCTTGTTGGAAAAGCAGCCGCGACACAAAACTGCCACAGACACTTTCTAAATACATGTGCAAACATTTTGCACGTTCTTTATACTGCAATGTCAGAGTGCCACACATTAATAAATGTGGGCCTTTATGGATACTTAGTATGGGTCATCAATATCAAACATGGTTAATAAACCTTGGCCACCAATGATCTGTTTGGCACCAATGCAGCACAGTTCAGGACATTGGAAAGGGTCTATGTAAAGTTTAAAAACACTGGAGGTATTTATCAGGGCACAATGCCAGTGGCGTAGAAGCCTTGAAATAATCGCAAATGCTAGCTTATTGCTAGCACTTGCAATTATTTCCCCCTTTACAGGGGAGCGTGGAGGGGCGTGAAGGAAAATGGGTTGTGGGCGTTTGAAAATATGCTAGCTGCGTTAATTTCTACACTAGGGTAGGCCTGTTGTATAGATAAACTCTGCGCAGGACCCCACTGGATACCTCAAGAGGCTGAAGCGTTTTAATATATCTGGCAGCGCCGGAGCAGCGTCAGGGTTATCATATGCTGCCGCTCGAGTGCTACCATATGATAAATAACCCCTGCTATCCCTATGTATGGAGCTGTGTGGATTTTGTTTCTGTTAAGTGTGTCGCAGCTCATTCTGCAGCCCAATAGGTCATCTACTAGATCTAAAAAAAACGCCTAAAATGTAAAGAAAATATTCTTCACTCAACTGCCTCAGGCCATGGTATTATCAGTAATCATAGGAGTCACTGATATTCCAGTTCTTGCATTTTAATTTTACCGCAGTTCTCAGATGACTGATGACATCACGTCATGAATATGACACTTAAAATTGGAACTATGAAAAGGTTCTGATATGTTTTCTTCCATAATCCCTCATGTGTGACCACTGACTATATCCTCAGGCCAGAGATAAAGGATCTAAGTCCCTCAATGATATAGCTAATAGAATAATCTGATATAACAGAATCCCACTGGTGAGTATACTTTTCCTTCATTCCAAACTTCTGAGGCATTTTATGCTGTCATAAAATTCTTCATTCATAAAGTATGTATGGGTGCAGTGGACTGGTGTTCAATTTTAGTTGACAGCGGTCTCATCTTCCCAGACACAGGAGTGATAACAGTGTCTTCAGTATCTCTGTAAACTTTACATTTATAAAGCTCAGTCTCTGGCTCCAACACTTTGTTCTGGAACATTCTTTGCGTCAGCTGTGGACAGTGCCCTGAGATCTGCTTCTGCTGGACAAGAGGCTTTAAAAGACTTCCAATCAGATTAACAAATAACTGTGTTGTAGAGCGGATGTCCTGTTGTTCTGCTGGATGTTTTACCAGGGAGATACCGGCTGCAGAACATTCAGTATAACCAGGAGTCAAATACGTCAATCAAATGCAGCAAAAAGATGAAAGAAAACAAACTCCCTTAGGATGCAGCTTCCAGAGTCATCCTTAATTGAGGAGTGTTATTCAAAAGGCTGTAATGTGACCATATTGTACAGACTATATTACATCCATGTGCCTAATCATCCAAACTATCATCTTCCTCCTCGCATGATAATATTATGCTTAGTTTTTTGCTTCACTATTGGTAAGTCCATGCTGCTGTGTAAAAACCTCCTTAGGCACCACTGTATTTAAATAGATTAAAAGTACTGAAAAACGGATGTTGTTATCTGTATGTGGATACCTGTGAATTATAGTATTCAATCTTTGTTTATTTCTAATCATTGTTTAATCAGTATTTTGATTAAGAATTGGACAGACATGCTGCCTGTGCATAAACCCAAACGAGGGACGACAGTGTATGGAGGGCAGCAGGTTACAAGGAGTGGGGTGGCTGGCTTGATGGCAACTTAGTCGCTGGTGTCACAGTATAGATATGGTAAAAGATGCAAGCTTACGCTACAAAAACAGCAACAGAACCAAGCTTACTGTATAGCTATGGTAAAAGACCCAAGCTTACTGTACAGGTATGGTAAAAGACCCAAGCTTACGGAACAAATATATATATATGTACATGTTCTCTCAGAGTTTGCGTGGGTTTCCTCCGGGTCCTCGGGTTTCATCCCACACTCCAAAACATACTGGTAAGTTGATTAGATTCTGAGTCCCATGGGGACACAGTCTGATTTGGAAAACTCTGTATTTAAACTCTGTATTTAAATATGGTAACCTAACAAGCTTATTTTATAAATATTGTAACCTACCAAGCTTAAAGAGAACCCGTCATGCAAAATAACCCCCCTAAACTAAATATATTTTCATAAACTGCCATTAGAGAGCATTGCCTCTATCCCTTCATTGTCCCTCTACATGCCTGTAAACCTAAGCAATGAGGTCCTAAAGCTGTATGCAAATGACCTGTGAAATGTCCAATGAAGCATTAGCATATTCAAGCTGTCCACCTTATTCATGAGTGGGAGGCACAGCTGCACCCCCAGTGCTTGACTGACAGCCTGTATAATGATGTGAGGCTGTATAATGATGTGCTTCCTGGTGCTGGTGGCCACGCCCCCTGCAGCCTGTGTGTGCATGTGTGTGTGTGTTTAGGAGAGATACAGCAGCTCCAGGCAGCCATGTTACAGCAGAACATGTCAGGTACTTGTGTAGCTGATGTCTGTGTCTCTCACCTGTATATTAGGAGGATGCAGCATGTCAGCAGATGCAGCACACACTAGCCATGTGCAACATCCCCTACTGGGGCCTAGCTTTTTCTTGGGTCCTGGAGTCAGCCGGGGCCCGCAGTACCTGAGTGGCTGGCGGTTGCGGCCTAGGCACGCTAGTGTCACGGTGCTTGGTATGGGGGAACTGGAGGGCTGTCCTACAGCCTGGCAGGTCTCCAGCAGGGTGGTGTTGGCAAGAAATGATGAGGGAGAGGCTGCTATAGCGGATCTCCCTGGGGCAACCCTTTGGTGTCTAGAGTATAAGTCTCTGTGTAGTGGACAGGGTGCCTGTGAAGATGGCAGCCGTAGTAGCAGGGACCAGACGGAGGCAGAGGTTGAACAAAAACAACTTACAGTTCTTTATTGGAACCGACAGGAACCGCAGCAACGTGCCTTAACAAAATGGTGGAGTACTGAGATGCAGTTGGAGGGAGCCACAGGAGGTAGATCGCCAGCCTGGATGCAGAGGGCAGGCTGGGAGGTAGCTGTGTCCTAATAGGAAGCTTCAGCTTGACCTGGAGTGCTTCAGGTATCACCCTTGAAGGTAGGATGATACCCCTTTCCACACTAACTCTTAGCTATTAGCTCCACTCTTCAGGCAGGGGCTAGGCTCTTCCTGCTCTGGTCTGGTATGCTAGCTGTATAGAGTTTAGACTGGAGTTACTCCAGTCTGCTTCTGCAGACTCCTAGGTCTGGCTAGAACTGGTCTCTTCTCTCTCCAGGGAGAGACTGCTCTCTTCTGGAAGTTTCCTGACAGGGTCTTGTAACTCCCCTGGTCAGGTGGTGGCTACTCCTCCAATTACATCTCAGCTCACAGAAACAGTGTGTAACACATGTGATTGGATGACACATCTTACATCACACAAAACACTTAACTCCTGCCTTACCAGGCAGGATCTACCACTGCAATGTTCCCCTGTGTCCTATAAGGACTATGTAGTGTGATGTAGTGACATGCTGTGGTGCTGACTAGACCCTACACAGGCTGCAAGCTACATGGTGGGACGTATTCGCAACCACTCCTCCGCCTTGCATCGGCGAGGGTGTTGCACATGCTTTACTATACATTACACACAGACATGAGCAGGGGGAGGAGAGGGGAGGGGTAACAGGGGTGACATCACTGCCCCTGACCATGTGACCAGCCTCATTTACATGGTAAAAAATAGATGATTTTACAATGAATTATGTATGAAATGACTAGATAAAGGCTGGGATGGGATCCTTGTGGGCTGCTTCAACAGGTACTAGTGACAGGACTAGTGGCAGAGACCTGATGACAGGTGTCCTTTAATGAATAAATATGTTAACTTAACAAGCTTACTGCATAAATATTTATATTTATATATATTTATAAAACTAGGACATCGTCACTAAAACAACACCCATAAACTTAACTGACTAACTCCCTATCCTATCTCACTAAATCTAACCCACCGACCCTATTGCACTAAGTTTTAATTAGTAATCCTCATTCACAAACCTAGTGAGCAGTTTAAGGATCAAAATCAAGCATAATAAACCAGCGACACTTACGCATAGATCCAGGCACTTTGACTGTGGTAATCTTCTTAAATGTGTTAAATGGCCTCCTTCCTTTTAAAATACATTTTTACAATTAAATTTATGCTAATGAGCCAAAGGGCCGATGACAACAATACTAGACCCCCTCCATGCTGTAGCTTCACAGGCTGTTAAACTTTTCCTGGTCCCTCAGCATGTATCCCCCCACTACCTCTGCACTATACAAAACACTTCTGTATCACAAAATGGAGAATTTTTGGTAAATTTCTTGACCCTACTAAATGTATAGTATATATACAGGCGGTCCCCTACTTAAGAACACCCAACTTACAGACGACCCCAAGTTACAAACGAACCTCTGGATATTGGTAATTTACTGTACTTTAGCCTTAGGCTACAATAAACAACTATAACATTTATAAAAAGTGTCTGATATTAAGCTTTATTGTTAATCCTGGTTCTTATGACAACCCAACATTTTTCCTATAGTCACAGAGACCACTGGGGTTACAGTGATAAAATATACAGTTTTGACTTACTTACAAATTCAACTTAAGAACAAACCTAAAGAACTTATCTTGTACATAACCCGGGGACCGCCTGTATATATATATTTGTATATATATACATATATAAGACCAATAAAATAGCCAAAGATTTCTAGTGAGTTTTGCACACGGAAAGACCAAACAACAACAAATAATGACATGAAGAGTTCGTCACTGACATATGTTTCCTATCCGATGGAACGTAACACTAGGGGTAACATTATACTTGTGGCAATCACTGGGAATTTAGAGCTCATTATACTACTGATTGTGACAACATTGTGAACCATGGACAAGTGGATGGAAGAACATGTGAGGCCGCTCTCTACCAATCATCGCCCTGTCAATCTAACCTTATTAACTCAAAAATAATCCTGTTCCCTCAAATGGATAATAATACCACCATGACAAATCAATGATGCAGCCTTTCATTTTCCACTTACCAAGATAAAACTGATTAATTATCAAAATGCCTAAACTTGCTCAGGTCATGGAAAAACAACTGGAATTCCATAAAAGTTAATATTGCTCCATATTTATAGATATCTAGTGGTTTTTGATCCAGTGACCCATCCCTCAACATCTGAATTGATAGTGCCTGGGGTAAAGGTAAAATATGTAGGTAGCACTCTTGATAATCTACTTTGCCATTCAAATCTACCAACAAAATCTAGCCTGATAAACCAGGGACACTTATACATCCAGGCACCGTGACCTTGGTCATCTTATATTTATTATTTATGGCATCCTTCCTTGTAAAATCAGCTTGTAACAATATGCTAATGAGCCAGAAGGGCTTTGAGGGTGTTACCAGAACTCCTCTCAATGTACTGCAATGTTAAAAAAGTACATTTTGGATTGAAGGAAGGCATAGATAACAAATCTAAGAAGATTACCACAGTCACAGTGTCTGCATCTATGATTAAAGGAAACCTACCATGACAAATCTACTATCACAAGTAGATCTGATGGTAGATTCCTCCTGACTGCCTCTGCCATAATCTGTAATTTAATAATCCTGGAACCTAACCTAACTTGTTAAAAAAACCTTCATTTTAGTAATGTATAAATTAACTGTGGAGGCTACTCTTTGTGTATTAGCCTGGCCGGGCAATGGGAACTAAGGTTAGTACACGACCCCTAGCCTTTGCAGTTAATTTACATATTACTAAAATAAAGGTTTTTTTTTAACAAGTTAGGTTAGATTCCAGATTAGGGCAGAGGTAGACAGGAGGAATCTACCATCAGATCTACTTCTGATAGTAGATTCCTCATGGTAGATTTGCTTTAAGTGCCCCTGGTTTAAGATGCTTGATGTGGATGGTAGATTTCCTTTAAAGGGGTTTGCCTATGGAACAAAGTTCTCAAATTTGAATTCCATAGTGATGTTTACATAATAAAGATCATTTTTATCCCCCTTACGTTACAATTTTACTCAGTTTTATTGCTGTTTTAGCTCCTGTGAGCGGGGACTCTCTAAGCAGACCGTCCATCTAGTGCTATGAGATGTTGTGTGCTGACAATGTGCTTAGATTATCCAGCTACAGGTTTACCTATACATTAATTTAGCTTCTGCCATTCTACTAGTATCTGACACATAGAAAAGAGAGATCAGAGATCAGAGCTATGAGACGGATTCAAAACACAATGACACAATGAGCTCTGCTCCCTCACCTAATCAATAAAACACAGAGTCAGCTCTGCTAAAAGACCTTATCTGTCTGTAGCTAGGAAGTAAGCCTCTGCACACTGCTTCTTACTGGCAGGAAGTACCTGTGTCTGAGCTGGTCTTGTAATGCAGGGGGGAGGGGCAGGAGGAATAGAGCACTACATTGTGCAGACAAGAGAAGCTATTTATGAGAAGAATCTGACCATAGTAAGGAGATTTACGGTCGTATCCAAAGACAAAAAATTGTAAACACCAACACTGATCGAGACAGGTTGGAATTATATCTGTGAAATGCTGTATTTTTGTCAATACTAGTGAATTACAGAATGGCCAACATTATTCAACTTTGCACTAGATAGAATATGCAGACGGCTTGCATGCATTTAAGAAATGTCTACACCAGTTTTGTGTTGCAGCTGTACTGTGTCCGACAAGACAGAAAAAATGTGCACCTAAAGGGGCGTGTTACTGCTTAGTCGGACTGTACAACACAATGCTTCGCAACGTGCACCACAATTGTGTCGTTGTATTTGCGCCACAATTTTGTACCATGAACAAAGTGTGACAAAAAATAGTGGTGCATTCTGCCAAAGCAGATACACCAAATTCATGAAGACCATGCAACACATTTCATAAATCTGGCGCATCCTGCATCCTCTATTTTTGATAAATGTGGACCAATGTGCTATTTTGCTATCCTGAGCATATTTAAAGGTGTATTCCAGGAATCAGCATAATTCATATACAAATGGGTCAGTAAAATATAAGCTAATATGTAATTAGTTGTTATTTAAAATTTTGCTCCCCTTAGCAGAAAATGCTGGTGACATAGACTGTAATGAAGAATTAAAATGCTACTGGCCCTTTAATCAGTCCGTTAATTTCCTCTGCTCGGTCCGGTGACCAGCAGAAGATGGCCGCTGGTCACATGTCCACATCACATGTCCTGCACCTGCCTGGGCAGGTCATGTGATCACCACTATGTTTGGCTGTAGTCGGTTGGTTGCAGTGCATTCAGTATGGCCGGTGTTGTGGTGATGGCAGCTGCACATCATTACTATGGTAACAGAGCAAGAAAACCTGTTAGATCATCAGTGGGAGCAGAGCATAAGAGGGAGGAGGGGTTACTGAGAACTAAAGGATCATGGCACTTGTAGTTTCCAGTGGCGGCCATCTTAGTGATAACTCCACCTACTTTAGAGAGGCCATACATTTTGTAAATCATAAAATCAAACTATTTAAGCTCCATTTTGTGACTAATGACTTTGAGTATTGTTGTATTCATTTATTTAAAGCATCAGGGGTTTTTGTGTCAGATGTTCATATTCCCGGAATACCCCTTTAAGAATCTTGTCTTTGTGGGATTAACCCTTTAATGATTAGATATTTGTCAGACATGCATAATGATCAGACCTGCTGAAGTCACCTTCAGGAGTGTCACATTTTGTGGATGATCTGTAGCCTCAGATTTATTATACCTCATGTAGAGTAATTATGTACTGAATACAAATAGCTATGCTTGGCAGGGGGCAACTACATATAAGTTCATTGTTGCATTGTTCCTGACTATTGTTGAATTGGATGTTTTCCCTTCATTTTTTGCCTTTATATAGCTTAGTGACTTGCTCAATTCCCTGCCAGAATCTATTAAACATAGTTGAGTCTCATAGTTCATTTTTCTGTTTTTGTATCAACATAACTGTACCATTTTTGGTGAATCTATGTGCACAATATTCTCTGGAGACAGATACAAGTCGCCGACGTATGAAATACCATAGATCACCATGGGGATATATAAAAATGTACAGTATATCTGTAATTTTTTGGAACGCAGCTAAACATGAAAAAGATGCCCAGAATGATGCTGCCAGTCTTGTGTATATTGAGCCGCATTGCAAAGAAAATCATAGGGAATTAGCTTTCATGGTTTAACTGTCATATATTATTATTATTATTATTATTATTATTAAGCATTTTACTCCTAAAACTAAGGTAAATCCAAAGTAAAAACTACTTTGTTAAGGGCAAGGGCACAATTTATCAAAAAGTAGAAAAAGATCTGGGGAAAAACTTTAGCTCTTTTTTAAAAGACAACAAATGTGCACAGGAATTATTATTTTATTTCAAAGTGTTGTCTCAAGTTTTCAAGCGATTCCCTATCCACAGGATCGGTGCTTAGTTTTACTGCTATGACTCTAGTGGCATAACTTGAAACTGATGAGCCTTAGTTCAAAGTCTGTGCCAGGCCCCCAACTATAATATGTAGTTTATAGTACTAGTTTTCTCACATGGGAAAGTGACACCTTAAGTGCCCTCTAAGCCTCTTGGACATTGTTGCGACCGCACCCACTGCACCCCTCAAGTTACGCCCTTGTATGACCCCCATGATCAAGGGAATGAAACCCCCTACAATCCAGAGACCGGGAGTCCCACTTACTAATAGTTTGGGAGTGCCAGAAATTGCTGAACAAAGCACTCTGCACTCTACAGCCCTCACGTAGACAGTGAATAGGAGTCCCGAAGATAGCTGAGCACTGTGTCCTAAATATCTAACACTCCTATGCTATTGAATGGAGCAGCAGGACAAGCATGCAGTTCTCCTGATGGCTGGTGGTCTCTTTTGGTTATTGGAGGGGGTCCCGTAGTTAGACGCTCACCAATCACCTTGTTATCCTGTGGATATACCCCTGCATATTTGTAGGCTGATGACATTGTTCATGCAGACATTAAAATGGATTATTAATTAAACAGCTACCAACAACAATATAAGTGTATGAGAGGAGGAATTTAAACAAATGTATAGAACTGTATTATTCCAAGACCACTTTTCCTTACCTGTGATTCCCTTTTCCTAGTGGACCCTGAACCCACTGGAAGGGCCTCCAGATGCATGCAGTTTTGGTGTAGCTATAGGTATGTAATGCAATATGACAGAAGGATGTTTGTGGTAATTCTTGTCTATGACCCTTGTGTAGGGTGATGGCAGCTTCTGACATTTCCAACATATCCGCCCATGTTCTACACTAGACCTGGTTGTCACGCAACATTCACTGGATTTTGATGTTCTTGTTACAATTGTGGGCAAGAGTCCAAGAGTCTTCGAAGATGAAGCAAACTCATGAATATTAATGAACACTTCCTCCACATCATCCTGTTCCAATAAACTTTCCCCACATGTCAGATGTGAGCCCCATTCTTAAAACCTCCCTGGTGCTGAAGAAATGGACACATTAAATTAGTACATATGTAATATATTAATCACTTACTGAGAACATGTAATCCATTTTTATTTTGATGTAATAAAGGGAACCTTTGAGAACGATTTGTTCCATAAGGACCTGTGGATGTGAGCTTTGTCTGTGATCTCATTAAAGAAAACAAATGTTTATGCTCACTTTGGTCTTGAGCCCTCTGCACCTGCACAATGCTGAAAGTGAAACTGGCACAGTACATTCTGGAATCACTGCGCAAGCGCTGTAGGTAGGGCACATGCACAATAAAGCCTGGGTTTTATTAAAGCATAATCAGAGGAGGTGTCAAGAGCTCCAGATGTAAGTCCAATGTGCCTAATGAGTCTTACATCTAGGTAAGTATACACATTTATATTTTTTTATTGCACCCACATGGGATATATAGAGTCATTTGGGACACTACACAAAATCCATAAGGACCTGCAGTGGGTTTAGTGTCCTAAATCATCCTAATTCTCTTTAAAACCAGATAAAAATCCTGTGAATCTTTCTCAACTTTTTTCTATTTCTGATTGTACTGATTTTAGTTATAGTTTTGTACATGATTCTGGGAGCCGCCATCCAGCATGCAGTAACATGCAGAGTGTAAACTGGACTTTTGCACCAACCTTTGTATGTGAAGTACCAATGAGGATGCACTGTTACTATGATTTTTTGCACTTTTTGTCTTGCACTAGTCTGAACACTGCCCTATTTCACTCCTGGCTGTCTGTATTGAATTTCAGCACGCCATCTGTCTCCTGCTGACTTTGTTCAGGGCTGCATACAGTTAAGGTAGCTCATGGACAGATGCATACTCCATTCACATTCCTTCCCTGTTTGTCCTTTTATTGAATTGAGTTAGAATTATTGAGGCTGGTCCAATCATGTCTGGACTTGGACTAATATCCGATAAGAAGTTCATTTGTCCTCTTCCTAGTGCTTGCCATAAGTATTCTCCAGTGCATTGTCTATTGCTTAATCTTGTTTTTTCTAATCTTTTCTTACCTTCCATTTGACTCTTTTCCTGTTTTGAGTAGTCTTCTTTTTTCACTCATATTTATACAACCTCCCACTGTGTTTTCTTTTGTCCTGTTTTTGTCCATGGGTTTCACTTTGGGTTTCACTTAGTTGTATATTGTAGCATGACCTGTGGTGATGGCTTTGCCAAACATATGTAGTTTGTAATTAATTACTCTTGTTTCTGAGATCCATACTTATTTATACATGTATTCCTATAGAGTCAATGGGTGAAGCATGTATAAATTGCTAAAGAGAAAAATGCTATACTGTAGTTGGCAGGCGAGTTAATGACTAGCGCTTCCTGCAAACAGAGCGGTTGCTCCCGCCAGGTACCTGTGTTATTAAACACCTTTTCCCTTTGAATTTGCAAATGCACTCTTTTGTAGAGTTTTTTAATGTTTTAAAGACATAACAAACCTATACAATAAAGGATTAAACGTGACCACACAGTAAAAGTTTGACAAAAATGCCTGCTACAAAGTGATGCCAAAGATATGTTTTTTGGAATGCGGGAAGTATAAAACAGAAAAGTGTATAGTCCTAAAAGGGTTTCATTAAAGAAATGTATTTATCCTCCAATCAAATTCTCAGATCCCCTTCCTGATTTCGTATTTAATGTTGTTCAAAAAGGTCTTGTACTCAAGTAATATGACCAAGGCAATTCTTGACAGAGAAAAATGGATGTTTTTATACTTTTGGCATCTGTTTAAACTACAGTCTATAAGTGTTTTGTAAAAGGCGGGTCAGACTACGACATGCTCTCCTTTTTAATGTAACAGACACACGTGTGAATTGATCAATTAAAAAGTTTTACATTTAGTGCAGCTGTGTGCTGTCCCTTAAATGAGCCAAACACGTTTCTCACTGTCAAGCCCATAATTTTAGCTCCTGTTTATAGAACTGATAAAAGAGGAAACTAAAAATCCTCTTAGGTTGGACTTTCTGCACCTGAGTCTTTATTTACACTAAAATACTATGATACTACTGTGATGCTATCATGTTATGCCTATTTATATGGATGCAGCAATCATTAACGTAATATATAACAAATTATTTACCCATACCTCCCAACCAGTCAGGTGGGACAGTCCCAGATTTCAGGAGATCAACTCTATCAGCATACACTGGAGTTGAATACAGAGGTAATACAATGAGCCCCTAGACAGAACAGGAAAAGAGAGGAGGAGAACTGCTGTAGGCAAAGGTAAGTACCTGGTGTTTTTTAGGAGAAGCAGGAGGCCACAATGTGAGAGAAAGCAGATGGCTATGGGGAGCTGGGCACAATTTGAGGATGCCACAATGTGAGAAAGGGGGCACTGAGGGGAGAATTATAGTGTTGTAGGTTGAGGAAGGGGCTGTACAAAAGGCGGGTCTTAGGTCCCAAAAATTTCCCATGGTGAGCGACCCATCTTTTGTTCCTCTTTCACCTCAACAAAAGTTGGTGGTCATGCTTGCCATTTAAATAACTCTGCTATAGCGTGTTAATTAACATCTGCTACTTCAGACCTCATTTACCACATTTTCACAACTCATTAGACCTAAGTCTCACAATGTTTTTCTATACATTTTGCACTACATGAGTCATTTGTTGAAAGAATTACTGAAAATTAATATATCATACATAATGTGTATCTAATGTTTCTGATTAGGAAATTAAACCCATCTTGTTTTTCATTCCAGTGCTGTCAATGATAGAAATACATTGTCACATCTGCTCAAATGCCGTTCCACTGATACTGTAAATCTCATTCTCCTGACATCACCCTTATGTAGGGGTTGAGGGTCATCCATGCAATGTTTTTTTTTACGTTATCTTGCAATACTATCTGTGTTACATGCAACTGAGTGTGATGCGATAGATATCTCACATGAGGAGGTCACGTCACTACTGATCTTCTCCCAGTACAGTCTGGATGCAGCTGTTCCTACATCTGGCCCGTGTTGTTAGTCATTAATGTTACTTTATAACAAACAGAACCCTGAAATTAAGAGTGAGAGCTTCAATAATTTCAATAAAATTCATTAAGGAGCAACAGGTTAACCCCTTAACGAGTTGGCCTTTTTTAGTTTTTTCACTTCCATTTTTCACTCCCCACCTTCAAAAATCTATAACTTTTTTATTTTTCCACATAAAGAGCTCTGTTATGGCTTATTTTCTGCGTAACAAATTGCACTTCGTAGTGACGGTATTTAATATTCCATGGCGCGTACTGGGAAGCGGGAAAAAAATTCCAAATGCAGTGAAAATGGTGAAAAAACACATTTGCGACGTTTTCTTGTGGGCTTGGATTTTACAGCTTTCACTGTGCGCCCCAAATGACATGTCTACTTTATTCTTTGGGTTGCTACGATCACAGGGATACCACATTTGTACAGGGTTTATAATGTTTTCATACATTTAAAAAAATTAAAACCTCCTGTACAAAAATTTTTTTTTGATTTTGCCAACTTCTGGCGCTAATAACTTTTTCATACTTTGGTGTACGGAGCTGTGGGTGGTGTCATTTTTTGTGACTTTTGATGGCGTTTTCATTGCTATCATTGTTAGGACTGTTCTACCTTTTGATCACTTTTTATACATTTTTTTATATTTTCCAAAATGGCAAAAAAATGTCATTTTTGACTTTGGACGCTATTTTCCGTTACGGGGTTAAACGCTGTAAAAAACCGTTATTATATTTTGATCGGACATTTTCGGACGCGGCGATACCTAATGTGTTTATGATTTTTACTGTTTATTAATATAAAGATTAGAATTTTTAGGTTTTTTTAATATAATTTTTTTTTTAACTTTTTTTTACTTTTACTTTAACTATTTTTCAGACTCCCTAGGGTACTTTAACCCTAGGTTGTCTGATCGATCCTACCATATACGGCCATACTGCAATATGGCAGTATATGGGGATTTTACTCCTCATTCATTACAATGTGCTGATAGCACATTGTAATGAATGGGTTAAAACGAGATAGCTTCGGGCCTTCGTGAGACCCGATGCTGTCATGGCAACGGATCACCGCTCCCTGTGACGTCATCGGGGAGCGAAGATCCGGCAGCATTGCCGGCGGCGATCGCCGTGAAAGCACCCGCGATCGGAGCTAGCACCGATCGCGGAGGTTACCGGTAAGCCTTTGCTGCAATATGCAGCAAAGACTTACCGGCTATGGAGAGGGCTCGGCCCGCGAGCCCACTCCATGCACTGGGACCTGGCGCGCACCGTACTAGTACGGCGCGCGCCGGGAAGGGGTTAAATGGAACCTGGCAGCAGATATTGAGCTAATAAACTACTTCCAGATTGTATTTCTTTCATGGGTCAGTGTGGTGGCATCATCCGGAAAATCTACTTTGAAGTGGTACCAGGGTACAAGGTGTATAAACAATTTCATCTGGCTTGACATTGTACTAACACACTGACACATAGGACGAGATGAGAGATGCATGAGATGCCTATTACACAGAGGCATGACAGACAGAGGCTGACAGACTTTTACACTTTTACACTATGAGTTCTGCTACATCTCACAGATATGTGCCTGCCTCCCCCTTCCCCCGGATCACTTATCTCCTTGTAGTTTGCAGTTTGCAGAAATTTCTCACACAGAAATACAAGTCACCCGACCCTAAGTCAGAAGTTACAGGGTCGTGTCTAGGGCCAACAGAAATTGTGTACATGAGGACTGATAGAGACAGGTTGGACTTATATCTGTGAAATGCTGTATTATTGTTAATAACAGTGAATTAGAAAATATATAATTTTGTTATCCTGAGTAAATATAAGAAACTTGTCTTCATGGCAATACCCCTTTAATACCGATAATAAATTTGCCAAAGAGGTTTACAGGTGATACATTATACATGTATTAAATATTCATGTGCATGAGGTCTAACAGAAAGTGACAGAAAACATAAATCCATGTTGGAAAAAAATACTCGAATCCTGGGACTGTCCCCCTAAACCAGTGGGAAATGAGTATATTTTTGTTATTGTTACTAATAGCTTCATAATATGGACTTTTAGCGCGTTGTTCTCCGCATCACAGGAATACTCCATAAAGAGCCGCTATCTGCGATTTAAAGCATGGGACTATGAGCCTGCAGATTGAAATGCTGTGTAATATGAAGCAGATTGATGGGATTAACATTCTAGGGTTTTCATAATCAGCTCCGTTTTGCACAAGTGATTTTCAGGATATCCCACACAATTTGCTTGTAACCAGAAATTACTGCCACAAAGATGCAGTCACTTTAAATCTGAAGACATCTCCACTTGAAGGCTTTGAAATGTTTTTATACCGGTGCTGTAGTGATGTCACAGGGTAATTATATAATCATATTCGGCAGGTCAGAGGTTGCGGCCATTAATGTCATGAACAATTTAAAAAGAGCAAATAAACACTGAAAAAATAGGTATAAAATCCCGATCCAAGACACATGATACTTTGTGTCCATTTTTTTCATTATGTCTCAGACTCTGTAGCCAATCAGAGACTAGCACATGGGTGGTTCTGCATGTAACCGTGGTAATGGCATAAACACAAATACAGGCCAAGCCTTGATACTGTCAGAGCAACTTATAAGTCCAATTTATCTTGATTTTCTGTTTCTACATGAGTTTAGACTCATTTCTCCTAGTGGAGCATTACATGAAACCATTGAACGCTATCGATGGATGAACGTCATCCTCACCGATGTCAGCTAACCTCGCTGCTTCTTAATTCTTCTTTTTCAATCATTTGGTAGAAGCAATCCAAATTCTTTACCTCATTATAGAACACGTAATGGGTTTACATTTGTGACACATTGTAACAAGGCGTCGGGTTGCCCGGTCCAGAATAAATCACAACCGCTGCCAACAAAATGAATCATTCCAGTGCGGCTGGATCCAGACTGGGAACCACCAACAGCAACGTTTAATTATGTCCCAGCCGTCCTGTGATGCAGAAATGGCAGCTGTGGGGGTGGCTTCGCCAGCTGTGCTGTGCTCCAGTTGTACACTTTATTATTGGGCCTTAAACATTGTTAATAAATTCTCATCATCATTAATGAGGGACTTCAGTAAAAGTAAAATATGAGGGCCCCAAAGTAGTTACTTGTCAGCTCTACAGTTTTCTAATGAATGCTGTTTCTGTTCTTTTCTCACCATGCAGCACACAACTATTTCTGTAACATAATAACATACACAATGACGTCGCTTCAGGGGGATGGCAACTCACATTACTTATGTCTGGTATCCAAGGGAGGCGTCCATGTCTGCTAATGGGTGGGGTATGGTTGTTGCTATCATCTGCTTCTCAGTGCTGAGTAGGTACCTCTTGTGTTGCTAAATCTGGAGAACATTACACAAATGCTGCAAAAGTGTCATCATCTTCACCATCAGATATTATATACAAAAATATAGAGTGTACTGAAATCTCCCTCTGCAGGAGGCTCTGCCAGAGCTGTCAATAGCTCCTTGCATTTCAAACACCAGAAACAACTAGCAACGGAGAGTGCTGAAATGGGGAGAATTTATACTTTAACCAGTCATTCTCTGGTTTTACATAGCAGAAACCAGTTTACAAATGCTATATAAAAAGACACATAAGCATGAAATCGAAATAAACGTTTTCTGCTCAGTTAGGATTACCATTATTTATATTTACGCCCATTTCTGCCACCAAATACTGTGGACGTCGGCCCGGGCGAAACCCAGTGGAGGAAACGAGGGGGAGGGGCGGCCTATATGCTGAGGAGTGAGCGGGGTTGCCTATATACTATATATACCTATATATCTAATAGAGAGGAACATAGTATATAGCTCATACAGGGGGCACAGTATCTATCTATATTTATTACAGGGTGCCCAGTATGAATTGAAAGGAGGGACTGCATGTATTCATTCATTATGGGTGTACTGTATACTTGTAAATTAGAGGGCTCTGTACATATGTACAATCATTTGGGATATTGTATATATGTATAAAAGGCCTGGGAATTAGTCCTGGTGCTGTGTATTTGTATGAAGCTCCAGACCCATGCCATCCTAGGCCACCCCACCATCACCCTTCTCTGTGTAACATAAACTCCTGCTTATTGCCACGCCTTATCCTAATTGTGTCTCACCATATGTACTAATTACTAAGTGTAACATCCCTCAAATGTTGTGTTTTTCTCTCAGTGCTTCATTTGTATCCATGCCTGAAGAAGGGGCCTATGTGCCCTGAAAGCTTGCAGCAAATATCATTTTTCTGGTTAGCCAATATCTATCTAATATCTATCCTTAATCACTTTTGTAGTTTTTACACAAAAGTATTTACATTAGATTCTAGTACTGTACTTATGTATTGAGCTCCATACTGGTGCTGTATTCTGTAAGCTTTGTTCTGGTGAAGTATATTTTCAAATCACTATAATAATAATAATCCATGACTGACATTTAATTTGGAAGGCACTATACATTTTAATTAAAGGGTGACACTGTATATGTTAGAATTCATTTTGGGGAAGCAATATCTAAGCTAACATGGTGAGTTACTGTACACTGCTTCTTCGTGTTGTATCATGGGAAAGAAATAAAATAGCCAATATGTTATCTTGGGTGCAATTTCCTGATATTTGATGGTGCCTTGACCAACTGTACAAACAATTTTGTACCAACAAAATGGGAATGTCCATCCATTATACCGCTCAGTAGGGAGATGGGTTCTGTGTCCCAGAGTTGAACTTGCTTATGCAAAATGTGCATATAAACCCAAAGATAAAAGCAAAAGACCTTGTGAAGATTCTGGCTGAAGCTGTCATTATCCACAGTGAAATGAGTACTGTATTGAAATGGTCTGATAGGCCACTCTGCCAGTAAGAAGCTATTACTTCAAAAGAAAAATAAATGTTTACAAATGCATACAGGAAAAAAACTTTCATTTTTGGAGGTATTTTCTGTAGTCTGATGATGCTAAAATTGCAGACTCGACTATAGGCAGGGCTGCAGGGGCATGCGCCCCAGGGCCCCCACCACTTTGCACTTAAAGGGGCCCCCACCAAATGTGGGTGATTGAGACGGTCGCATGACCGCCAAAATTGAGCAGAGTATGTGCAGGTTTGGTTCTCTGAATCGGCTGCTGCTTTAACAGCCTTTTCAGAGATCTGGGCAGTATCTAATATACTTGAGTCTATAGCAGAGCGAGAGAACAATAAGTTCCCTGCTCTGAAATAGACAATCAGGCCCCGACAAGATACTGATGCCCTGCCACTGGCGGTGCAGCATGTGGCGTCACTGCGCCATCTTGTTGGAGCCCAATTGTATGCTGACACCGGAGGAGGAGGTCGGTGCTCATCAGGGGAACGGAGAAGGGTGAATACAATTTTATTATTTTACCTAGGGCTGTATATTGTAATAGAAGGGCTGTTTGTAGTTATATGTGGGCTGTATATAGTTATAGAAGGGCTGTGTATAGTTATAGAAGGCTGTATATAGTTATAGGGGACTGTACACTCACCGGCCACTTTATTTATGCTAGTAACGGGTTGAACCCCCATTTGCCTTCAGAACTGCCTCAATTCTTCTTGGCATAGATCCAACAAGGTGCTGGAAGCATTCCTCAGAGATTTCGGTCCATATTGACATGATGGCATCACACAGTTGCCGCAGATTTGTCGGCTGCACATCCATGATGCGAATCTCCCGTTCCACCACATCCCAAAGATGCTCTATTGGATTGAGATCTGGTGACTGTGGAGGCCATTTGAGTACAGTGAACTCATTGTCATGTTCAGGAAACCAGTCTGAGATGATTCCAGCATTATGACATGGCGCATTATCCTGCTGAAAGTAGCCATCCGATGTTGGGTACATTGTGGTCATAAAAGGATGGACATGGTCAGCAACAATATTCAGGTAGGCTGTGGATGCTCAATTGGTACCAAGGGGCCCAAAGAGTGCCAAGAAAATATTCCCCACACCATGATACCACCACCACCAGCCTGAACCGTTGATACAAGGCAGGATGGATCCATGCTTTCATGTTGTTGACGCCAAATTCTGACCATACCATCCGAATGTCGCAGCAGAAATCAAGACTCATCAGACCCGGCAATGTTTTTCCAATCTTCTACTGTCCAATTTCCATGAGCTTGTGCAAATTGTAGCCTCAGTTTCCTATTCTTAGCTAAAAGGAGTGCCACCCGGTGTGGTCTTCTGCTGCTGTAGCCCATCTGCCTCAAAGTTCGACGTACTGTGCATTCAGAGATGCTCTTCTGCCTACCTTGGTTGTAACGGATTTGAGTCACTGTTGCCTTGTGCCATGTGCCATGCTGGAATAAAATAGTACATTTTTGACCACATTGAATCTCGGAGTGCTGCCATTTTTCTTACTCTATACGTTGGATGAACTGTGATCCCGGTTCTGGGAACGTGCACCTGAGTAATATTTTTCTTTTTTGAGTGCTGCTATATTCTCTTTTTTACTACTATATATATATATATATATATATATATATTACTGGGGCAGCTGTATAAATTTATTTCTAGCAACATTTGCTAAGATTGTGGGGAGGGCCCCAACTAGTCTGCGCCCGGGGCCTCCACTACCCTTAATGTTTAGCCATAATGATCATCATTACATTTGGAAGAAAAGGGGAGAACCTTGCGAAACTAAGAACACCATCACAACTGTGAAACACAGGGGTGGCAGCATCATTTTGTGGGGATTTATTTGTTTCAGAAGGGACTGGTGCACTTCACACAATTGATGGCATCATGAGGAAAGAACATTATGTGGCAATACTAACGTTTCAAGACAACAGTTAGAAAGTTAAAGCTGTATGGACAAAGACGCGCAGCATACTGCAAACTGGTTACAAAGTGGCTTAAGGATAGCAAAGTCAATGTTTTGGAGTGGCCATCACTAAATGCTACAGAAAATTTAGGCTAAGCTGAAAGGCAAGTTGCAAGAAAGGATGCCTAGAAACATGGCTCAGTTACACTAGTTCTGTCAGGAGGAATGGGCCCAAATGTCTGCCTACTGTTGTGAGAAACTAGTGGAAGGATATCCAAAACGTTTGACCCAAGTCATACAGTTTAAAGGCAAACAATACCAAATACTAATGAGATGTATGTAAATTTTTGACTTTGCAAAAACGAATAAATATTACTCAAAAGTTCATACTTGAGTATATACAGGCCCGGCGCCAGCACCCGGCCAACCCGGGCAAGTGCCGGGGCCCCGGGGTACTGGAGGGGCCCACTCGGGCCCCCGGATCAATTGTACCAGTGTCGCTATAAGACACTGGTACAATTGATCACCATCCGGAACGATCGCTTTTTTGCCTCTATGCTGCGCTGGTCGGGAGTGCAGCATAGAGGCAGAATCTAAAACTTGAGGAAGAATCTAAAACTCACCTGTCCCGGTTCCCACGATGCGGCGCTCCGCAGGGTATGCGACGGCTTTGAAGGATCACGTGTGCCGGCTTCAGAGCCGGCGCGTACGGGAGGCCCAGGCAGAGACAGCTGCAGGCGCTGCTCCGTGGGAACCAGGAAAGGTGAGTTTTTTCTTTTTTCTTTTCCGGAGGGGAGTGAGGGTGTCCACGGGGGGCGGTGGGGTCAGTGTGTATACAGGGGGAGAGGGGGGGGGTTGTTAGTGTGTCAGTAGGGGGGGTCATTGTGTCCACAGGGGGAGGGGGGGTTGTTCAATGTGTCTGGAGGGGGTCATTGTGTCAGCAGGGGGGTTTCAGTGTGTCCGGGCTCAGTGTGTCCGCAGGGGAGGGGGGGGTTCAGTGTTTCCGCAGGGGAGGGGGGGGGTTCAGTGTGCTGCCGGGGGGGTGGGGGCGGGGATCAGTGTGTCCCCAGGGTCAGTGTGTCCGCAGGGGGAGGGGGCGCAGTGTGCCAATGGAGGGCGGTCCACGGAGGGGCCCACTAAGGCTCTGTCGCCCAGGGGCCCACTAAAACCTGGAGCCGGCCCTGAGTATATACTCGAGTATAAGCCGACCCGGGTACAAGCCGAGGCCCCTAATTTTACCACCAAAAACTGGGAAAACCTATTGACTCGAGAATAAGCCTAGGGTGGGAAATGCATTGGTCACAGACCCCCCCCCCAGTATATAGCCAGCTTGCCCCCAGTAGTATACAGCCAGCCCAGCCTACCCCCAGTATTATACAGCTTGCCCCCAGTAGTATGAAGCCTGCCCCCAGTAGTATACAGCTTGCCCCCAGTAGTATACATTCTGCCCCCAGTAGTATACAGCCTGCCCCCAGTAGTATACAGCTTGCCCCAGTAGTATACAGCCTGCCCCCAGTAGTATACAGCCTGCCCCCAGTAGTATAGGTTCACCCCAGCCGCCCCCAGTAGTATACAGCCTGCCCCCAGTAGTATGCAGCGAGCCCAGCATTAAAAAAAAAAAAAAAACTTATATACTCACCCTCCGGTGGCCCCGATGCGTAGCGCTGCTCCCCCGATGTCCGTGCGGCTCGTCTTCAGGCTTCCACACCCGTCTTCTTTCTTCTGCAGGGCGACGCCATTGTTCTCTCACGGCAGGCACATAGTATGAAAAACAATGGCGGCGCCCTGCAGAAGACAGAAGACGGGTGTGGATGCTTGAAGACGAGCCGCGCGGACATTGGGGGAGCAGCACTACGCATCGGGGCCACCGGAGGGTGAGTATATAAGTTTATTTTTTTAAAGTAATTTTTACTTTTGTATTGATTCGTGTATAAGCCGAGGGGATGTTTTTTAGCACATCTTTTGTGCTGAAAAACTCGGCTTATACACGAGTTTATACGGTAATTACTTTTGGTGATCCTAATTGACACAAAACAGGAAACGTTTTCTGATTTCATGTCAGACAGTGAGAAAAACATGTATATGTTTTTGCTGTTGACTCCATTCACCTCAAATAAAGACACACAGCCTCAGGTGTATTAAACTGGTTTCACCATTTTTCTGTCTTACTTTGCACTGAAAACAACTTCTTTGGAGCTTGCAAATGTATTTATGAAGTGTCTACACCAGTCTTGTGTTGCGGGTGCACTATGTCCAACAAGACAGAAAAAATTAGCACCTAGAGGGGCGTGTTATAAATATAAAATCTATTTAAAAAACTATAAACAAGAAATGTGCTCCTCTTCAGGCCTCTGTGCAATGCTGGCAAACTCAATACTCTATATTTCAGTTTGTTAGAGATAAATACATTTTTGAATTACTATATATATATATGATATATATAATATATATTGACAGAGCTCCTTCCTGTAGTGACTGATCTCACTGGCCCACATTTATTAAAAATGGCACAAACTGCACTATGTGCCTGTGAAGTGTGCAGGGTGCACCAGATTAGTGCATTGTGTTGGACATTCTGCATGACCCCCCTGCACTGCTCCAACAGAGTGTACCAATTTTTTTTTTTTGGTGCACCTCTAACATAGGATGTGCGGAACAATTCTGTCAGACACTGCATGATAAATGTGGCGCATCGTCTGACTGTGCACTGGAGCGTCCCTTTCAGTGCAGAATAGTGCAGCTGCAAAATGTGTCGCGGACACTTAATTAAATACGCGTGAAAGCAGTTTGCCCTGAAATAAATCTGAGCCTGCTTAATTCGATATTTATTTTGTAGGTGCAAGCAGAGTTCTTAATGACTAATAGGCCAGATATTGTATTGGTACTTACAATTTAATATTGTGCAAAAGTCCAACATGTCCTGGGTTTTTATGAGACAGTACCTATATAATATTTATTAATGACATAACACAATAACAGTTATGTTTTAATTGATGCCCAGATACCTATATTTTTGACTGCCCTAGCACAATTTTGGTAATTTAGTCTGAGTTTGCAACACATTTAATACCGTGTCTCGACAGAATTGTGTTTTACTAAAGGTGCACTAAAAAAAGGGTGTTCACTCTTCCAGAGGAGTGCAGGGTGCGCCAGATAATTGACGACCACCAGTCTTGCACCAATAGTCAATAATCTTGCGCACCCTGCACTCCTCTGGAAGAGTGAACACCCTTTTTTAGTGCACCTATTTAGAGCACTATTTAGTACAATTACTTATTTATTTAATACATTTTTAAATCCCACCTTCCTTTGGCCCAGCAAAGTGCAACTCCAACTTTAAAGGAAGTCTACCACCAAGATCAAGGTTTGTAAACCAAGTACACTGCCATACTGGTGTTTGCTACTTCTTGCAGGATCTGCTCCACTTTTAGCTTCTTATGCCCTAAGCTAAACTTTTACAATTATGCAAATGAACCAGAGGGGCTCTGGGCTTCATAGGTTCATTTTTATTCTTAAAAACAAGGGCATATGGAGCTTAAAGAAGAGCTGCTCCTGCCAGAGGGGGCACACACCAGTATGTTAGTGTGCTTGGTTTACAATCCTTAATCCTGGGAGTAAATTTCTTTTAAACATTCTCAAATTTTCACATACCCAATACTAGGAGGTACCAGATCTGGCTAAAATATCATAACTCCAGCCATTCATCAATCTCAAAGGCATGAATTACTCCACCAGGGTTAACACATTAACTACCTTGTACCATTCTGCAAGACCAATTCTATTACCATAATATCATTTTTGGAAAGTCCAGAGTCTTATGGCCATAAGACATTGATCAACTACTAGGACCACCTGCAGCATTGCTATAACATGTATTGAATACTTTGGGTAGTTTTGGTTACCCTCTCCCATATTGTACACCATGTTGATGGGCTCCATTTTCTGCCCAGGAAGGTCTCCCCTTTGTTCGTATGTTGGGAGGAGTTAATTTGGATATGGATCTGCAAAGTCCTGCTGTGGAGGTACCCACTTTGCATATCCTCTCAAACTCTATGGTTTTGGAGACTGCCTGATTGTCATACAGTGAGATTAGGAACAACTGCAGGTTCTGCAGGTAGCTATAAAGAGAGGAGGAGGGGCAAGAGAACCTGCCTCTTAAGTCGGGAAAGTCCAGCAGTTCTCTAGTTCTGTCGTCTGCTATATCTGCAAAGCGGACTAGACCTTTGTCGTGCCATGGTTTGGACATCTGTCCTGTAAGCCCTGAGGTTCGTACATGTCATGAGTAAGGGCGGTTCTCTGCTTGAAACGCGTTGACGATAATGTATTGTTTCATGCAGTGATTATGATGTAACCGAATAAAAGTCTAATATTGTCGTGGAAACTGGCTGAACCGTGAATATATTTCTGAATTTCCGCATGCCTAGGCAGTAATGTGGCCCCTGCCGGATCCGACACAATAGGCAGATTACAGGGTGGTGAGCTGGAACTTGTACTTTCTATAGCCCTGAGGTTAGCCCTGGACTATATAGAAAATATGTCATGGGTGATTGTTCAGACTGTAGAGGGAAGTGCGTAAGGCAATAGCTCCATACCACTTGGCCCATTTTGATTAATTGAGGGAGCCACTGCTTTAGCCTGCTATGTAATATTTTTGTAAATACTTTGTAATCAGTGTTTAATAATGATATGGGACTGTAATTGGAGCAGTCCAGTGGGTGTTTCCCTAGCTTAGGAATGAGGGTGATCCTTGATTTAGACATATAATGTGGTACAGGCTTCCCTTCTAGGAAGCTGTTGTATAAAGTCACAACGAAGTAGTAGCGGTGCTGGCACTACCCACATGCACCTTAAAGTCTTAGGCGTGATGGGACTGTTTGGAGTAAGGACGACTGGCAGTATACTGCAGGGATGTGAAGACTATAGTGGTGCTCAACGTAGGAGGGCAGTAGTCACAGATGAAAGAAGAAGAAAGACAATCGCGGCACTCACCAATGCAGTCTTTAAGTTTTATTCACAGATATGCAGATAATACAGGACGCCGACGTGCGGCAAGGCACGTCGGCGTCCTGTATTATCTGCATATCTGTGAATAAAACTTAAAGACTGCATTGGTGAGTGCCGCGATTGTCTTTCTTCTTCTTTCAGCTGTTGTATAAGGCAATCAGGTATGGGGAAAGTAGAGATTCATACGTCTAGTAAGAGAGGTAAGTCAGACCATCTGGCCGTTCAGCTTTCCCCGTTGGGAGGTCTTTTAGGCTTTCAGATAGCTTCTCTCTAGTAAGGGATGTTAAGGGGCTGCTCAAGCTTCTGCTGGGAGTTGAGGAAGGTGACAGACTTTTAAAAAGGCATCTAAATGGGCAATTCTCTGGACTGGAACTGAGGGGAAGTCGTGGAGTTTGAAGTAGTATGTGCTAAACAATTAGGAAATTTCCGTTGAGTCATGCGTATGGGAGCCATTTTGACTGCACAGTGCATATGCATTGGGCTTTTCTGAGTCCTTTTCGTTAACTGGCGAGCTAAAAGGTTATGGGCTTTATAACGAAATACTTTTGTCTAGAATAGAGTACAAGTTTTTTGTTATGGAGCATGTGAAGCTCTTTCAGTTTTTCCTTGGTCTCAATGACCAGTTTAAGTAGTGACTGTGATTGGCGAGATGCAAGACTCAACTGTAGTCAGCTGTGATTTCTGCAAAGTCTCCTGGTGCAGTCATTCTTAGAGCCAGTGGCCATAGAGATACAAGGTCCCCTAATCATCATTTTATGTGACACAAAGCTGGGAGGGATTTAAGGGTTTCATTAGCCTGAAAAATGTCTTTTATGGTGGAGGCCTAGACATCTCTCTGCACCGGTTTCTTAATGAGTGTCTCATTCAGTGGCCAGTGGTAAACTTTTACAAAGAAAAAACTATAGGTTAGGTTAAGGGTTAATGGCGTATTGTTCAACCAGATAATGGACCCAAAGCTGCACATGTAATGGCGGCTTCTTGAGGGAGGCTCACTTCAGAGCAGGAGATAATGTTGTGCAGTATTGCCCAGTCAGTAGGAAGTGGCGTCTGGGTACCATAGTCGCTAAGTCTTGATGCCACTGCTGCATAGCTGGATGGTAGGGATGGCTTCTGAGGCTGTTGACGGGGGACTCCAGATCTCTTTGTCTGAGGCAGTGATTCACATGGTGGATCTTTGGAGTTCTGGGAGACTGATTAAACCAGGTCCATCACCCAGACCTCCGAGTTAGGGGTGGGAAGGGTCTCTAATCTCTTTTTGGGACCTTTTTTTTGGTTGGGTAGCCAGGTTTTCATAGCTAATTTTTCTTAAAAGAGGTGCCGGGAGCAGGAGCTAAGTAGTGTTCGACCTACTACATGTGGTCCTTGGACACACCCCCGGAGATTTTTTTGAAGTGTCTCGGCAGCTTTTATGACATCCTGGAGTTTTTACAGCTTGATAAACTATGACCTGAAGACTGTTCTGTGCAAACTTAAAAGACAAACTTACAAGGACGTCTCTTGCCTCCACTTACCCTTCCTCCACAGAGACAAAGGACTTTTTAAATATTCCTTGACTCTCCCCATTTATTAACTTTTGACATATTACTCCTACCTCCAGGGAATCAGGATTTACCTTAATTTGTAAGATCCATTTATTTTTCTACCTTTTTATTTTGTAACTGTTTTGCTATGTTGTGTCATTTTATTTTGTAAATTTGTAACATCTTTTTGGAAGCACTGAACTCCTTTTTGTAATAAAGCTTTTTTACTTTAACCCCTTTGTGTATGTCCAGGTCAATCTTTGATATTCTGCTATGCACTTCTACATTCTGCCTTCATCCAACAGAAACCTATGGCCTGAGCATTTGCTGGACTATGAAATCCTCAGGAGAATGCATTGAGCATAAGAAAAAAGTTGCTGAAAATATTTGGACATCATATATTTATATGTATGCAGCTTGGAGTATAAAATCACTTTAACCCAGATCACAAAAGACATGAAAATTGTGAGAGCTTTATAACCAACCACATGAAACAATGGCTCTCCTCCACCCTAACCTCACCGACCTTTACTACAGTATTTATAGGGAACTTTTCCTAAATCTGTAAATGATTGGTCTCTTGAGAACATTTGCTGTCTTGTAATCATCCGCCTCCCCTAGGGGTAACTCCTTCTTTGGGAAAAATGATTGAAAAATAGACAAAAAATGAAGGATTTAAAATAATTATTCTAAAAGATCAAAACAGAGAAATAGAAATGTCAAAATAACGAGCTCTTGAAACAGCGTGCGGTCTTTGTTTCTTATTTATCACGGTCATTTCTATAATGAGCGCCAAGGATGAAACTGATTATTCTCTATGTACATTATAATAAGGTAATTGACTCCCTGTGTCATGGTATCATGCCCAACTGTAATAAAACTGAAAGATGATATTTAGCCATGGTTTCTATTTTAGCCCCCACCCACACAGAATGGAGAGTCTGTGTCCCCTGCAGGGCTTATTCAGATGGCCCTAATGTGGCCACATTATATACGATATATTGCAGATGCAAAACCTGCTAAAGTAGTTAAGGACATTAGACCTGCAGTTTCAACTGGATTGGCAGTAGCAACATGGTTTGTTTAAAACAGCTGCATTACATTACATTATTTTGCAAAAGTGAAAAAATAAACACACAAGTCTAGTATTGCCACAACTACAATGACCCCAAAATAAAAAAAAATATTGCCAAATAACCGATACAGTAATCACTTTAAAAAAACACCAAAAAAACATAAGAAAAGTTTGATTTTTCCTCCCACCTCTAGTAAAAATAATACCATTTAGATTTTATTTGTTTTTTTAAGTCTTCCCTTTTTTATTTTTTTATTTCATTCACTGTATATTTTTTTAATCCAACCAAAGATAGGTAAAATGCAAGCTGGCAATGTTTTGCGTTCTTCTTCTATTGTTTGTGCTGCTTCAACATATCTAAAAGTATTTTTTCAAAATAATGGGTATTGAGTTCCTCTCAGAATTTGCACACTAAAATAACAAATTGTTGTATGTGTTTCCAACAATAGATGATCATTGGAAGGGTGAAAGCAAAACATTGTTTGTGAGCTTTGAGGGTAACTTAGTCACTTTAGCAGGAGATGGTCAATGTGGTTCACCAAGGTTTTGAGACGTACACAATGTTAGATGTGAAAATTGTGGAAAATTGTTACAAGTCAAGTAATTCAATTTTATATGTGACTTTGGAAAACAAGATTTTCAAAATCTTGATAGACTTGTTGATGTAAATGTTACCTGTACCGATCTCCATGTAGGCATCTGCTAATTGTTAAAGATAACTACTCACATTTATAAAATAAAGTATTGGCAAGCAAACTGTGGCAAGTCAGCACAAAAATTGTCGACAACTGTCGCTTTGGACTCAGGCCACCAAAAACCAAGTTTGGTGGTCAGCCATTACCTGCAGTTCCAACTCTTCTGGCTGAGAAACATTAAAGCATAATTTAACATGTTTTGAATGAGCATTCTTGGCAAGGCTTCAGTGATTATACATCTATATATCTGTGATCATGATGAGTTTACAGGTGTGGAAGAAAGGTGAGGTAAGTGGTTAAAAAGAGGTACAACTTTTTATGATAATTTTAGTAAAACTGGCAAACAGACTTGCTGCATCAATCTAACTTTTGTCATTGTCACATGCTCAAGTACCTTTCCAATGGAATCATTGTGGATTTATTTTGTGGATGTATGTTTTTGTTTTCAGGAAGGGATAAGAAAACTATTCCCATAATCCTCCAGTGGAGTGTCAATTGCTGTAAGTTTCCACACACCTGTAAGGCAGCCTTAATTGGCACAGTCTTTCTAGTCAAAACTTAGCTAAACCAGTTCCCTACACTCTACTGAAGAGATTCAAAATCATCGAAACAGCTCTGTCTAGAGTTAGGAATCTGTTCCTTTCGGAATAGATATACTGGTTTGGCTTTAATCACACATCATGTTATAAGGCTTCCTGCAAGTCAAGCTTTATGTAAGAGGGAGTGCCTTACAATATATTCTATAATTCCCCAGTGGAGCTTCAATGGGTGTAAGTCTCCACATCACTGCAAGGTGGCATTAATTGGCAAAGTCTCAATTAGGAGGATAAAATGATTTCTAGCACAGCAAATTGTCCAAAAAAATCGTCTGTCATGTACTCCAAGGCCAGAAAAAAATCATTATTGCTTCAGATTTCAAATCAGAAACTAAAACTAGATATGGTGATGAGATTGATCAGAAATGCCTGATTGCATAATTGATCAAGTTGCTTATGGCAACCAATCAAAGTTCAACTTTCATATTTCAGAAGTATATAATAGTTCTTATTGGTTGTTCTGGGCCAGTGTGTAGAGTGAGTAACAGTGGAGTATAACGTGTGTCCTATTAACTTGTCTTATCTTAACTTATCTTATAAAAGCCCCTGCACCAGTTTTCTCTCTGACTTTGCACACACTTTTCAGTGCTACCTGCTTGCACATATATTTATAAAGTGAGTGAGAAGAGGTCAGAGGTGAGACCTGTGCAAATCAGAATACACTGGCCAAAGTTTGCCTGTGGAGTGTGCAGGGTGTGCCAGATTAATGAATTGTGGAGCACGTTCTGCATGAATCTGGCACCCAGTACGCTGCTCCGGCAGCTTGCACAAACTGTTTTTGGTGAACCTTTTACATAGAGCGTGTGACACAATTCTGTTGGACAATGCATGATAAATGTTGCACACAGTCCGACTGTGCACCTGAACAGCCCTTTCAGTGCAGAATTTTGTGTTATGTCGGGTACAGTGAGGCCGCAACACAAAGGTGTCAAGGCTACACTATACCCGATGCAACACAGAATTCTGCACCGAACTTTGGTGCACAGTTGAGGAAGTGCCAGATTCATGCAGAACGTGTGACACAATTCATTAATCCGGCGCACTCTGCACTCTTCACAGGCAAACTGCACCTACTGCATTTTGCGCTGTTTTTGATAAATGTGGGACAGTATCAGGAGCAAATACCAAAACTATGTAACATAACATAATTACAATCTATAATCCCAGATACTAGCTTTACAATAATGATTGCAAAAAATTGTATTACACAAAGATAAGCATGAAGTTCTCTGGAAAGAGAGGATTTGTACTGCCATTTTTAGCAACCAGTCTCTAAGTAATTCTAAATTATATTTGAATATTCCCTACACTTTATATTGCATTCAAAAGTTTTGAATCCAATCAGAGATCAATTAAATTTAGTAGATAAGACAAAAAAAAACATAAAAAGCAATTACACAAATCGACAATTTCAAACCTCTGGATTGTCTCTCTGCAGAGATGGAAATTGATCCACCTGTAAGTGTATACCCTGTAGTGTCATGCTGCACTGACATACAGTATATAGGGTGTGAATATAGCATGAGATTGCACGTTATCCCACCTATATGGAGTGTTCTGTAATGTCATGCTAGATCACTCACACCCAGATCTGCTACAACCCACAGTTGAGGTATTTTCAGCTTTGGGTCTGAGTGTAGCATTTCATATAGGTAGTGACTTGACACTGTAAAGACATGCTACACACACCCAAAACTGCAAACACGGTTGTGTCTGTGTGTATGCATGTGACCGTGAATGCACGCATCTGTCATGTATATGTTTGTGCCTATGGCTGCAAGTATACCAATAGAAAATGAATATGAAGCGGCACTGTGCTTGTGAGATCCATTCCCAAAGTCACAGGTGCTTGACATCCAAGCGACCTAACTCAGGTCAGAGACTCAGTGTGAAACGGTAAAGAGTTCACTGAAACAGCACTCCTTGAATGAATACTGGTTCACCCATGGTCAGTATGACAAAGATCATAACATTTCAACCATCTTCAAGTGATACAGATGGTGTTACCAACCAGGGTTATATACCACCACAGGATGTGACCTCATATATGACATCATCACAGAAGGCCAGAGGACTCTAGTTATGCCACTGACCAGAATATACTACTAATATGTTCCACTACTTACATGGATGTTTCTGCTAACTCATAAATTTAAT
This sequence comes from Engystomops pustulosus, assembly GCF_040894005.1. Lineage (NCBI taxonomy): Eukaryota > Metazoa > Chordata > Amphibia > Anura > Leptodactylidae > Engystomops > Engystomops pustulosus. Next base: position 79,898,637 of record NC_092416.1, on the reverse strand, counting down.
ATTGGCTAGTGAAGAAACAAAAAAAATTGATATTTGTTAAAGGGGTTTTCCCATGAATCAAAGTTAGTCCCTTTTCACAGGATAGGACCTAACTTGCTGATTGGTGGGGGTCTTAGTCATGAAAACTAGGGGTCCGGTTGGAACCCTTGTCGCTCCTGTAGATTAATGGAGTAGACGGCGCCGCATGACCGTTCTGCTCCATACATCTCAATGGAGCTGAAGGAAATGGCTGAGCACCAGGACCGCAGAAGCGCTGTAGCAACGCAAAGTAGCTATCACTCCGGTAACATTTTCAACTCTCGCCTGTCCTGGCTGCTTCAATTTTAATGGTTTAAAAATAAAAGAAAAAAGATTTTACTGGTGAGCTTCTGATAATTTTACTTTTTCTATCTACCACTAGACATTTTGACTACATTTTGATCTTACTTTATGCAAGCTAAGCACCAGAGGACTACAGCATTCACTTCCTCCTTCTCTTAAAGGGTCAGAAATAGGTGGATAACTGATAGTGCCCCCATTTTTCTATTTTATGTGTATTCATCAAAAGGTAAGCAATATGTATATATAGTCAATTCCAGGCCAATGACAATGGGCCCCAGGCTGCACAAAAAGTAGGGATAAAAGAGTGGCAATCATTGCACATTCTAGGAGAACATGTATATATCACAGGTGGACACACCTTTCTTCTGTGTTCAGGTCAAGAAGTCTCATCAAATCAGAAGAGCTGCAGTAACTGTAGCTGGAGTCATCCAAAATAGATCCAGATGTTATAATTAAAGACGTCCCGGTATAGAAGCTGCAGCTATTTATGAGCTTGGGGTTCTGCCCATGGAGCCTGGGAATTTAGTTTATACTTTGCTAAAATCATTTTGCCTATTTCTAGCACTGTGTATAGCAATGCTGCAGACACTGTGGGTGCTGGGTGTTGCTCCCCTACAATCAGATATTAATGCCTGTCCTATTGATTCAATTAAACCTTTGGCCTGGAAAACCTGATTATGGTATGGATAGATAATGTAGATATACTGCTAGTCCCTGGTTCCTGAAGCATCAGTACTGTGAGAAGTGTAATGAGTTTTAAACACCTCAGGTTTTACCTTTTTGTGGGGGTATGTGTGTTGTATTGCTATGATCACTTTCAACCATGAGAACTAAGAAAGTTGGAACATTTTCACACAGTCTTGCAGAAAAAAATGGCCCCATGTCTTACAAGATGACCGGCACAATCCTTATACACAAACCAATGCTGAAATTTAAAACCATCATTAAAATATAATGGTGGAAAAAAGCTGAGGAATCCAGGGCTCATTTATGCAGCTCCAGGGAGTGTAATGCTGCAGTGTTGGGATATATGGATGATGGAGAAATACTTTACAATCCCCGGGTACAATGATAACTTGTGTGAACAGGGGGTTGAGGCCTGACTGTTGGCTTGATGCCCTCCATTATTCCATCCCCCAACGCTCTTCTCTCTCCAGATTCTGAAATCTTGTGGTGTGATATTTCTACTATGTGACTTCTCAGTTTTAATGGGAAAAGCACTGGTTCCAAATCAAATTTGTGCAGTACGGCTGCCTTCGTGTAGGACCTAGGCCAGGTCCCCAACTAAACTGGATTCCAATCATATATGCTGTGCAAATTAACCTTCTGCTTCCTAGGTCATACTTCATATAATTCTCCATGACATCATTCTTACAGTACCTTCTAATCTATTGCCACTATCATCAACCAGGAGTAACTTCTCTATTTTTACCAATCAATGTTATATAATCTCTGAAATCTTTTGCTCTCACCAGTTATACTGATGTAATTTCCAAACTCCTTTGCCCTCATGAGTTGTGCTGATATCTGCGCTTTTCTCTTGTCATCATGTACAGTTGTAGTGTTCCTCAGATGATGTTACGGGCCTTTCACTGGTGGAATTCATACCTCCCAACTTGTCTGACAGAGAAAGAGAGACTGGGAATGTCCCCATGGGATCATAAGCATAATTAGTTTTAGGTGAAAAATTTCCTCTAACTAAGTGGTTGCATTGCTGACTTGGTTTGGCAAGGATGGCAACAGCTGTCAATTGAACAAAGTTTTTTGACCTATCCCAGTCTGTCGCAAGGAACTTTTTTACCCGTCCCAGGCAACAACTAGTAATTGGGTTCTATAAATCAGGTGACAACTAGAATAAAACGAGAGTCTCTGGCAGAGTTCCCCAGATCTTGCCTCAAAATCAGTCGAAGTCTGGAACTGTATAAACATGTTAGAAGAGAAAGGCAGATGCAATAATAGAACAAATCAAACTTTATTAATTGCAAAAATAAATATAAAAACATTTAAAAACCCCAAAAAAACGTGTATGAGAACTAAAGATCTCCCGATATTAATAACCAATATGTCATGTGATTATCTTTTGATTTATTAATTTATTGTATGAATCATTGCAGTATTTTGCCTGTATACTAAATGTCACATATCTGTAGTTCACCATCTATCTATTTATGTAACCCTTTGTGGTAATTACTCTGCCTGACTGCTGTACATTATTTGTATCCAGCATTTCGTCTTACTGCAGTGACACTATTCACATTACAGTTGTTTATTGGTTATTAATAGCGGGATCTGGGAGATCTTTTGTTCTCATCCACGTTTTTTGGGGGTTTTAAAATGTTTTTATATTTATTTTTGCAATTATGGTAATAAAGTTTGATTTGTTCTATTATTGCATTTGCCTTTCTCGTCTAATATGTTTATGGAAAACATATTTCAGATGTGGGAACACACTTAACATTTGACCCCAACTCTCATGAACCTCATCAAGTCTGGAACTGTGTCACCTCTCAGATGCCTTCATTGAAAATTTATAATTTCAGATCAGTCCATGAGATGGGTTCAGCGATTGTTCTTGTAGGCAGTGTTCTTGGTGAGTACTATCCAGAGAAACGTGATGCAAATTTAATTCACAAATTGTCAGTTTACCCATCTTTGTTGGGGTTAAGGTTGTTTGCCTTTGACTAAATTCAATGTTGCCTCAGCAAAGTCGCCTCCCATTGTATGTGAAGCATTGTATGTGTGCATTTTGCCACTTTTTATGTGACTTTTTGACAAAAAGAGACAGCAGTGCAAAAGAACACTCCGCACAGATTTATTAAAGGGTCAAATAAATATATAAATGGTACTGCTGTTAAGTACAACTTGTCCTGCAAAAAACAAACTCTCAACGTGCTCTATAGACCATGAATTAAAAGAAACTTGGAAATGGTTATGCAAATATAGATTTTTTCCACACATTAGGTTTCATTCTACAAAATTAGAAAATTTTAAGCAAAATATAGAAATTTGGTATTGCCGTAATTGTACTGACCCAGTGAATAACGATAACATGTTACTCAGGGTATACATTGAACACCAAAAACACTCAAAAATCAATTACAGAAGTAATGTTTTTCTTTAAACCCTGACCCCCACAAATAAAAGTTAATACATTTTCATCCATTTTCATTCACCCACAAATGTTTTATAGCTCACAAAAGTGTGTTAATGAACCAACTAAAACACCATTACATCTTAAAGGGAACCTGTCACCAGGAGAACCATTTTTAGTACTCCCCCAGTCCTCACAGAGCATAGTACATACACTGCCAAAGTGTTTTTGTATTAAAAATTGGTTTTACAGAAAAAAGATATGTTATATTGTACCTTTCATTAGCATGTGCTATGTGACTAAGCAGTTGCCAAATGGGAGGGGCTGGAAAGGAGCAGTCCCCCCCCCACCCTTGGGAAGCATGTGGCCTTTTCAAATATATGAATAACTCCCCACACTCGGGATTGGCTGTAGAGGAGCAGGGGGCGTCGCTAAGCAAAAAGATGGGTGTTTTCATATATTTGAAAAGGTCAAAAGGAGTAGCTGTTCCCCAAGGGTGGGGGGGACTGCTCCTTTCCAGACCCTCCCATTTGGCAACTGCCTAGTCACACAGCAGATGCTAATGAAAGGTACAATATAACATATCTTTTTTTCTGTGAAACCAATTTTTAATACAAAAACACTTTGGCAGTGTATGTACTATGCTCTGTGGGGACTGGGGGAGTGCTAAAAATGGGTCTCCTGGTGACAGGTTCCCTTTAAAGGGCAAGACTGGCTAATCCATGGTCCTTGGCCAATTTTAAATTGTTTTAATAACTGTGAAGATCTCAACCGCTTTTAACAATCTTCCTAAAAGCTGTTTCTAATAGATTGAGGGTGCAGATTTGAAAATGGAGTGACATATAGGGGGTTAATAAAATTAGATATTTCAAAGGACAATGATCCCACTAAAAGTCAATTCTTCAAAATACAGAAAACTGATGTTCGATTTGTAAGCTGTGTGACATCAAAATAAAATATTCAATATTCTTTTTTTGTAAATTTTTATAATAAATAAATGCTAACCAAAATTTACCACAAAAGTGAAGTACAACATGTGATAAAAAATTTCTCAAAATCTGTTTGGTAAATTAAAGTGTTTAAAAGTTGTAGCCATATTAATTAAAGTATGTCAGATTACAAAGAAGGAGGCTGAGCCTTAAGTCAAAAAATGGCTGGGTCCATTAGAGATTAAAGAGTTCCCGTCACCCTAAAAAAAAACACCCTAGGAGCTGCTTACTAAAGTAAGCAACTTCTAGCGCTACTCCATTATTAGTAGTGTTAAACTGCCAGCTTTATCAGAACCCTCAGAACACCTGACTGAGCTTACAGCGATTCGGCGTATTCATGAGGGGGTGGTACGAGAAGCCAGTGACTGCCACATGGTGTTGGAGGGCTGGTTTAGAGGAAAGGCAGAGGAGAGGGGAGCACCTTAGACCACCCCCTCATGAATACAGCGGACCGCTGAAAGCTATGTCCGGTGTTCTGAGGGTATGGCAGTGCAGTGCTCACTAGCTTTATCGGAAGGTTCTGATAAAGCTAGCAGTTTTACACTGCCAATAATGGGGTAGCGTTAGGAGCTACTTACTTTAGCGGCCGAATTAGGGCTGATCCTAATAGGAAAAATTAAATGCCCCCCCCCCCCCCTATTAAAAATAATAAGAAAGGCTAACTGGTATGGAAACATGTACAATAAGGCCATGAGTATAGCATAAAATAGAAAAATATGTCTCTCAAGTTAAAATACCTGCGATGCTTATACCAATAAGTAGCATATAAATATATTCCAGCATTGAATATACCAAACACATAGATACCAATGAATGGGCTGCACATATAAATATTTACCATCAATGAATAAACAGCACATAATAATATCCTGCACTTATAAATATATAACGAAAATGTATTTACTACACACATCAATATATACCAGCACATGTACTGCACATCTGGGCTGCATTCATACTGCTGTATGTGGGACATATATATGGCAATGGGCACACGGCGCACTACGGGAGTGGTATAGTGCACTGTACTGTTCCGTAACCCGTGAAAAGATAGGACATGTCCTATCTTTCTTTGGAATACGGCGCCGTGTCCCATGGTACTCTATGGAGTGCTATAATATATACTGCTGTATAATTTACCCTCATTAATCCGGTAGCCCCAGCACACTTCATCAGTATATATGTAGCCCAGGCCTTTAGTATATAGCCAGCCAATATATATTCAGCTAGGCCCAAAGTATATAGCCAGCCATTCCTCTGCCCCCCCAGTAGTAAATAGCCAGCCTGCCCCCCCAGTATATAGTCAGCCAGCCCAATGTATTATATAGCAATCCTACCCCATGTAGTATATAGCAATCCTGCCCTCCTGTAGTATATAGCCATCCTGCTCCCTGAAGTATATAGCCATCCTGCCCCCATGTAATATATAGCCATCTTGTCCCCTGTAGTATATAGTCATTCTACTCCCATGTAGTATATAGCCAACCAACCCCATATAGTAAATAGCCAGCCTGCTCCATGTAGTATATAGCCAGCCAACCCCATGTAGTATATAGCTATCCTGCCGCCATGTAGTATATATAGACATCCTGCCCCCATGTAGTATATAGCTATCCTGCCCCCTGTAGTGTATGACCATCATGCTCCCTGTATTATATAGCCAGCCCCATGTAGTATATAGTCATTCTGCCCCCTGCAGTATATAGCCAGCCCCATGTAGGTATATAGCCATCTTTCCCCTCTTCTATTATATAGCCAGTCCCATGTAGTATATAGCCATCATGCCCCCTGTAGTATATAACCAGCCTTTCCTCCTGTAGTATATAGCCATCCTACCCCATGTAGTATATAGTCATCCTCCCCCATGTAGTATATAGTCATCCTGCCCCATGTAGTATATAGCCATCCTGACCCTGTAGTATATAGCCAACCAGCCCCATGTAGTATATAGCCATCCTGTCCCATGTATTATATAGCCAGCCTGCCTTCATGTAGTATATAGCCACCCTGTCCCGTGTATTATATAGTCATCCTGCCCCCAACTAGTATATAGCCATCCTGCCCACTGTAGTATATAGCCAGCCAGCCCCATGTAGTATATAGCCATCCTGTCCCATGTATTATATAGCCATCCTCCCCCCATGTAGTATATAGTCATCCTGCCCTCTGTAGTATATAGCCATCCTGCCCCCTGTAGTATATAGCCAGACAGCCCCATGTAGTATATAGCCAGCCAGCCCCATGTAGTATATAGCCATCCTGCCCCATGTATTATATAGCCATCCTGCCCCATGTATTATATAGCCATCCTCCCCCCATGTAGTATATAGTCATCCTGCCCTCTTTAGTATATAGACATCCTGCCCCCTGTAGTATATAGCCAGCCAGCCCCATGTAGTATATAGCCATCCTGCCCCATGTAGTATATAGCCAGCCTGCCTCCATGTAGTATATAGCCATAATGCCCCCTGTAGTATATAGCCATCCTGCCCCTGTAGTATATAGCCATTCCTGCCCCATGTAGTATATAGCCATCCTGACCCCATGCAGTATATAACCAGCCCCCTGTAATATAAACCCATCCTACCCCCTGTAGTATATAGCCAGCCAGCCCCATGTAGTATATAGCCATCATGCCTCCTGTAGTATGTAGCCATCCTGCCTCCATGTTGTGTATAGCCAGCCCCCATGTAGTATATAGCAATCCCCCATGTAGAATATAGCCAGCCTGTCTCCTGTAGTATATAGCCAGCCAGCCCCCTGTAGTATGTTCAGCCAGCCAACCCCCTGTAGTATATAGCCAGCTTTCCCCCGTAGTACGTTCAGCCAGCCCCCTGTAGTATATAGCCTTCCTGCCCCCATGTAGTATATAGCCAGCCTGCCCCGGTAGCATATAGCCACCCTTCCCCCTGTAGTATATAGCCATGCCCCAAATAATAATAAAATAATATATACCTACCTGAGCTCCCTGGAACCGAATGGTTTTAAAGATACACATATCACTGATTGCTACGGGGTCTGGGACGGCGTTTCATGATTGGAAGTGAGGGTAGCACCCTAGGCGATCACCTACCCTCACCTACCCCTCATCCCTGCCCTGGTGCCTGCACTCTAGTATTGTAATGAAGGATGCTATGCTAGCATGGATGCAGCAGGGTGGCCACCTAGTATTTAGCACTGTTGAGTATCCGGACAACCCAGCATATAGTTGTTCAAGTGGGATCGGATGCCCAGAGGCAAGGACAAGCTATCTTTGGTGGGCGCTGTCTTCTCCTCCTGTGCATGTACCCTGAGGCCTGCTGCTGCTGACACATCCTTTTCAGCATATGTAAAGTAGAATTCCACCTAGTTGGCATATTGCATATAAGGTCGTCCATCATTAGCAGCAGCAGCACACCGTCCACATCCTTGTCCCTCAATTCCTGCATCTCTCATTTTAAAAGACCTGGAGCACTAAACTATATTATGACAGCAACTTTACAATCAAGCTTTTACTGCACGCTATTCACTGACAGGAGGACTTTTATGATCCATGTATTAGTGTGCGCTATTTACTGAGAATAGCATTTTTGGGATCCACATATTACTGCACACTATTCACTGACAGGGCACTTATATGATCCATGTATTAGTGTGCGCTATTTACTGAGAACAGCACTTTTGTGATCCACATATTAATGCACATTATTCACTGACAGGAGCACTTTTATGATTCATGTATTACTGCACAACATTTACTGCCAGAGCAACTTCAATCATGGTATAATTGTTGATGATTTATGATTTTTCTGGAGCTGAATACTATACAGAGACAGGACCTACAAGATCTTGCTGGAGTATGCAGTAAATGCTATTAGTCCTGTCTGGTCTTTCCAAGTATTGCTGTATAATCCTCTATAATTAGTAAGAATATCCCTGCACTAAATCAACCTATGGGTAGCCTAATGCAGTTATTTAGAGTTCCCTAATATGGGCACTTATTTCAGATATCCACCTGTCCCTAATAACAGCACCTGACTCTATATTACTAAGTGCAAGAAAAAGGTAATTGCTGTTTTTTTTTAGAAGTATATGTCTCTGTCTGACCCTGAGCAGCAACCACGTCCTGGCTGTCTCTTGTGTATAATGATGTCTGGACATGTAACCCCTGCTCTTAAACTGCAGTCACATGCCCAGCCAAGCTTTTTCCCGAACAGCTCTTCTTTGGTCTCTGGATCTGTGGGTACCAAACCTGTTAAATTCAGAATGGTTCAGGTTAGCAAAAAATCATATGTATATTAAGTGGACATGTTTGTGTATAGTGGGACTTTTTGAGTGACAGATGTTAGCCTATGGTATAAGAGACTTTTGTTGACTATTCATTGAAGTCTTTACATTAGATGGAGGACATAAATGTGATAAAGAAACTCCTGGACCTAGAACAATAAACTTTAAAAGGAACAGGTAATTTAGAACTAAACCAGCAACAGGTTTTTATGGACTGGGGGTAAATAGTTATGAGCGGACCCTAACTGCATAGTTCGGATCAAGGATTCAAGATCCATGGGCCCGGAACCCCAACATGTCTCACTATTCAGAATCTCAGTGTGTGTTTTGGAAAAAGGGTGAAGCTGCTTGATTGACTGCTGACGTGGCCAATCACACAGCTTACAGACTCTTAGAGACCACAGGCTGACAGATACCATTACACATAGTAGATAGAGCTAGAGAGAGTTTGCTACTCTTCGTAGGTACAGTCAGCTAGTCAGCAGTCATGACCAGGATACTTAGGTGTAAAAAAGAGGCTCCTATTATTAGGGATAGGTGAAAATCTAAAATGATTGCCGTTATAAGGGCGTTCTGAAGAATTGCATCAGTGCAGGGATATTCTTAATGATTTTAGAGGATTATTCAGCTATATTTGCAAATAGACCTGACAGGATTATTAGCATTTACTGTGTCATCCTGTAAGATCTTTTAGGTCCTGTCTCTACATAGTATTCAGCCACAGAAAAATCATCATCAAGCAAAGTTGCTCCCGTCAGAGTACATTGCACTTCATCACATACTTCCGAAGAGTTTGTCAGTGAATATTACGCTTTAAAATATGGTCTTGTTCTTTAATATGTAGTTCAGGATACGTGGATCATAAAAGTGCTGTTGTCAGTGAATAATGTGCAGTAATACTTAGATATATTTGCATGTCATTTGTGCCATTTTCAGTGACCAATAATATTCATTAACTTCTGATTATTTTATCATATGGATACATTTTTGGTTAGTACTCGGCCAAACAATGGAGCTGCCTTCCCAATACAGAGTGGGAGAAGCGTTATATATTGATACCTCTCTCGTGTGGTGGGTTCTCATCTATGAATGTCCCACAAAGGGTTAATATATGCTTGTTCTCATCTGCATCATGTCTTGTTTGCTATATCCAAAGCTTTTAAGATACTGGCAAAGCTACTCATCCATCTTTTTCCCGGGCCTGCAATAACCCCTTAAGCTAGAGCTTTTAAGTAAATGAATGACGCAGCTTTCATGTTTCTCTGTCATTCGTGAAACAGATTTGTCCCTTGAATAGTGTTCATCCTCCAATTATGATCTTATCAAATCTAAACTGAGTATAATCCATCAAAGCAAACAGGTGAAGACTAACATTTTCAGGGAAATTGTAATGAATGATACATGTGGAATCTTTCATCTCCAGGAGGGGATCATAGTCACCTATAACCACCACTGAGCCATCAATGTTACATGGGAACTCCACCAGTAGTGCATTTTCTCATTATACCACGGATCCAGCAGGGTGGCCACTGAAGGCAATTGGAAAAACCTGGGCCTTCCTCTCATTGCCATAAAAGACGCAATGGGAAACACTGGTCTCTGCAGTCAATAGTCAGCCAGCCCCTCTAGTATACAGCCTGCCTATCCCCCCAGTTTATAGCCAGCCCGTGATTGCCGGTATTGCAAGCCTGTAACTAAAATAACACTGTACTCACCTTTCTGACACCCACCGGGGTCCTCTTCTTGCTTCCGATGCTACGGTGTCTCTTTGGGTGCTCTTTGCATCATTCGGCTCCTCTTCGGGTCATTTGGCTCCTCTTCAGGTCGTTCAGCTCCTCTTTGGGTCCTAACGCACGGCCAGCACACAGAATGATGTCAGCCGCTTGCCAACATCATTGTTTGTGTGTCACTGGCACCACAGGGGGCACCGGAACATCGGAAGCAAGAAGAGGACCTGAGGGGGGAGGCGTAGGAAAGGAGAATACAGTGTTAATTTTTCATAGACTCAAATATAAGTTTTTGCCAATTTTTTTGCTGAAAAACTCTGCTTCTACTCTAGCATATACTGTACCTTAATTTTTTGTAAAATAAGAAAAAAAGTTTTGTGCTTCCCAGAAAGTTTCAGTTTTTTTTTTCAAAAGTTTATTTTACCACAAAGTTTTGACAAACAGGTTTGTGTATTTTTTTTTCTTTCTCTTTTTTTCAAAAAGTTTCAGTTGATCAGGAGAGCTGCTCTGGGGGTTGGGAGAAAATGTTTCCCTACTTTGGACAGTGTTTTGCTCAAACAGATGAGTTTCAGCATGGCCTGCTACATTTCATATGGTCGGTGTACAATGTGTATGGCCCGAACGAAAACAATAGACTCTTCTTTAGGCAGATCACAGACTCTCTACTGGGAGATGGAGAAAGACTCATGATACTTGGGGGAGACCTGAACACAGTTGCATCAGCTGAGGAAGACCGCAAGAAACAAAATGGACAGATACCAAGCCAAACAGAAGGGGCATTACGAGACCTACTGTCACAAACAGGGATGAGAGACGGGTGGCATGATACACACCCTGACGGGAGGGAATACACGCATTATTCACACCCACATAACAGTTGGTTGCACATCCACTATCTCCTTCTATCGGACAAGGCCAGCTAAAGGTTGTTAACATCGGAAATAGAACAATTAGCAATATCAGATCATGCTCCAGTAACAATCACATTGCACGACACACACCCCAAAGGAAGCGACATCCTTTGGCGCTTCCCGACCTTCCTGACAAAAGATGACGCTTTCATGGAAACATTATAGGGATGGTGGATAGAACATGACTTTGAGAATGAGTTGCACAAGGGGGACCTGGTGATGTTCTGGACGTCTGCCAAGACAGCTATAAGAGGGCACCTAATGGCCTACACATCCACACTAAAAAAGAAAATAGAAAAACAATATAGACAAGCCAATAATGACCTAAGGGCAGCATGCACGACATTTCTAAATACTTCTACACCCGCCTCATAAATACCATGGGATGAGGCCAGATCAAATTATGATCTCTGGCTGGATAGAAAAGAGGAACAGTACCGAAAGCCATACGAGGCTGAACTTTTCCGCTTCGGAAATAGTTCTGGGAAATTGTTGGCCAGACTAGCTAAGGGAAGGTTTAAACCAAACCACATCCCAGCAATACGAAGTGGCACAGGGAAGGTGCTCTCCTCCCCTAAAGAGGTAAATGCAACTTTTAGGGAATACTACGCCAGACTCTATAAGGATGACATACCAGAGAGTGGGGAGGCGGAGAATTTCCTATCCTCCGTCAAACTACCCAAACTTAGACAAACCCAGCTTGACATGCTAAATCAAGACATCACAGAGGAAGAAATAGGCAGAGTGATTAGCACACTGAAAAACAGTAGAGCCCCTGGACCTAATAAGTACACCTCAGAGTTCTACAAAGCGCTAAAAAAGCCTGCACTCTAAAACGGCATATATAAAACTAATACCCAAGGACGGCAAGGATTCCCTAGACCCTGGCTCTTACCGTCCAATTTCCCTGATAGACCAGGACATCAAAATTCTTTCAAATTATGGCAAACAGGCTGTCACTCTGCATGCCAGCACTTGTTGGGGAGTCCCAAGTAGGCTTCATTAAGGGGAGGGCGGCAGTGTCTAATATACGCAAGGTTCTGGTAATCCTAGATAGGGTGAAAAATTGTCTGCAGCCAGGGGAACATCCAACTCTGGTGGCATTAGATGCCGAGAAAGCTTTCGACAACGTGACATGGCCCTGGCTGTGGACGGTCCTTAATAGATACGGGTTCACCGGAAAATTTTTCACCCTACTAAAGGGTCTATACCAGTGATGGCGAACCTTTTAGAGACACAGTGCCCAACCTACAAACAAAACCTGCTTTTATGTCGCAAAGTGCCAACATGACAATTTCGGCAGTATCCTATTGAACCCAGCTGTTTCACAAGTTTCAATCGTTTTGGCGTCCTGAGGACACCAAAACAATAGAAAGAAGATGGAGAAATTTGAATTATAGCTTCCTTCCAGGGTCCCCTGAAGAGGAAGAATTAGGGGACCCAGAGCAGGAACTCCAATGATAATCCATCTCTATCCACAACTTCTCGTGTAGTCCTGGCAGCTGGTGCTTGGGTGAAGGCCTGGGTGCCCACAGAAAGGGCTCTGAGTGCCACCTCTGGCACCCGTGCCATAGGTTCGCCACCACTGGTCTATACAATGAACTGATGGCAATGATACACACCCCAGGGTTCCTGTTTTTGCCATTTAGACTGCAGTAGGGTACAAGACAGGGTTGCCCACTATCCCCCTTACTCTTCAATTTGATGCTGGAACCGTTAGCAAGATCTCTCGAGGATGAGACGCTATTTGAGGGTATTAAAATAGGAAAAGAAACAGTGAAACGAGCGCTTTTTGCAGACGACATAATCTTGTTTTTTTCCAACCCAGAACAGCACCTAGAGAGGGTACTAAGACACATTCAGCGATTTGGAGCATCTGCAGGGTTCACCATTAACGTGGCAAAAAGTGAAATGCTGGAATTGAGGCCAGAGAGGTCTAGCACCAATTGGCCGCCATCAGGCATGCCCATAAAGAAGGCACATTTGCACTTAACATACCTGGGAATACACATCGGGCGACAACACGAACAGATTTATACACTAAACTACTCTCCCCTTATCGAAAAGATTCTGAAGGAATTAGAGAGGTGGCAGCAGCTCCCCCTAACCATGTTAGGCCGGGGTCATCTAATAAAGATGATCTCGTTCCCGAGACTCCTCTATCCCCTACAAACTATTCCAGTCCTGTTAACCCACATAGACGTGAACAAGATAACAAAAGCTTTCCAAACGTTCCTGTGGAGGGGGAAGAGACCCAGGATCACAGCCAAAAAACTAATGCTCAGCAAATGGGAAAGGGGTATAAACCTACCCAATATAAGATGCTATAATTTTGCTTGCCTGTTTAGTCATGTGGTGGATTGGATCAATGGCACGACCAAGTACTCCAATACGAAACTGGAGAGAGAACTGGTGTTGCCAAATGATGTGGTGACATTGCTCCACACCAGCTTCACGAAAAGGCCCCTAATAGCAAGGCAGTCATTAGTTAGCGTGTTACGCTGGCAGCGTGGAAAGAGATGAGGAAGCTATATCACTTACCTTTCCTACTGTCCAAACATAGGCCACTTTGGAACCACAAAAAATTTATGCCAGGGAAAGAAAGTGCCCCCTATAAATCCTGGAAGGAGTCGGGGGTGGGAAAGGTGGGCGACCTCATACATGATACTGAACCGAGATGGCAATGGATGGAAGAACTTAAGACAAAATTCTCCTTAAATTGCAATGTTGAATTCACGTATCACCAAATGCATAATTTTCTAAGATCAAGAACCAGGGTCATCACGAGGGAGGCATCTGACAGTGCTTTCAGCTCACTACTGGGTACAGCTCAGAGTATTTGCAATATTACCATACTGTATGCAGATATAAAAAATCATATGTTAAAAGAGATACAAAATAAGGTAGGGAATTGTTGGGTCAAACGATTTCCAGACAAGGAGATCTATGAGGGACTTGTGCAAGGGTGGGCCAAAGTTAGACAATGTGTAATGAGTGAACAGTGGCGCACATGACCAGACAAGAAATAATAGAGCTAGTTACCCCTTTCAAACTAACAACATGGTATAACACAGGAATTCTGAAGGGAACCCTAGGTAAGCTACAGATATGAGGGCCACAAAGGAGGAAAATGTCTAATGACGCAGATGACATCCCCAGTGAACCGAGCAGCGGGTCAAAAAGATCGCTAGGAACAAGATGATGCAGGTCTCCCCCTGTGCACTAAGGATGCAAGAAAAATGGAAAATGTAAATCATAATACATCTTGTACATTTCCAAAATATTAAAGCATTCACAAGGGAATGTTTTGTATGTTGGATTTTGTTTGAAAACCAGATAAAAAGATTTAAAAAAAAAAAAAAAAGAAAGCTGAACCGGCTTTTTTGTGGACAGGCTTTTGTGGTGGTAATGGTGGTATCACATCCATCCTTTGAGAGACAAAGGTGGCCTTGTCACTCTGGAGGCAGGGGTAGACTTAAACAACCAAAGCAGCAGAGGGAGCCACTTTTTCTTGGTGTGTCATCCACTGCTGCTCATATTTTGCTCATATTGTTGCTCACATCAGGGACTAGTGGGAAAGCACGCAAATGTCACTTGTTTTGTCTTATGCACATTGCTTGAGAAAATACCAAGCCAGGGAGATCCTCAGGGCTAGCCTTTGTGTGCTTAATCCTGGGCATGGTGGGCGGTAGCAGGCTACGTCATGGCTATTGATTGCCTGATGTGCCTTTGCCCCCTTCCAAAAAAAATAAAAAAGACAGCAACCAATCTATTTACCAAAAGCTGTTTGTTTGATGCACACAGCCCAGGGTCCTAGTGTGCAGGATCCATAGTCCAAGACAAAAAAAGGAGAGAAGGCCACAGCATCCAATATGATGAAAAAAGGTTAAAGCTTTATTCACACAGGCATAGAAAAAAGTGCAATGTTTTGATTCACAATGAATCTTTGTCAAGCATCTTTGCCTCCTTCAACATCTTCTTATGGCTAATTGGGGCCTTGTGACCATCGACACTGTCTATAAGCTCTTATTGCCTTTGTGCCATGTTGGGTTTAGGATATCGTCATTACCCCTTACATTTTCTTCCACCATGCCCTCACCGCTGGGCTCCCTCCTTGTCAGTCTCCACATTGCAGAAAGCCAAAACTTTGTTTTCATCAAAACTTTGTCCTGCAATGGTCTACTGTCATTCTCATCCTCCAGCAGAAGTTCTTGGGAATCTTGCAACTCTAAAGGGAACATTTATTGGCTTGGTTTCTCACTAGCTGTTGGTAAGGAGGTACATATTTAATATTTCTGTCCCTGGGACAAATTTCTGTCCCAGGGATAATTTTCTGTCCCGAGCACTTGTTTCTATTCTGCTGGACCATTTTTCTTTTGGTCTACTCTATGCCACTTTTCGGCACCCATAAAATGGAAAGGACAGATATTAATTATGTCAGAGTTTCCACACCATGAAAATTACGCCCCTTTTCAGGATGCTGGAAATCACATTTTGTCTGGCACTGGCAACTAACAAATGGGTCGAAAAGGAGAAAAGGTGGAGAAGAAGGAAACCCCATAGTAAATGTCCCCCTATGTCTGCAGCTGTGGCAGGGACAGGTGGAAGGCCCATGGAATCCCAGCTAGAGGAGTTATCACAGAGCATTAGTGACTGCTCTATGACGAGTGGCTGAGACATCCTTGCATTGCACAAAAGAAGTGGAACGAATTTAAAACAACTTGTGACATTCTTTTTGATGTAGTTGACCAATGCATTAACTTTTGATGACCTCTCCATTCTGGGAATACACACACAGTATTTGATACTTCCTTGAAAAGCAAGTATCAGTATTTTTCTTTTTATTACTATTATTTTATTATCATTTTTTTGTTAATTTTTTTGTTATGTTATTATTTCAAGTACTTTTTCTAGCCCACAGAGGGCAGGTCAACTGCTCACACCATTTTTCATTCCTGTAGCCCTTACTAGCCTCATTTAACAGCTATTTTTGGGTGTTCAAATATGGGTTTCATTTGACTTCAATGGGGTTTGTGTTCAGCTCAAAGTTCGAGCAGGAGTTTGGGTCCTGAATTGTGTTGCAAATTTTGGACACATTTCTAGTGGTTAAATGTTTGATGTAATATGGTCTTCTCTCACAAAGTATCATCTTATCATATCTGATCTCTTGTGAATTAAGCATCTGAAGTCATGGCTTTTCTGAATTCCTTTCTTCTTATCAGGTATAATCATAGAATCTCACCAGGTAAAAAGATATTACCTCTGAACTCATTTCACCACGCCATCTCTGAATTACTGGGATCTTACTAGGTAAAATGATGTAATTTCTGAACTTTTCATTTCACCAGGTAGAGATGAAGGAGAGCTTTCTAGTGGAACAGCCTGTGCTTATTTTACTTTTGGTCTTTGGCAGCTAAAAGCTTCCATTGCAGAACGTTTAGCTAATCAGTCCAGGTGTACTTAAGTCACCTTTTTAACAAGGTCACAAGGGACATGGCAGGTAATGTTGGAAAAATTCCACCATAAACTAATCATCTTTAAACCCTTGTGATGCTCCCTGTCCTGGTTAGCTGCTTTGGTGGGTAGATACAACATGACACTAGTGGTGGTATGTGTGATAAACAGGAATGTATGTGCCCAAGGGAGAGATTTAAGTGCACTGTGATGTCATCACCTCTTCTTAAATGTGCTTTTAATATGAGTATTGAATCAAATCCACTGGTAACACTAAATCCTTAGTGCAGAGAAGATAAATTAGAACCTTGCATTCCTGCATATTTACTGAATTACTATATATTGTTTGTCTTGGCCAGTGGGGATTTTGAGGAAAACGAACTTAGAGTATGTACCACAAGCACATAAATTATATCTGACGATAAGGCAAGAATGTTTCATTTTGGCGACGACAAAGAACCTTGCGAAACAATGGAGGCTTTAGCCAGCAATGAATTTATTTACAGCAGAACCTGGTGACAAAGATACCAGACGCTGCTTTATACATAGGTTAACAGCACTATCCCCCTGAGGCCCCCTGCCATCTTAGGGACAAGGATATAAAGTATCTTTTGTGTGCTACTCCCCCCTCCTAACATAATATTAAAAAAGTAGATTTACATGTACAGCCTCCTGTGCAACTACAAATTAAGATCCCCACAGGCACCTGATAACTGAATACAATAGTACACATATTTGTGGAGCTTGGTGGCACAATGATCCAATGGCATGTGACGAAACACAACTTTTTGGACCCCTGAGGGGTACGCAAGGTCAATTACTTATCCTTTTATAGACACTCCCTGAATCCGTGGGCCCAGGAAGTGAGTTAGAGTGGTCCATAGAACCTCCAGATATGACACAACAATAAATCACATTCCTGAACGGCTGAAAGGCCCTTTTCACTAGCCTCAGTGAAACAGAACCTTATCAAATCAATTAGCAGCCACCAGCTCTCATTTAAAATTGTAAAATAAGCCTGATAGCATGTATTTAATCAAGACATGGACGTGGGTGTTCATGGAACAAGATTTAATATAATTTTATATTTAATTGCCTTAAGGGCACACTAGACAAACTTGTACAAATACAAGTGGAGGACTACAAGTATCAGCACATAGCGGTTTAGTTACCTTGTGTGGGCCTAATGGGAACATGTGTCCATGATCGTGATGTCTGGATTTCTATGTGGATGAAATAAAGCTAATATTTTATATGATTCTCATGGATGTGCTGGAGTTTTTTCCTTTTGTATACTGTTGAACCGAGGGACTTCGGATTACATCTCCGTGCACTGGGAAACCAAGAGCTTTGTGGGTGAGCTGGATGCTATTATGGTTTTAATGGGAACAGATAGTCCACACTTTATGACGATTCCTGCACTTGTGATGTCAAAGTTTCCCAGGCAAAAGATGCTGGGCACAAGGGGTGCTCTGATTATAATAGGTGCAGACGCATCCCTTCAAACCCGTAGGAGGGCTCTGAGACCCCACCTACCTGGTATTAGGTCCAGGACCATGGAGGAGTTCTAGCTTCTCAATGGGAAGGGTTCTGGTCTCATTGGATTTGGGTGCATCCCTGGATCACATTGATACCAGACATGTCCTATTCACTATGTTCCCATTCAGAGCTATTTATATCTTTTTGTCCAAGAATGCTAGTATCCAGGTAGTCATAGCCATATATATAAGGCCCCCTTCCCGAGTCATATTTATCACAGGCACCCATAGGGTCAGGGCAGGTGATAGGAGTACTGAGTGACAGTGTTTGATCTTGTGTTAAATTAGCTAGTTCCCTTCAAAGGACGCAACAAAGTGACACTCAATTTTGATTTTAACCCTCTATGACACTTTTGCTTCTCTAATTTCTAATACCTGCAGAAAGCTCTCTGAGGTGCTGTTCAGCTTTTAGTTCACCTTTCCTGGTAGCCCTCTTTGACTTGCTATATTCTGGCAATCCTGCAGGAAATAATAGCTTTCTTTCATGTGCATGTGTCAGTGCTATCAAGCAAGACCCCAAACATTTTATAGCACAGATGTAGCTTAAATGTAGATAAGGAAGAACATTTCATTTGGAATTACCGTATATTCCGGCGTATAAGACGACTTTTGGGGTCGTCTTATACGCCGGTAATCGCCACTGCCTGCCGTGTATTCACCGCGGCGGTCGGGTCGCGCTGCATGGAGAGAGCTCACGGGCTGAGTCCTCTCCATAGCCGGTAAGTCTTTGCTGCATATTGACAGCACCGATCGCGGGTGTTTTCACAGCAATGGCTGCCGGCAAAGCTGCCGGCAGCCTCAAAAAGATAGCGGCACATGGGCGCCGCCATCTTACCTGGGATCGCCGATCCCCGTGACGTCATCGGGGGCGCCAATCCATCTCCATGGTAGCCTCGGGTCTTCCGAAGACCCAAGGCTATTTCGTTTTAACCTTTTCATTACAATGTGCTGATAGCACATTGTAATGAATGAGGAGGAAAATCCCCATATACTGCCATACTGTAGTATGGCAGTATATGATAGGATCGATCAGACAACCTAGGGTTAAAGTACCCTAGGGAATAGTAAAAATAAAAATAAAAAAAAGTAAAAAAAAAAAAAATTACAATAAAAAAACCTAAAATTTCAAATCACCCCCCTTTCCCTAGAACTGACATAAATATAAATAAACAGTAAAAATCATAAACACATGAGGTATCGACGTGTCCGAAAATGCCCGATCTATCAAAATATGATAACAGTTTTTCAATGCGTTTAACCCCGAAACGGAAAATAGCGCCCAAAGTCGAAAATGGCACTTTTTAAACTTTATAGCCGGCGCAGGCAAGTACGCGCTCGGCGCTTACCGTGCGCGCGGCTACATAGGAAGTGAATGAGAGCCGCGCGCATGGTAAGCGCGATACCGCGGTTTAAAACACTAACTAAAATAAGCTCCGGCACCAACTCACCCTGAGCTGGTGCCCAGTATTGCCATCGGAAAACTGCCACTTCAAGTGGTAGGTTTCCTTTAATCGTACCGACCCAAAGAATACAGTAGACATGTCATTTGGGGCGCTCAGTGAAAGCCGTAATATCCAAGCCCACAAGAAAATGGCGCAAATGCGTTTTTTCACCATTTTCATTGCATTTGGAATTTTTTTCCCGCTTCTGAGTACATGGCATGGAATATTTAATAAAATAAAAATTTAAGGTACAGTATGGTAACATTTACAGTAAAATGGACGATGGTAATGTTGTTGTTGTATGCCTTATGTTTATGAGCGACAGTTTTCCTGCTATATACCTGCATGTCATAAGGATTTAAATTTAAAAAAGGACCATGTTAAATTCAAATCTGTTTTTTTTTTTTTTATTTTTACCGGTGTTTTGTATGCGTTGGAAAAGGGGTAGTCTTATACGGCGGATATATCTTAAACTCTATATTTTAACAGTAAAGTAGGGGGGTCGTCTTATACACCAGGTCGTCTTATACGCCGGAATATACGGTAGATGTATTTATGTATATGAGTCTAGTGTATGCAATTCATGGAAATAAGATTTTCAGCTCCATTAGGAAAAAGGACAAATGGCACTCTCTGTGCAGTGTTGCAGAATACTTCTGAAAAGACTGGAAATACATGACATACAGTACCTATAAAGGCAGGTGTTTGCTGTATTATACAGCTGCTGACAAAGATGGTGAAATTTAACCTGTTAATGATCAAATGGAGGTCAAATCTTTACAGTAGCACCTTCATAGCTTCAGTGCATGGGCACTGTCCTCTTGGTACCGATTGTATCTAACCCCCTCTCATGATGTGAACATTTCCAACACTTTCCCAATTTTGTCATCCTTATAGAATGTGATCAGAAATGATAACTCCAGCTGGTCCAATAAAACAGACACATTACACAACAATAGACATAGAAATGTAAAAATAGTTACAGTTACCACACGTAATTTGGTTTTTGCAAAAGTTTTTTTTTTTTGAATGATTAGACCCACTGATTTTAACGTAGGTGCTTCACCAAATCTCACCCACATGCTGCAACAAAAATCTTTTTCACCTGCTGCAGAATTATAACCATTTAAAGAAGTGTAAGACTCCCTGTGCCAGAGCAAATGTGTTACAGCGGCTTTAAAAAGCCAATTTTCCATCCAAGTCATTGTGGGAACCCTGCCTAATGATTGATTCCCAGTTGTTTCTCCCTCATTGAGTTCATACTTTGCATTTGTTCTGTGTAAGATGATGAAATCTGCAGGCTGGAGGAAATACTGGGATTCAGACTATTTGGGTCTTATCTCAGTGGCTTCTCTCCAGATCTATGCTGCAAACATTTCAACACCAAACTTTTAAGATATCTGAGGTATGGTCACAGTATGTTCACAGAAGGGGGCAGTTTCTTCCAAGAAATTCCAGGTCTGTGATGTGTCTGCCACGTACTTTGTCCCCAAAAGCTTCCAGCTAAAATTTGTTTTTAGTTAATAAATATCTTCTTTTACTTTTGGTCACTTTTGACATCACCAATTTTACTAACACAGTGCATTAGCTGTAGGTCCACTAATTAATTTCACTAGAAAAGTTTAGCATCTTGACTTCCCTCTGTGAATGTTAATTAACCCCTTAACGACTTGGCCCTTTTTAGTTCACTTCTATTTTTCACTCACCACCTCCAAAAAATCTATAACTTTTTATTTTTCCACATAAAGAGCTGTGTGATGGCTTATTTTCTGCATAACAAATTGCACTTCATAGTGACAGTATTTAATATTTCATGTCGTGTACTGGGAAGCAGGAAAAAAATTCCAAATGCACTGAAAATGGTGAAAAAACGCATTTGCAACGTTTTCTTGTAAACCTTTTATTTTACAGCTTTCACTATGAGCCCCAAATGACATGTCTTCTTTATTGTTTGGGTCGGTATGATTATGGGGAGACCAAATTTGTAGAGGTTTTATAATGTTTTCATACATTTACAAAAATTAAAACCACCTGTACAATTTTATTTTTTTGACTTTGCCATCTTCTGGAGTCAATAACTTTTTCATACTTTGGTGTACAGAGCTGTGGGTGGTGTCATTTTTTGTGACTTTTGATAGCGTTTTCATTGCTATAATTTTTAGGACTGTGCAACCTTCTGATCACTTTTTATAGATTTTTTTCAAAATGGCAAAAAAAGTGCCATTTTCAAATTTGGCCGCTGTTTTCTATTACGGGGTTAAACACAGTGAGAAAATGTAATTATATTTTGATAGATCAGGCATTTTCAGACGCGATGATATCTAATGTGTTTATGATTTCTACTGTTTATTAATATTTATAGCAGTTCTAGGAAAGGGGGGTGATTTGAAATTTTAGGGTTTTTTAATTATAATTTTTTAACCTTAGGTTGTCTGATCGATCCTATCATATACTACCATACTACAGTATGGCAGTATATGGGGATTTTCCTCCTCATTCATTACATTGTGCAATTAGCACATTGTAATGAATGGGTTAAAAACGAGGCAGACCCATCGCAAGACCTGAGGCTGTCATGGTGACGGATCGACGCTCCCCGATGACGTCACATCGCCCATGTGCCGCCGTCTTTTTGGAGGGACATTACAGGAGGCTGTGTTTGGGGAAATTACTGGGGACATTACAGGGGGCTGTGTGGGGACATTAAAGGGCGGCTGTGTAAGGATATTGCTGGGGATATTACATGGGGCTGTGTAAAGGGACACTACTGGAGACACTACAGGGATGCTGTGTGTGTGGGACATTACAGGAGGCTGTGTATGGGGGACATTACTGGGGACATTACAGGGGATTTTGTGGGGGACATTACTGGGGGCTGTGGGGACATTTCTTGGGGCATGTTCATGCATGGCAAAAGGATGGGCCTCGGTTTGATCTCACATGAGTTTCCAGTGATCTTTATGGGATGGATAACAAGCGTGTGGTGTCTTGTATGTGTTTAAATGCAAACGTGTGAGCGTAGCCTTACAGCATTTTGGGAGAGTGTTAGGACAGCAGCAGGATAACACAGTTTTGAGGTGGTTTAAGGTGCAGTTTTTGTTAATTTAACAAGTGAAAAACTTGAACTGAACCCTGTTCCATAAATGTTGTTCACTTGTTAAAATTACAAAACTGCACCTAAAACCACCTCAAAGCTGACTGCGATGCATTTGTAACTGCAACGTGTGAACACGCCTTCAGAGAACCAAGATTTTGGGAAAATGAAGGACATAAGATGTCTGTGTGGTGAACTCCACAGGAAGGAAACATGCCTAAAGTGGAGACATGGTGATGGCAGGCCTAAGGGCAAGTTCACACAATGCATTGCGTTTTTTGATGCATTTTTGACGCATTCCAAAGGCTTCAGCCTTGATCACATGCTAAGGTTACATTGCATTTCCACTGCATCTGCTAAAACGCAATGTACCCTCAGCATGTCATGAAGGCTTCAGCCTTTGAAATGCGTCAAAAATGCGACGCAACGCATAGAGAAGTGGACTTGTCACCTGTAGTCACTGGATGTAAGTCTGGATTTCTCCTGTGGTTTCTGTAGTTGTATATACCGTCAGTAAAATTGTTATTGGCACAAGCAAATGTGAAGGGGCTATGTACAGGAGTGGGTATTACTGAAAGTGTGATAGACATGCATTGGGGCCCGTGCCCTGGATCTTTTACCACCCTAGCACCGCCCCTGGTCTGAGCACTGACAGGCTGACCTTCCGACCCTTTAACTTCTGCAGAAATGATGGTACTTTGAAAAGACAACCTCTTTTTGTCTTGGAGCACCCAACGTCTTTGATCAACTATAGGGAGGCCTGTTCTGATTTAAACCTGTATTGTTAAACCACTGTATTGTGTTGGTCAATGCACTATAGCTTCAGAGTATTGGAAATTTTCTTACAGCCCAAGTCATTGCTATGTAGAGTGACCTTTTTTCATCTATTTAGAGTCACATGACCCAAGTAAGGTACAATGGCTAACTGGGCACAATTTTGTTTTTTTGTCAGCAATTCATACATTAATGACTGTATGTTCCATAGTTGTACGGTAAAAAAAAGTTGAGTTATTTTAAGAACACAGAAAATTTACAAAGTTATCTATGCTTTAAAATGACTACTTTACATAAAAAAGATACAATAAAATATATAGGGGTGTCCTCACTTTTGTGAAATACTGTGTATGAGTTGACAATTGGATAAATACACTTTTCTGTTCATTCACAATCACTAGTCTATGCAAATTTAAAACATATTGTAATGAAGGGTCTGGAAACAGAGTGAGAGGGACAGTGGCCCCTACGACTAAAACACCTTTCCAGCTTTCCCTACCTATTACTTGGCCCACAATAGATGGTGGTTAGATAACTAAGAAAGTGCAAAACATGCAAAGACAAGACAAAACAACCTCAGAAGAATGGTCACCTGTGCCTGGTCAAAACAAACAGGGCACACAGTACAAAATTGTAAAGCTTAACCCCTACGGGACACAGCCTATTTTGGCCTTAAGGACGCAGACCCATTTTTCAAATATGCCCTGTGTCAGTTTATATGGTTATAAAATTGGAACACTTCAACTTATCTATGTGATTTTGAGATTGTTTTTTTGTGACATATTGTACATCATGATAGTGGTGTTTGTCTGCCAATATGTATTGTAGTTTTTTTTAAAAAAAGCAAAATTTGGCAAAAAATTAGAAAAATTTTCAATTTTCATAGTTTGAAATTTTTGGCTTGCCAGATAAATAATTTTACTTCACAAAAAAGTTTATATCCAACATTTACCATATCTCTAATTTATGTTTTCATCATTTTGACAGAGTTCTTTCACTTTTTTAGGATTTGAGAAGGCTTAAAAATATAACAGCAATTTTCCAAAATAAGAGAAAATTTCCAAAACCAAGTTTTTCTGGGACCAGTACATATCTAAAGTGTTTTTTTGAAGGCATATACATTAGAAACCCCTATAATTCACCCCATTTATAAACTGCACCTCTTCAACAACTCAAAACGGGTATAAGGGTGTCTGTTAACCCTTTAAGCATCTCACAGGAATTCAAATAAAAAAGAGGTAAAGTTAAGAAATTATAATATTTTTTCTATAAAAGGTTTAATTAGTTCAAAAAAAATTAAATTTACAAGAGTAAAAGAGTAAATGCATCCTAAATTATGTTATGTGATTTCTCCTGAGTAAGAAAATATCCCACATGTAGATGTGAACTGGTTTTTGGGCACATGCCAGGGCACAAAGCAGAAGGAGGGCCACTGGGCTTTTGAAGAGCAGCATTTTATGAAAAAGCATTCACGTGTCATGTTGCTTTTGTAGATCCCCTGAGGTGTCAGAACAGTAGAAACCCCTGACAAAATGACCCATTTTGGAAACTACACCCCTCAAGGAATATATCAAGGGGTAAAGTGAATGGCTTGACCCTACAGGCGTTTCACAGAATTTATTAACATAGGACTGTGAAAATGAAAATTTACAATTTTTTCAAGAAAATCTCATTTTAGCCCCCAAAATGTCATTTTTAAAAGCAGTTTAGGTTGAAAAGTACCCCAAATTTTGTCACACAATTTCTTCTGAATACGGCAATACCCCATATGTGGTTGTAAGTTGCTGTAGGGGTATATGGCAGGAGTTGGAAAGAGAACAAGGCTTTAGGGCCTTTGGAGAGCAGATTTTGATGAAATAATTTTCATGCCCTATGTCATGTTTGAATAGCTCCTGGAGTACTGTAACAGTGATAAACCCCCCAAAGTGACCCCATTTTGGAAACTACACCCCTCAAGGAATATATCAAGGGGTAAAGTGAATGGCTTGACCCTACAGGCGTTTCACAGAATTTATTAACATAAGACTGTGAAAATGAAAATTTACAATTTTTTCAAGAAAATCTCATTTTAGCCCCCAAAATGTCATTTTTAAAAGCAGTTTAGGTTGAAAAGCACCCCAAATTGTGTCACACAATTTCTTCTGAATACGGCAATACCCCATATGTGGTTGTAAGTTGCTGTAGGGGTATATGGCAGGAGTTGGAAAGAGAACAAGGCTTTAGGGCCTTTGGAGAGCAGATTTTGATGAAATCCTTTTCATGCCCCATGTCATGTTTGAATAGCTCCTGGAGTACTGTAACAGTGATAAACCCCCAAAGTGACCCCATTTTGGAAACTACACCCCTCAAGGAATATATCAAGGGGTAAAGTGGAAGGTTTGACCCTACAGGCGTTTCACGGTATTTATGAACATAAGACTGTGAAAATGAAAATTTACATTTTTTTCAAGAAAATCTCATTTTAGCCCCCAAAATGTCATTTTTAAAAGCAGTTTAGGTTGAAAAGCACCCCAAATTTTGTCACACAATTTCTTCTGAATACGGCAATACCCCATATGTGGTTGTAAGTTGCTGTAGGGGTATATGGCAGGAGTTGGAAAGAGAACAAGGCTTTAGGGCCTTTGGAGAGCAGATTTTGATGAAATTATTTTCATGCCCCATGTCATGTTTGAATAGCTCCTGGAGTACTGTAACAGTGATAAACCCCCAAAGTGACCCCATTTTGGAAACTACACCCCTCAAGGAATATATCAAGGGGTAAAGTGGAAGGTTTGACCCTACAGGCGTTTCACGGTATTTATGAACATAAGACTGTGAAAATGAAAATTTACATTTTTTTCAAGAAAATCTCATTTTAGCCCCCAAAATGTCATTTTTAAAAGCAGTTTAGGTTGAAAAGCACCCCAAATTTTGTCACACAATTTCTTCTGAATACGGCAATACCCCATATGTGGTTGTAAGTTGCTGTAGGGGTATATGGCAGGAGTTGGAAAGAGAACAAGGCTTTAGGGCCTTTGGAGAGCAGATTTTGATGAAATTATTTTCATGCCCCATGTCATGTTTGAATAGCTCCTGGAGTACTGTAACAGTGATAAACCCCCAAAGTGACCCCATTTTGGAAACTACACCCCTCAAGGAATATATCAAGGGGTAAAGTGGAAGGTTTGACCCTACAGGCGTTTCACGGTATTTATGAACATAAGACTGTGAAAATGAAAATTTACATTTTTTTCAAGAAAATCTCATTTTAGCCCCCAAAATGTCATTTTTAAAAGCAGTTTAGGTTGAAAAGCACCCCAAATTTTGTCACACAATTTCTTCTGAATACGGCAATACCCCATATGTGGTTGTAAGTTGCTGTAGGGGTATATGGCAGGAGTTGGAAAGAGAACAAGGCTTTTAGAGAACAGATTTTGATGAAATAATTTTCATGCCCTATATCATGTTTGAATAGCTCCTGGAGTACTGTAACAGTGATAAACCCCCAAAAGTGACCCCATTCTGGAAACTACACCCCTCAAGGAATATATCAAGTGGTAAAGTGGAAGGTTTGACCCTACAGGCGTTTCACCGTATTTATGAACATAAGACTGTGAAAATGAAAATTTACATTTTTTTCAAGAAAATCTCATTTTAGCCCCCAAAATGTCATTTTTAAAAGCAGTTTAGGTTGAAAAGTACCCCAAATTTTGTCACACAATTTCTTCTGAATACGGCAATACCCCATATGTGGTTGTAAGTTGCTGTAGGGGTATATGGCAGGAGTTGGAAAGAGAACAAGGCTTTTAGAGAACAGATTTTGATGAAATAATTTTCATGCCCTATATCATGTTTGAATAGCTCCTGGAGTACTGTAACAGTGATAAACCCCCAAAAGTGACCCCATTCTGGAAACTACACCCCTCAAGGAATATATCAAGTGGTAAAGTGGAAGGTTTGACCCTACAGGCGTTTCACCGTATTTATGAACATAAGACTGTGAAAATGAAAATTTACATTTTTTTCAAGAAAATCTCATTTTAGCCCCCAAAATGTCATTTTTAAAAGCAGTTTAGGTTGAAAAGTACCCCAAATTTTGTCACACAATTTCTTCTGAATACGGCAATACCCCATATGTGGTTGTAAGTTGCTGTAGGGGTATATGGCAGGAGTTGGAAAGAGAACAAGGCTTTTAGAGAACAGATTTTGATGAAATAATTTTCATGCCCTATATCATGTTTGAATAGCTCCTGGAGTACTGTAACAGTGATAAACCCCCAAAAGTGACCCCATTCTGGAAGCTACACCCCTCAAGGAATATATCAAGTGGTAAAGTGGAAGGTTTGACCCTACAGGCGTTTCACCGTATTTATGAACATAAGACTGTGAAAATGAAAATTTACATTTTTTTCAAGAAAATCTCATTTTAGCCCCCAAAATGTCATTTTTAAAAGCAGTTTAGGTTGAAAAGCACCCCAAATTTTGTCACACAATTTCTTCTGAATACGGCAATACCCCATATGTTTTTGTAAGTTGCTGTAGGGGTATATGGCAGGAGTTGGAAAGAGAACAAGGCTTTTGGAGAGCAGATTTTGATGAAATCATTTTCATGCCCCATGTCCTGTTCGAATAGCTCCTGGAGTACTGTAACAGTGATAAATCCCCAAAAGTGACCCCATTCTGGAAACTACACCCCTCAAGGAATATATCAAGGCGTTTGGTTAATGGTTTGACTCTACAGGTCAAGTTTTACAGTATTCATTAGCATATGACTGTGGAAATGAAGAATTAGAATTTGTTCAAGCAAATGTCACTTTAGCTCCTGAAATTCCATTTTTACAAGGGGTGAAGTAGCTAAATGTCATTTTTAAAAGCAGTTAAAGGTAGAAAAGAACCCCGAATTATGCCACACAATTTCTCCTGAGTATGGCAATACTCCAAATGTGGTTGTAAATTGCTTTTTTAGTGAAATAGCAAGGTTCAGAATGGAGGGAATGCTATTTTTGAAGTTTAGTTTTGGCTGAAATATCTCGGAGTCATGTTATTTTTGCACATACCCAAAGGTACAGTGAAAGCCCCCAACATGTGATCCCTTTTTGAAAGTGATAAAATTTGATCTTGGTCACTTATGTAGAATTTAGTGAAAAGCCGAGGTTAAATTTTAGCTTTTCATTTTTCCACAAATGTTACATTCATAAGACACTTTTTCAGACACTGACCTGCGCATAAAAATGAAACAATACTTTGTAACATTTATCAGGC
Organism: Engystomops pustulosus; assembly: GCF_040894005.1. Taxonomy (NCBI): domain Eukaryota; kingdom Metazoa; phylum Chordata; class Amphibia; order Anura; family Leptodactylidae; genus Engystomops; species Engystomops pustulosus. The sequence continues at coordinate 79,869,789 of NC_092416.1, read as the reverse complement.
TGTATCTTATGTGTGGCATCGGATTTGTAATTTTTGGGCAGCACTGGCATAGGCCTATAAATGTGCAGATAACATCATTAGGTATTCATCTAAGGGTATAATGATGCTTTTAGTTTTGTTATAAAAATTAAAAAATGGGCAAAATAAAAAAAATGGGCAAATAACAGAATGGCACTGATGGGATTTTTCCAAATTACACTTCCAGGGCTGTGTGGTAGATTCGGAAGCAATCCTTCATACACAGCCCAGGTTTGGAAGGACATGTGTCACATTGGTATATGGTATCCTTGCGGATACCATTCTTTGTGCACACACGGCATCTTTTTTGGGCGTTTCGCTTTTTCTCTGTTGGTGGCACCACAGACGGAAAATGTTGCCCTGGTACTATTCGGGGAACATTTATTGATGAGGCAGAGCTTTCCCCTTCCCCTTCACCCAGGAGGAGTGATTTGATGATATTCTCCTGATACTCTAAGTATTTACCCTGGTGGCCGGCCTGTCTGAAAATGACAAAGGAGTTGTACATTGCCATCTGTACAAGGTGGATTGCTAGTTTTTTGTACCAGATTCGGTTTTTTCTAGTCGCTGTGTAGGGCTTCAAAATCTGGTCATTTAAATCAACCCCCCCCCATAAATTTATTATAATCCTGTATACATACAGGCTTCTGGATGGTGGTGGACGTGCCACGCAGGGTGACAGGGGTACAGCTGGCATCATGAACTGTTGTCAGCATCATCACCTCTTTTTTATCTTTAAATTTTAAGCACACCACCCCCTCATTTTGCACTGCTCTGCTTTCGCCAGCTCTCAGCGTTTGACTGACAAAAGTTTTGGGAAGGGGTTTATGATTTTTTCGCACTGTCCCACAGGCCATTGTACTTTTGTCCATGAGACATTTAAACAGGGGAACGCTTGAATACCAATTGTCGGTATATAAGTGGTAATCCCTGATTAAGTAGTGGGAATATAAGGTCCCACACAATTTTTCCATTTGTGCCAATGTGTGGTGGACATTCTGGGGGCTGTATTGTCCTGTCTTTGCCCTCATATACACGGAATGAAAATGTGTATCCTGTGTCTGCCTCACACAATTTATATATTTTTATTCCGTATCTGGCTCGCTTATTAGGCAGATACTGCCGGAATTTAACTCTCCCCTTGAAGCTCATTAGGGACTCATCTACTGAGATTTCCCTTTGAGGGGTGTAGACAGCTGAAAATTTTTCTTCTAAAAATGTTAGAACGGGGCGTATTTTAAAAAGTCGATCATAGTTTGGGTCATCCTGGGGTAGGCATAAGGAATTATCCGCAAAATGAAGAAATTTTTGTATAGCTTCGAATCGGGACCTGGACATTATTGTGTGGTACAGCGGGCAGTAGTACAGAACATCCGTGGACCAATAGGATCTTATTTTAGGCTTTTTTGTAAGGCCCATATTTAAAACAAGGCCCCAATACTTTAACATTTCCCCACAGTTTGTAGGGTGCCACCTATAAGGCCTGGCATAAAAAGAAGATGGATTTGCCCGTATAAATTCTTCAGCATATATATTGGTTTGTTCTACCATTAATTGGACCAAATTGTCCGTAAAAATTAATTTGAAAAAACCGAGGGCAGAGAGCCCTTCAGTAGGGACCTTAATCCCTGCTACTGCAGTAAATGCCGGAATTTGGGGGGTGTAATCTGTTAGGGGTTCCCAATCTAAATCCTCAGGCAGAACCTGAGCACTAACTCTCCTACGACTACGAGGGGGTTCTCCTGAATCGCTGGAGGAGGAATCACGAAAAAACTCAGGTTCTCCCTCACTGGCACTTTCAGTATCTGAGGCAAGCATGGCGTACGCTTCCTCAGCGGAGTACATCCTCACTGCCATTTTATAAACTACGAAACACGACACAACAATTATTTTTTTATTGTTTTTCTTTTTTTTTTAACACTAACGCTGACTAACTAATGGACTGACAGGGACGGAATGACAAATGACAATGACAGACGGTGACTGACACTAATGAACGAACAACCTTTTTTTAAAATTTTTTTTAGTTTTTTTTACACTTACAGACACTGACTAACCCACTAAACCACTGACAAACTGACGGTAACTAACAAATAATACAGCTAACGGACAATGACTATCACTGTCAGTAACAGAGATAATCTATCTAAAGCGACACTAAATAACTAATGTGACGGACTGACAGCGAACTGACACTAAGTAACTAATGCGACGAATTCACGGCGCACTGACACTAAGTAACTAACGCGACGAATTCACGGCGCACTGACACTAAGTAACTAAAGCGACAAATTCACGGCGCACTGACACTAAGTAACTAATGCGACGGACTGACGGCGCACTAAGACTAAGTAACTAACACGACGAATTGACGGCGCACTGACACTAAGTAACTAACGCGACGAATTGACGGCGCACTGACACTAAGTAACTAATGCGACGAATTGACGGCGCACTGACACTAAGTAACTAATGCGACGGACTGACGGAGCACTGACACTAAGTAACTAATGCGACGGACTGACGGAGCACTGACACTAAGTAACTAATGCGACGGACTGACGGCGCACTGACACTAAGTAACTAACGCGACGAATTGACGGCGCACTGACACTAAGTAACTAACGCGACGAATTGACGCCGCACTAACACCTAAGCTACCTAAAACTTTTTTTTAGATTTTGAAAAAAAAAAAAAAAGAAGAGAACTCTCCCTTATGAATGGGAGGTGAAGGGGTCAGGTGCTGGGGGCACAAAGAAGGGCGATTAGGGGTTTATGGGGTGATTTGACGGTGTGGGGGCAGACGATTCACTGACAGGCTCTGATCTCTCCAAATTCTCTCAACCAACAGAGAGATCAGAGCCTGTCTGCACAGATACTGTGCCCGCCTGTGACCCTGCTTCACTGTGATTGGTGGGTTCGATCTGATCCACCAATCACAGTGATAGCCAGCGATGGACCACATCTATTGGTCCATCGCTGGTCACATGTCTGGGGTCAAGAATCGCCGGTGCCCGGTCGCTGTCTATGCAGACAGCGATCCTAGGCACCGGCAATCAGAATGTGACACTGCTGTGACAGGCGGTTCTGTGCAGAACCGCCTGTCACAGCGATCATCGGCAGTGGACCCACAGCAGCGGTCCATTGCCGGTGACAGGGGAGTGCAGGCTGTCCGTGACAGCCGATCTCCCCGTTCCCGGACACTGTCTGTACAGACAGTGAGACCGGGAACCTCCGATGCCGGCTCCGATGCTGTGACAGCCGGTTCTGTACAGAACCGGCTGTCACAGCGATCGTGGACAATGGACCAATAGGAACGGTCCATTGTCGGCAAGCCTGGGAGGTCAGCTATACATCCCAGCTGACCTCCCAGGTCCCGGGCACTGTGTGTAGCTACAGTGCGCCCCGGGAGAGAGGACGTTATAGTGCGTCCTGGTGCGCTAATGAAGCTCTCACCAGGACGTACTATAACGTCTAGGTGCCTCTAGGGGTTAAGGCTAGTCTAAATAATAAAGAATACAGATATCAGGAAAACTCAATGCCTAGATACCAGGAGCTTACTGCAATCTGAGACTATAGCAAGCACTAAACTAACTGTGAACGGATTATTTATGCGAAGCCACAGTCCCTGATTGAGTAAAACAGTCACTGAGTAAAACATAATGACCTGATCAGCGCATCCTTAGCCACAGTCTATGCACAGAGGATGATGTCAGCACAGATGACACACATATATTTCATATATATATATATATATATATATATATATATATATATATATATATAAAAATACTGCATATTATTGAGTATAAGCCGAGCTTTTCAGCACTAAAAATGTTCTGAAAAAACCTAACTTGGCTTATACTCGAGTCAATGAAAAAAACCCTCTGTACTCACCTTTCTGACGCTCCCCGCGGGTCCTCTTCTGTCTTCAGCTTTGGTTCCGTCTTTGGCTCCTCGCACGGTCCTGTCACACAAACCAAGACGTCAGCTGCTTGCAGACATCATAGTTTGTGTGCCGTTATGATGGGGTGCATGCACTGCCTATATACGGGATGGGGAAGGCACTGGCTATATATGGGGTGCAGGCACTGGCTATATACTGTGGGGCAGCCACTGGCTATATACTGTGGAGCAGGCAGTGGCTATATACTGAGGGGCAGGCAGTGGCTATATACTGAGGGGCAGGCACTGGTCATATACTGTGGGACAGGCACTGGCTATATATTGTGGGGCTGGCACTGGCTATATACTCGGGGGAAGGCTACTGGCTTTATACTAAGAGGCAGGGGCTGGCTATTTACTGGATGGCTGCTGGCTATATACTGGGGGGAGGATGTGACCAATGCATTTCCCACCCTTGGCATATACTTGACGCAATAGGTTATACTTCGACTTATACCTCAGTATATAGAGTAAATATTTCATTCAATATTTCCTTTCCTTTAAGTTACTATATACCTAAGCAGACACTTATTAGCAAACTTAAGTTTTGAGAATTAATGAGAATTCTATTCCAAACCTGGAAAGTCAAATAACAACATATAATTATCTCTGCCGTCATTATTTACAGGATCCTTAGACACCATTTTAAAGTAATAAATAAGCATCAAAAAGCCAGTGTTTTACCATCTTTGTTTCATCCATTATAAATATAGTTAGACAGATCTGGACCATGGTACTACACTAAGCCCTCAGTAAGACGGGACTAATCTACAGTTGGCTCCCTGTTTTGTGGTATTGGCTCTTGTAGGAACATGTGGAACAATTGCACTGGACTCATGGAATATATGAGTATGGGATCAGAGGGACATTGCTCACAGATGTTACAGCATCTAATGTAAACAAGGTCTCGAGCCTACACATCTGTGTTATAGTAAAAACTCCAAAATCTGAAATCTGATTTATTCTAATAATTGAGAACTGAAGATACAAATGTTGCCAGCTCTGCTGCCTCAACATGTCCTATCATGGTCAGGGAAATGCACAACAAATGTACTCTTACAGGGGTTTTACAGAAATAAGCATAATTCATATTCATATTGGTAAATTGTATTGTAATAAAGAATTAAAATGACATTGGCCCTTTAATCAGTCCTGTGACTTTGTCCCTGTGGAGCAGACACAGGACTAAAGATGGCAACTGGTTCAGAAGACATGGCACACCCAATTCTTCTTCTTCTTTTTTATTTTATATTAGTGAAAGTTTCACATAATTTGGCCACCACCGTAGTGTACAATAGACATAGGGATTAGTACAGCAGATCCAAAAAATTACAACGCTTTGGTCATCTCGACCTTTGTCAAGTTAGCCCTCCGATATTCTCATTCAAATGGTTGTTTCAGTGGATACTTTTATATATATATGACTGTCATAAGTTCTTGATTGATTAGTTTTGCTCCTCTTGAGGGAAACTTTGACTAACAGTGCTACTGTCTCCTCTGTTCCAACTGCTAAACTATTGCTCATTATAACCTATTGAATCTTGAGACCTAACCCCAAATGTTAATAACCCTGTATATTTTCTTAATTTTACCCTCATTAATTGCACTGTGTATTATTTTGGTTACACAGGTCATGTGATCACCACTATGTTTGGCTGTAGTCGGCTGGTTGCAGTACATCCAGTATGGCCAGTGTTGTGGTAAGGCGTCATCTCAGTGAGGTATGTGTAGGGATGGCAGTTACACATCATTACTATGGTAACAGAATGGGACAATCTGTTACATCATCATTGGGAGCAGAGCATGAGATGGAGGAGCCATTACTGAAGGATCATGGGAGTTATAGATGGATATAGATCTGACTATTTTAGAAAGGCCATAACATTTTTTAAATCATTAATGCAAACTATTTAAGCTCCATTTTATGATTGATGACATTGAGTTTTGTTGCATTCATTTATTAATAACATCATGGGGGTCATTTACTAAGGGCCCGATTCGTGTTTTCCCGACGTGTTAATCGAATATTTCCGATTTGCGCCGATTTTCCCTGAATTGCCCGGGTTTTTGGCGCACGCGATCGGATTGTGGCGCATCGGTGCCGGCATGCACGCGATGGAAATTCGGGGGGCGTGGCCGAACAAAAACCCGACGGATTCGGAAAAACAGCCGCATTTTAAAAAAAATGTGTCGCGAAAATTGCACTTACTTTCACTCAGCGCGGCTCGGTGTATTCAAGTGCGTTCTGATGCTCTTCAGAGCAGCAGCACCACCTGGTGGACGTCGGAGGAACTACCTTAATAAATCCCGGCTGGACCCGAATCCACCGCAGAGAACGCGCCGTTGGATCGCGAATGGGCCGGGTAAGTAAATCTGCCCCCATGAGTTTTTGTATCATATGTTTATATTCCTGGAATACCCCTTTAACACTAGTATCTTTACTAATGAAGCACCAGTGGTCTTAACCACTATGACCCCTTTTCTGCAAATTTGCTACAGGTCCACTAAATCAGCAAGACACATGGGCAACTAAACTAAATTCATACGTAGAGAAAAAACAAAAAAGAAAGTTGTCTCACATACCCATATTTGCTTGAGGTGGTCTTGAGGTAGTGGAGGCTTGTTTCGGAGTGCTCAGCGTCTTGTTGCCTTTGATATCCAAATGATATAAAAAATTACTTTTATTCTTCTTACATTAAAAGAATTGTGCGGTGTGAATGTAGGCGAGCCACCTGCGCGTTTCGGCTTGTTCCTAAGCCTTACTCATGGTAAAAGTTAAAAACAAATGGTTACACCTCATTTAAATCACCTACAAACACCTGATGACTTTGTGGCGTCATATCCGGTTAAATCGGAGAAGACGCTACATGCAATGTTGAGACTGAATGTATATTAAAAATACTTTTTTCGTAACGAAAGATTCATGTATATCGCAGATATAAGGAATAGTTATTATTAGACAAGACATTGTTTACCAAATCCTATTCTAAAGTTACTGTTTACATGTATGGCAAGATCTAGGCATGTAAAGAGGGGAAAAAGAAAACTTTTGCGCTAGTAACGTTTTGGTTTTAGAAGGAAGTGTACATGATGGAAAAAGAGGAATGAATAATAACATTAATATATATATGAAAGATCATTTTTGGAATTCATTCCTCCAGGAAACCTTGTACCTAAAGCCAATACCACCTTGCCAGATAGAGTGCTTTTGAATCTAATCTTCAAATTTTCATCCTACTGGCCATTGAATTTCTCTTAAAACATAACTTTTTTATGTTCAACTAAGAATTTTTTTTGCAGATTTGTGGAGCCCCAATGGGGTCTAAATTCTCACCCTCTCTAGCGATATTATTCGTCGCCTGGTGGGAAGAACAATATATTTTTTCAATAACAAATCCATTTTTTTACAATATAAATTATTACGGCTGCTATGTGGATGACATTATTTTGGTGTGGCAAGGAGAAACAAATACATTTTCTAGCTTCATCAATTACATAAACAACGTCAATTTGAAATTCACCAACGAGAATTCATCCCTCAAAATACACTTCCTAGACATTTCACTCACAGCATCAGTGACATCCAAAACAGTTAACACATCTATGTTTACAAAACCCCTTGCAGGTAACTCCATATTGTGTGCCACTAGCTGTCACCCCACACATACTATTCGTGCCATCCCATATGGAGAATTCCTCCGTGCAAAAAGAATATGCTCTGACAATCAGATTTTTCAAAACAATGCCACTAATATAGAAAATAAATTAATCAGAAGAGGATAGTCCAAGAAAATACTATCTACTTCCCATGATAAACTGAATAGAGTCAAAAGAAACAAACTACTCTCTGACAGCCCAGTTAAGGCAAAACCCCGAGATGCAAAGGACACATATGGCATTCCCACTTTTTGTACCGCATATAGTCCACAATTCAACTTTATTAAAAAAAATTGTACAAAAATATATTCCAATGTTAAATCAAGATACTATATTAAAGGAAACCTACCACTGCCCGCATGATGAAATCATGCAAGCAAATCACCTGGTTGGCTACTTAATGCTGATGCTGGCACATTTTGTTAGGCTCGGCGAACTTTAGTTTAGCTAAAAAAACTATTTTCTTACATATTTAAATGAGCCCTCCAGTGCTACCCTGCGCCATCTTCGGGCTGGCGATGGCTTCCGATGTTTAATTATTCCTCCTTCAGGTGCTGAGAGCCGTGACGTCACCAAGCTCTCTTAACAAAAAAGGCCTATACGGCCTCACTAGAACCCATTTGTCAGGAATAGGGTTAGTAAAATTAACTTTAATTGATATGCATTAAAAAGAGAAAAGGATGTAGAAAAAATTAATGTAGGCAGCACTACCAAAAATTATTAAAAATCTACAGTCAGTAGAGCCCAAAGTGAAAGTTTATTAGTAAACACAATTCTTTGTGGCTGGAGTGTGTTGTGTGTTGTCAATCGTTTTCAATTGTATCCACTTGAGTGGGGTGGAAGTAGTGTGGAGACACGCTGAAATGGACTTCAATCACCTATATAGTGGTACATCTGAGCACTACAATTTTAAGGCTGATGGATAAAATAGATAGAAAAGTAGGTATACTTACCTTCAAGATTTTTATTGGCTGTACACACTGATACAATCTTATGATACTCATTTTGATTGCATACTAAGTACTCAGTAATACTTTATGTTGATGCAACTTTAATATTTCTAAGTCAGTGAGCAAGCGCAGATATTAAATCCTTAGTGTAAAGAATAAAATTCCTCCATACTTGAACGCATGCGCCCGGAGGTCCCTCAATACTTTGAGGTTTGAAACGAGCGCACGAGCCCCAAAGTATCCTCTGACACCTGCGTAATATATATATATTCCTTCTGTCGCGCGTACCATTTTCTGGCGCATGCACTCCATCCTCTCTGCAACATGGGATTTCTTTCTAACACTCTGCGCAGCCGCTGTGATGCCGGCGCAACGACTTAGAACTAAGAAGTTCTCACGCATGCGCACACCCATTGGAACGATCGGAAAGCTGACCAATGGAATATAGGTAAGTTGCTCCTCCACCAATCTTGCAACGTATACCTTCACACCTCATTTCCGGGCAAGGACCTGATGTCATCAAGACAGCCCAAAACAGAGGTTATATCTGTCAGCACACTACGGTCCGCACTCACACTTAGCCCCGGCACCCCTGAGGACGCCACTATCTGTGGCGAAACATGTCGGGGGGGCTCTAGTGTTCTGTATTTTATTTAGCAGTCAGTTAGCCCAATACTATAGTTAGTCTAGGGTAGTGGCAATAAATAAAGTGTGAATGTGTGTGTGTACAGGGTAGACTTGTGTGTGTCCCGACCAACACACACATAATCTACCGGTAGTGAGTTACAACGTCAGAGTGTGGTGCATATACAGATGCCTGCATTTAAAGAGATTCATTAATCACCGCTACTGGATGGATACATACACACTGTCAGGCTCTCAACAAGATATGTTGGAATACGGCACAAAATACTAATTTAACCAGTTAAGGACCGGCCCTTTCCCGTTTTTTCATTTCCATTTTTCACTCCCCACCTTCAAAAATCTATAACTTTTTTATTTTTACACGTAAAAAGCTATGTGACGGCTCGTTTTTTGCGTAACAAATTGCACTTCATAGTGATGGTATTAAATATTCCATGCCATGTACTGGGAAGCGGGAAAAAATTCCAAATGCAGTGAAAATGGTGAAAAAACGCATTTGTGTCGTATTCTTGTCGGCTTGGATATTACGGCTTTCATTGAGCACCACAAATGCCACATCTAATTTATTCTTCGGGTCAGTACGATTACAGGGATACCAAATTTGTATAGGTTTTATAATGTTTTCATACATTTACAAAAATTAAAACCTCATGAACAAAAATTTTTTTTTTTTTGCCGTCTTCTTGTGCTTATAACTTTTTCATACTTTGGTGTATGGAGTTGAGGGTGGTGTCATCTTTTGAGACTTTTGATGATGTTTTCAATGATATTATTTTTAGGACTGTACGACCTTTTGATCACATTTTATAGAATTTTTAATTTTTTTTTAAATGGCAAAAAAGTGCCAGTTTTGACTTTGGGCGCGATTTTCCATTACAGGGTTAAACGCAGTGAAAAACCGTTATTATATTTTGATAGATCAGGCATTTTTGGACGCGGCGATACCTAATGTGTTTATGATTTTTACTGTTTATTTATATTTATATCAGTTCTAGGGAAAGGGGGGTGATTTTAATTTTTAGGTTTTTTTATTATAATTTTTTTTTTTAAACTTTTTTTTAATTTTGATCACATTTTATAGAATTTTTAATTTTTTTTAAATGGCAAAAAAGTGCCAGTTTTGACTTTGGGCGCGATTTTCCGTTACGGGGTTAAACGCAGTGAAAAACCGTTATTATATTTTGATAGATCAGGCATTTTTGGACGCGGCGATACCTAATGTGTTTATGATTTTTACTGTTTATTTATATTTATATCAGTTCTAGGGAAAGGGGGGTGATTTGAATTTTTAGGTTTTTTTATTATAATTTTTTTTTTTTAACTTTTTTTTAATTTTTATTTTTACTATTTTTCAGACTCCCTAGGGTACTTTAACCCTAGGTTGTCTGATCGATCCTACCATATACATCCATACTACAGTATGGCACTATATGGGGATTTTACTCCTCATACATTACAATGTGCTGATAGCACATTGTAATGAATGGGTTAACCCGAAGTAACCATGGCAACGGATCGCCGGCGGCGTTCTGCAAGAAAACACCCGCGATCGGTGCCGGCACCGATCGCGGGTGTTACCGGTAAGCCTTTGCTGCAATATGCAGCAGAGACTTACTGGCTATGGAGAGGGCTCGGCCTGCGAGCCCTCTCCATGCATCGGAACGCGACCGCCCGCCGTGAATACACGGCGGGCGGTCGCGAACCGGTTAAAGAGCTGTAATTACAGCCGCTGACAGACATCCACTGTCCCCAATGCTCAGTATCCCTCTCTAGTTTAAAGTGAACTGGCAACTCTGTCTCCACACTACTTCCACCCCACTCAAGTGGATACAATTGAAAAGGATTGACAACACACAACACACTCCAGCCACAAAGAATTGTGTTTACTAATAAACTTTCACTTTGGGCTCTACTGACTGTAGATTTTTAATAATTTTTGGTAGTGCTGCCTACATTAATTTTTTCTACATCCTTTTCTCTTTTTAATGCATATCAATTAAAGTTAATTTTACTAACCCTATTCCTGACAAATGGGTTCTAGTGAGGCCGTATAGGCCTTTTTTGTTAAGAAATTGTCTGAATCTATGAGAACCCAGTCAATATCTAGACCACGAAATTGTTGTCAAGGTCACCAAGCTCTCGGCACCTATCGACGGCCGGCTGTGCGAGACTTAGTGTCTGCGCATGCGCGACATGTGCGACGTGCGACATGCGCATGCGGGCAGTGGTAGGTTTCCTTTAAATGAAATTCTGAAAAAAGGACACAGATGCGTTGCCAAAAGGGGTCAAACAACAATAACCATGAATGAATTCCAAAAATGATCTTTCATATATATATTAATGTTATTATTCATTCCTCTTTTTCCATCATGTACGCTACCTTCTAAAACCAAAACGTTACTAGCGCAAAAGTTTTCTTTTTCCCCTCTTTACATGCCTAGATCTTGCCATACATGTATACAGTAACTTTAAAATAGGATTTAGTTAAACAATGTCTTGTCTAATAATAACTATTCCTTATATCTGCGATATACATGAATCTTTCGTTACGAAAAAAGTATTTTTAATATACATAAAGTCTCAACATTGCATGTAGCGTCTTCTCCGATTTAACCGGATATGACGCCACAAAGTCATCAGGTGTTTGTAGGTGATTTAAATGAGGTGTAACCATTTGTTTTTAACTTTCACCATGAGTAAGGCTTAGGAACAAGCCGAAAAGCGTAGGTGGCTCGCCTACATTCACACCGCACAATTCTTTTAATGTAAGAAGAATAAAAGTCATTTTTTATTGGATGTGCCACGTCTATTCCCCTTTCTTTTTGGATTTGTTTAAACTAAATTCACCAGAATTCTGGATTAATTTGTGCCTCCCTTAATGAAAAGCTGTGACAGGTAGAGGGCGGTTCTTAACATTAAAGGGTCATGACTTGTGGCTATTTGTGACTATATATGGTTACATTGTTTTTTTTTATGCACCAAATTTATGAGCCACTTTGATAAATGTGGACTTTCTATATGTTTCCTAGGTTATAAACAGTAAAATTGAGGTATTTATTAGTGTTTCGTTAGTGACGTAGAAGCCCTGAAATAATTGCAAATGTTAGCTTATTGTAGGGAGGGGCATAAAGGGGGCGCGGCTGGTCGGAAGTGGGTAGGTGCGAGGTGTTCCTTTTCATATGTGAAAATTTTGATGCCAAGCAGGGCATACATTTAGTCAATGCACAGGGTCCCACCAGATACATCAAGAGGCCGTAGCTTATTGATGTATCCAGCTGCGCCGTGCAGCAGTGGATCTATCATATGCCGATGCATATGATAAATAACCCCCAAAGAATTTGATAATAATAGTAAATCTGCTAATTTCTTTTAGTCTATTCTCTGTTTTTCTTTCACTTGCAGTCTTCTTTCATGAAACGTCTACTTTTTATACCCTGGCCTGTCTTTTCAGCTGCTTTAAAGATGACATCAGTGATCTGCATAATAATAATTTTATTACATGAATGTTTTTCCTAATAAGTGGGAATGATACAATAATAACCCTACTGCCATTTCACCAACTATATCATTACTCAGGGTCTCAAGTCTCCAAGGGTCCCTAATATCTCCATCCTGGAGACGCTGGGCATAATAAGACAACACAGGGCATTTGGCCATCATGAACATATTAGGCTGTCAGTTCCTGCTGTGACATCAAATTATTTAGACCTAAGTGCTTACATATGATGTGCTGAGTAACATGCTTAGTATGTGTGTGCTCAGACAGAAAGGTAAACAAGTCAATAAAATACAAGCACATTATTACCATATATACATATTCAGCTAGACAAGTGATAAAAGGGATGCATGAAAGCTTGGATAACTCACGAATGTAGATGCAACACAGGACGTTAGAGTTGCCATTCACTAAAAATAGTTTAAGGGTTCCTACCATTTTACAAAATGTACAGAACATGCTGAATGACTTTGTAAAACCCCTACTTAGGTTTTAATGATTCTGTATTACAACTTGTTTTATATTCAAGTCACATCCAGACTGAGGACACACATTCAGAGCTTTGGATGTTTTTAAGACTAATGACTTTTATTACATAAGAATAATGTAAATCCACATTTATTAAAAGTTTTAGACACTTTTTCAGTTGCCCTATGCCATTACAGGCAAAGGGGGGCGGATTAAACTGTACCGCATCCATCCCCATCCGCTGCTCAACGTATACTGGGGGGTTTTCCCCACTGATGTAACTGTCCAAATATGAACAACTGTATCTGCAAATAACCATGAAAAAATATTTATTTTTTTGAGAGTTGGAATAAAAGTGTCTACATAGTCATAGACCAGATTTTTTTTTACAGTGGTTGATCTTGCATGATAATATGGTACAGGTTTAGGATTATCTTAGTTTATACCCTTTACTAGTTTTCGATTCACATAAAGCTCAATCCACATAATGTGCAGTAAATTTTAAGACTACGTCGGGAGGATTACCAACGTATCCTTCCAATGGAGAGCCAGGACATATCCCACTGTATGCTCATATATTGGGGTACATGCTCCTTTTTCACCCCTCCTAATAAAGGCATGTGCTGTCAGTGTAAAAAAACTTTACAGAACTTAAGTTCAGAAAGCACTTAGCAGGGTTAACTTATCTGAACAGAATATTGCCTAAGGCAAAATATTTATCCCCATGTCCAAGTGGCACATAAAATATAACTTTTATTAATGAGACAAGTCCGAGTAAAAAATGAACAGCATGCATCAGATGGTTTTGTGAATATGGCTTAACCATTAGAGAGTCTTAGTCCATCTTCCCCAGATGTGGGTTGATGCTGATGATTTTGTTCTATTGGATTCCAACATCCAATAGAACAATGATGATAAGTGGCAGTAAGACTTTTCCAGGGATAAATGTTCTCCTTATACCCCTTGACACTGAATGTCTACTTCCTCAACAGAACAAAGATTGAACCCTAGCAAATAAATCAGCCACTGACTTGTTCTTTTTTTTTTTAAACATATTTTATTTGAGTCAGCATATACATCATATACATACATTGTCTTATACACTCACCGGCCACTTTATTAGGTACACCATGCTAGTAACGGGTTGGACCCCCTTTTGCCTTCAGAACTGCCTCAATTCTTCGTGGCATAGATCCAACAAGGTGCTGGAAGCATTCCTCAGAGATTTTGGTCCATATTGACATGATGGCATCACACAGTTGCCGCAGATTTGTCGGCTGCACAACCATGATGCGAATCTCCCGTTCCACCACATCCCAAAGATGCTCTATTGGATTGAGATCTGGTGACTGTGGAGGCCATTTGAGTACAGTGAACTCATTGTCATGTTCAAGAAACCAGTCTGAGATGATTCCAGCTTTATGGCATGGCACATTATCCTGCTGAAAGTAGCCATCAGATGTTGGGTACATTGTGGTCATAAAGGGATGGACATGGTCAGCAACAATACTCAGGTAGGCTGTGGCGTTGCAACGATGCTCAATTGGTACCAAGGGGTCCAAAGAGTGCCAAGAAAATATTCCCCACACCATGACACCACCACCACCAGCCTGAACCGTTGATACAAGGCAGGATGGATCCATGCTTTCATGTTGTTGACGCCAAATTCTGACCCTACCATCCGAATGTCGCAGCAGAAATCAAGACTCATCAGACCAGGCAACGTTTTTCCAATCTTCTACTGTCCAATTTCGATCAGCTTCTGCAAATTGTAGCCTCAGTTTCCTGTTCTTAGCTGAAAGGAGTGGCACCCGGTGTGGTCTTCTGCTGCTGTAGCCTATCTGCCTCAAAGTTCGACGTACTGTGTATTCAGAGATGCTCTTCTGCCTACCTTGGTTGTAACGGGTGGCGATTTGAGTCACTGTTGCCTTTCTATCAGCTCGAACCAGTCTGCCCATTCTCCTCTGACCTCTGGCATCAACAAGGCATTTCCGCCCACAGAACTGCTGCTCACTGGATGTTTTTTCTTTTTCGGACCATTCTCTGTAAACCCTAGAGATGGTTGTGCGTGAAAATCCCAGTAGATCAGCAGTTTCTGAAATACTCAGACCAGCCCTTCTGGCACCAACAACCATGCCACGTTCAAAGGCACTCAAATCACCTTTCTTCCCTATACTGATGCTCGGTTTGAACTGCAGGAGATTGTCTTGACCATGTCTACATGCCTAAATAATGCACTCAGTTGCCGCCATGTGATTGGCTGATTCGAAATTAAGTGTTAACGAGCAGTTGGACAGGTGTACCTAATAAAGTGGCCGGTGAGTGTATATGGTCACAATATTATACATCTAAATTGTACGTTTCGTATTTGACTCATTTTTTTCAAATTTAAACCTTGATAACCTATCCTCGGTATTGGGCTCATGTCTTATCTCTTAGTCGTTATTTTACCGAGTCTTCAATAACATTAACTATCTAACTTTTACCTTGCTTTTATCTGTACCATTTAATTAGTTTTTGCCTTTAAGTGTGCATACTGTGAAGCTTTAAAATAGGTGGTGTCCAACCATTTTTCCCATCTTTCTTGCGGATGTGTGGCTTCCTTCTAAATGCGCCATTGTTCTTTCTAATATGCAATTGTTATTTATCCTATTTGTTAGTTCTGCAAAGGAGGGAATCTTTGTTGATTTCCATAAACTAGCAATTAAGAAGATTGCCGTGGTTGTCACATGAAACACTATTGTCCTATCCGCTGGGACCAACTCATGTAATCCTAGGCCTAACAATTCTAATGCCGGAGTTATGTTATGATTTAAACCTAATGTGTTTCTCAATAAAATTTGCACTTGGTCCCAAAATCCTCCAATTTTGTCACATGTCCAAAAAATGTGGGTTATAGTTCCTTTATCTTTTCCGCATCTCCAGCATACATTGGAGGTGGATGGGTAAATTTTTGATAATTTATCTGGTGTGTAGTACCACCTATACAACATCTTTCTTCTTGTTTCTAGGTGTGTAGCACATCTGAATAAAGTCGATGTGTATAAAAAGCTATTTTCCCAAGTCTCCTTATTTGCAATTATGTTCACTGACTTGTTCTTTTGTAAAATCAATTAAAATTAAAAAGTGTTTTTGCCTGTTCTTAGACCATAAGATGCATACTCCCCCTTACCCTCATCACGGCCCTGCAAGTTTTGCTTGTGAAGCAAAAATTCTACAGTCACTCAGCAAATATGTAAATTGTGTGAATATATAAAGAGGATGTAAATATACAGGGACTGTGCAAACATACACGGAATGGCTATTAAATCATGCGATTCAGCTTGTGTGTGCTCAATACTCACAACACCTTTCTGATGTTCACAGTCTTTCTGGTCCCCATGAAGCAACCCCAGTGCATTTACTGCATTGCTTATACAATCAATCACTATTAATGCTAACTCTAGACCAGCAGTTCCATAACTATGTAACTAGTGTTTCCATTACACCACCAGAGCCATCACTACACTACTAGTATCGCTAAAGCATCAATGGTTTTACCACATCTTCAGCACACACCAAAGATATGGGACAATGTCCATAGCAAATCCATTAGGAAGGATCATAATGGAGAAATCCAAGGCCCACATGTTGGCTCTGTGTCTTAACATTCTTCGACAATTTGATCACTTTTTGTACTATCTTACAAAATAACATGGTTTGAAGGTAAATTGCTGTGCCTATTATCCCCATTTAATAAGATGTGTTTTCACATGAACTTGTCACTAATGACATCATCAATACAGCTTTCTGTTACATTTTTAACATATTTATTGGGCTGACTACACAGAAAACCATGAGTGGGAAATTCCTTATCACAGGTCTCCAGCAACGCTACTGGACCTCACACGTTATGGAGCGCTCATGTCTCGTCTGGTTCATTATTTTTATAATGTCTGGATATTCTACATTCCCCTCTATATTTTAGATCTGCTTCTTCTCCTGAAGGAAATCTACTGCCTTCTCATACAATCCTTCATTTACTTATGCTGTCATTCTAGGTTTATTTTCAATAATTTTTTTTTATTTTCTGCCCATTGTCCCTTTTCCATTCCTACATCAGTGCTGCACATATACAGGTATTTCCAGGGTTATATACAAAATAGGTTCTTTAGGTTTGTTCTTAAAGAGGACCTTTCACCACCTCAGTCATGTGGACATTAGCATACAATGCATACAAATGACCGCGGCATTTAACGGTTTAAACACCAGCAAACGAAGCCCACTGTGACCGTGGGTGTTACACTGGGGTGTCAGCTATTAGTTCCAGTCGGCACCCCGTGTATCCCGATACCGGATCTAACATATAAGGTGAGTATTTTCATTATCTGTGAGGTGCAGCAGCTCCTGGGTGCAGCAAATTCTCCCTGTAGCTGCTGGCTAAGAATCTGGAGGGGGCTACACTTCAGGGGGCTGTATCTCTGGCTCTGTATATGAATCTAAATTTGTGTTTCTAAGTGTCAGGAAAACTGAGATATTAACTGTTAAACTGCCGTCGGGAGTGATTTTTATATATTAAAATAGCACCTGATATTCTCACTTTAAACCTGAATATCTTTTGATCTAAAGCACCTAGAAACAAAAAATTTCAAGACTCATTTGAAAGAAGAGATTCTCCCCTTTCAGGGGGCCCTGGGCAATTGCCCACTTTGTCTACCTATAGCGCTGGCCTTGAGTCTAATATGCATCAAAGCATATGAGGCATCTTTGTAGAACAGCTATTTTGCAAAGGGGAGTAAGCAAAATTTCCAGCCTCTATATGTTCAAAAAGATATACCCCAAAAGACCTGCATCGGTCTTGGCCGCTAAAGGTGATCTTACAAAGTATTGACTCAGGGGGGTTTAATACATACAACACTTCTCTTTTAATTAACAAAACTTAGCAAAAGCACACCTTCTTTACACTTCAAAAATACATGATACTTTGTGTATTTATCACATAAAATATCAATAAAATATAGACTCCTATAGTTACTATAAGTCTATTAGTAGTCTATTATAGACTACAATAAGGCTTCGATAACACAGGGAATTTCTACAGCATTTGTTATGTTATAGAGTATCCTGGTTTACAGAACTGACCTTAAAGTGGGCATGCTCTTTGAGGACTACAGTATGCAGTGTAGTTTCTTCATGCAGTGGGTGTCAATATTCTGACCACACAAAGGACACAATACCAATTGATGAATTAGTGCCCTTTTGGCTTTTCCATCAAAGAATTTATCTACTTTCCTCAATGACATTAGCAACTCTGCACCCAGCCTCTTGCATGCGTTAGGCCTTGTGTCTTCTCTCCTGGAGTCCTAAGCTCTGTTATTTTTGGCTACGGTGAGGTGTCATTCAATGCAGGCCGGGGTGTGTGACCCTGTTATGGCAGCTGCCTAAAGCCAACACACCTGCACCAGAGGCGTGTGCACAGCCCTCAGCTTAATATAGCACATGATGAGGAGGCTCAGTGATGCAATGCAGCGTGTCCCTGCTATGACATCATTGCTTTATATAAGCAGTGCTGACCCCCATTCTGCTGACATCTCATCAGCTGTGGCTCCTTGCAGCCCGTATCCTTCACTCTTGCCAGCAAAACATGAAATAACTCATTGCTCATAATATGACGGGAGGGACGCTGGTGTCATTCACACTTCACTTGAAGTGACGTCTTCACACATTTCGACTCTCAGCTTACGTTTTAGCAATAACATTTTATACTTAAAGGAAATCTACCATCCAAATGAAGCGTGATAAACCAGGGACATTTACTTATTGTTATTCATGGTCTCCTTCCTTCTAAGATCAACATCTAAAATTATGCTAATGAGTCAAAAGGCCTCTGGGGTGTTACCAAAGCCCCTCTTGGCTGCAGCTTCACAAGCTGTTACAAAGTGTCCATCCCCCTCCTCCCTCAGCAGCGTGTGAATCTCAGAAAACAGTTCTCCAGCTGGACGTTGGAAGTCGGTAATCAGTTAAAAAATTCATGGGAGAGATTTATCAAAGGGCGGTTCAATAAGTACCCATGTTTGACGACAGAGGGCATTCCTGAGTGAAGTTGATGTTATCATTGTGTGCTGCCATCTATGAAACAACGGCAAAACAAATAGCAGACTGATTGATAGGTAAGTTTGGATTTGGCAGCCATTTGAGCAAGACGTGTTTCGTGATTTTCGCTAAGATGGAGAAGAGCAGTATCGTTCGGTAATTCACTTTTTGTTTTTGGATATGAAAAAATGTGAGGAGATAAAAGCAAAGTTGGATGGTGTTTATGGGGACACTTCGCCATCTTTGACCACAGTTAGATATTGGTTCAACGAATTTAAACATGGATGAAAATCCGTTTCTGATGAGGACCAGGACGCCGGCAGACGTGGTTACCGAGGAAATCATTCAAAAAGTCGACGACATGATACTCACTGATCGACGAACGAAAGTGCGCGGAGCAGCAGAGGCCGTAGGTGTGTCGACCAGAAGAGCAATTAATATTTTACATGACAAGTTAGCGATGAAAAAATTGTCGGCCTGATGGGTGCAGCGATTGCTCACGGACAACAAGAAGATGCGGCTGTTAACTTCGAAGCAGTGTTTGGAGCAATTTAAGCGAGATCCGAAGAAGTTTTTGCGTTGTCACCGTTGATGTAACCTGGATTCATCATTACACACCAGAAACTAAGCAACAATCAAAACAATGGATTTCTCCCGGTGAATCTGCTCCAAGAAGGGAGTGGGAAATTTTGGTTGATATATTTTGAATTTATTTCAGAAAAAAAAAATTAATTTGCCAAAAAATTTTGAAATATTAGATATCAAACTGATGTTCTTACTACCCAATTAGTTACTAATTAACATTTTCCATATCTCATCTCTGTGTTGGTGTCATTTTACTAGTGTTCTTTTGTTTTATTACAATGCTAGAAAGATTACAAATTGAACAGCATTTTTTAAAATTTTCAAGAAAATTTTAGAATTTATTATTTTAGGGACCATTAACTCCCCCATAAATCAGTACAGAGCTGTGTAAGGTGTTTTTTTTTTTGTGGAACGTGATGACGTTTTCAATGCTACCATTTTGGGGACTGTATGACCTTTAACCCCTTAACGCTCTGCGCCGTAGCTATACGGCGCAGAGGTATAAGGGATGTATGAAGAGGGCTCACGGGCTGAGTCCTCTTCATAGAGAGGTGGGGGTTTTTGCATATTGCACAAAACCCCCACCGCTAATAACCGCGGTCGGTGCTTGCATCGATCTCGGCTATTAACCCCTTCAACGCCGCCGGCAAAGTCGCCGGCGGCGTTTAAAAGACGGCGGCGCGCGGGGGCGCCGCCATCTTTTTTCCGATCGCCACGCCCCCGAACGTCATCAGGGGGCGGCGATCAGTTGCCATGGTAGCCTCGTGTCTTCTTTTGACACGAGGCTATCTGGCAGCTGCAGATTCGTTACAATGAGCCAGTGGCTCATTGTAATGAATGTGCTGCAAAAATGCCATATATTGCAATACAGAAGTATTGCAGTATATGGTAGGAGTGATCTGACCATCTAGGGTTAATGTACCCTAGATGGTCTAAAAGATAGTGAAAAAAAAAATAAAAAAAAAAGTTTAAAAAATAAAAAAAATTAATAAAATATTAAAAGTTCAAATCACCCCCCTTTCCCTAGAACGGATATAAAACATAATAAACAGTAAAAATCACAAACATATTAGGTATCACCGCGTCCCAAAATGCCCGATCTATCAAAATATAAAAACGGTTACAGGCGGCGGTGACCTCCGAGGCGGGAAATGGCGCCCAAATGTCCGAAATGCGACTTTCACACCTTTTTACATAACATAAAAAATGAAATAAAAAATGATCAAAATGTTGCACAGACCTCAAAATGGTAGCAATGAAAACGTCGCCTCATTTCGCAAAAAATGACACCTCACACATCTCTGTGCGCCAAAGTATGAAAAAGTTATTAGCGTCAGAAGATGGCAAAAAATTATTTTTCTTTTTTGTACACATTCGTTTAATTTTTGAAAATGTATTAAAACACAATAAAACCTATATAAATTTGGTATCACTGTGATCGCATCGAACCAAAGAATAAAGTAGGCATATTATTTGGAGCGAAGAGTGAAAGTCGTAAAAACTGAGCCCACAAGAACGTGACGCACGTGCGGTTTCTTTTCAATTTTTCCACATTTGGAATTTTTTTTCAGCTTCGCAGTACACGGCATGTTAAAATAAATAACATTACGGGAAAGTAAAATTTGTTACGCACAAAATAAGCCCTCACACAGGTCTGTACACGGAAAAATGAAAAAGTTATGGATTTTTGAAGTTGGAGAGCGAGAAATGAGCCGGAAAACCCTCCGTCCTTAAGGGGTTAATTTTTGCTAAAAGATTTAGGTGTGGCAAATTGTCAAAAAAGTGGTGATTCTGACATTTTGGCAAATTTTTCATTACAAGATTAACCACCAGCAATAACCGTATTTCTATTTTTATGCGCTGGGTATTTTGGGACGCGGTGTTACCTAATGTGTTGGGAATTTTTACTTTTTACACATACTATATATATTGTTTCCTCTGTACTGGGGAATTTTAATTATTTTTTAATTTTTTTATTCAAGTAGGTTGGACATAATTCTATGTTGGGTCTGAGCATATTTAAGATCCTATCCATGGCCGAATTCTAATTTATCCATGAGTTCCTGTAATGTCAACCATCTTGGTATTGTGTCATGTAACAGAGGGCACACCTGCGATCGATGACAGAAGGCCTCCTCTAGCCCATAGTTCGAATAACAGCTAGTTTTCCGTATCCAATCGAAAATATGTCTAGATAGGTATGCTAAATTATAGAGTCTAAGATTCAGGTGTACCATTCCTCCATTATCTTTGCCCACCCCCATCCTATTGAATCGTATTCTCGGCTGTCTCCACTCACATCATTTTAGAAGGAGAGGAACAGTGGAAAAAGCATTTTAGATAAGCACATAATTTTTAATAAAGGAGTTCTGGCATCTCTGTAGGTCATTTATAATTTTTGTAATTAGGAGGGGAAATTAAGGCGATATATTGATTCCTGGGTACATTCTACGTGTATGCCCAAGTATTTTGTGAACATCCGAGCAATGGGGATATTGATAAGCATATGGCCTGAAATATCTGGGAGGTGCCTTGATCCCAGGGATAGTATCATGCTTTTCTGGAGATTTAATTTAAAACCTGAAACCCCCCCAAAATTTTGCAATGTGGGTAACCACTTTTGGCAGGTCCTCTTGCATATTTGCCAAGAACAACACAATATCGTCTGAAAATAATCCTGTTCTGAGAAACGTACTCCCCACTTTAATACCTTCAAAGACTTTCCCAAATTCCAGGCTATACCTTTCTGAAGCATAAAGGGTTGTGATAGGTGTCCAGCGGTCTTGATTCTTGCCTGGCTCCAGCCATCCTCCAGTGTTACTTTACCCAAAAAATCTGCTTCTTGAGCATAGTCATACTGGCTATCCACATAAAAGTTTTTTGTAATATTCTCCTAACTTATTTATGAGTGACAGGTCTGTCGTGATTGTCCTGTCTGCACATCTTTTATTCCTGTTATGAGATTTTGGGACTTTTCCCTTTGCCAAATTGGCTAACATGCAGCCAGATTTATTGCCAAACCTCATGAGTTCTACGTCTTGTTGTGTTCTGGTAAATTGTTCCTTTCTGTCTGCCCATGCATCAATCACTTTATTATCGTCAGTCTGATTAGCAAGGTATGTAATGTAAGCCAATTGTACTGCCGCTCCTGTGCATATTTTTCCCTAGTGTTCTGTTCTCCATTTGTCTCTAGGAGCTCTAGCCACCAGCCCTGCATCTGCTCCACAAACGATGCGTCTTTTAACAAAAGAGCTGGGAATCGCCAAACATATTCCTGACCCTTAGGCTATGCTTCCATCAGAATTAATACAATTGGCAAATGGTCATATATAACCATATTTTCAATGGAAACTTCTTGGGCTCTAGCCACCAGCTGGTCGCTGAGACACAAAGTAAATTTTCTACCATGAATCCTACTTCTTAATGTAGTAGCCTCTAGGAGACTCGCTTAAAGGGCACCTACCACCACAAATCTACCTATAAAGGTAGATTGGGTGGTAGGTGGATCAATGGGACGTGAGGATAGCCCTTTTAAGGGCTAATCCTCACGTCCCTGCACTTTTTTGATAACTTTTATTAGATATTTATTCAAATTTACTTATGCGGCTACTGGGGCGTGGAAATATGAGATTACACGAGGTGGCTACTCCACGCCCCGGTAGCCACTTTACCCCTCCTACTCACCCATCTTCGGCGCGCAGCTCCGCGTAGCTGCGCGCCCTCGTCCGGCGATCCTGCCGTCTGCGCATGCTGCGCGCCGAAGATGGGTGAGTAGGAGGGGTAAAGTGGCTACCGGGGCGCGCCGCATAAAGTGGTAGCCGCATAAGTAAATTTGAATAAAATATCTAATAAAAGTTATCAAAAAAGTGCAGGGACGTGAGGATTAGCCCTTAAAAGGGCTATCCTCACGTCCCATTGATCCACCTACCACCCAATCTACCTTTATAGGTAGATTTGTGGTGGTAGGTTCCCTTTAATATGGACACAAATTATTACATGTTACACACACATTGGGGGAGGTTAAAGCTTGAAGAAGGCTCCAGGTCTAAGGAGCCGAAACGTAGCTTGACACATGTTGGAATAAACAAGTACGTTTTTGTTCACATTGAAATCTCGGAGTGCTGCCATTTTCTTTAATTTTAAACGTGGAGGGACTAAAAGTCCTGGGAAGTGCACCTGAGTCGAATTAATTCTGTAGTGAGTGCTGCCATATTTTTTGTTCATTATATATATAATTTTTATTAAATTCTGGGGCACTAAACATTTTATTAAAAAAGGACACACCTTCCATATATTACAGGAACCTGCCACTGGACTACCTTATTAAGTAAGTCCGTGATGGTAGGTTTCCCTTAATACTTATATTTTAATAATCAAACAGGATAAAGATAAAAGCCAAAAATTGGCATCCTCTCATCATTGACATTTCACAATTCTATTAAAAACTGTTTCACATAGGGAAAGAGATATTTTGAACATTAAAAATTAACCTTGTAAACTTAAAAATCTCAAGAGAGTTATTATGGTGAATGGAAAATGATCATAAAATGTGGTCTGAGATTTCTTCGTAAGGCACAAAAAAGTCTGGTTTTATTTTCAGCACAATGCATTCACTGGAGACCAGCAATGACATGAACACCTAACTGTTTTATAAAAAGCAGAAATGACGTCTCTAGGACTGCAGTCTAACAACTCTCTAGAGAACAGCAGTGACTTCACAGAGAATTTAAACATACCTATTCACTAGAGAGCAGAAGTGACATCACTGAGAATGAAGCCTAACCACTCTCTAGAGCAGTGTTCCCCAAATTTTTTTTACAGACACGGACCAGGTAACCTTCTTACCATGGTCCCTGAAAAAAATGTGCCCTGTAAATACTCCATATGTAACCACAACCCATAAAATGTCTCCTTTCCTATAGCCCCCTACTATAGAACCCTTTTTCTGTAGCCCTCTTTTAATGTCTTGATAATAAGGGGGCTAGAGAAAAGGAGACATTATAATATCCCTTTTTCTAAAGCAACCCCCACACACCTTATAATGATCCCTTGTCTATGGCTTTTTCACTGTGCGGAAAAAAAAGGGGCAGCATGTTGGCTTAAAGGTTAGCATTACAGCCTTGCAGTCCTGGGGTCAACATCTGCGAAGAGTTTGTATGTTCTCTCCGTGTTTGCAGGGTTTTTCTCCGGTTTCCTCGAACACTCCAAAACATACAGGTAGGTTGATTAGATGGTGAGCCCCATTGGGGACAGAGATTTGGGAATCTCTGTGTAGTGCTGCATATTCTGTGTACGCTATATAAATAAAAAGTTATTATTAAAAAATATACATACCACATATACAAAAGTATAAGCCAACATGAGGGTATTCCTTATTAATAAAATATCTTTAGCAGCCTTCCCTCATAAATTAAATGTCATCACCATGCTCCCCAATTAAATGTTCCCAACAGAGCCCCCCAATGAAATGTCCCCAGCAGAGTCCCCCACAATGAAATGTCCCCAGCAGAACCTCCCTAATGCAATGTCCCCAGCAGAGCCTCCCCAATGCAATGTTCCCAGCAGTGTTCCCCCAATGCAATTTCCCCAGCAATGCTCCTCCTAGGCAATGTCCCCAGCAGTGCTCCCCCATGCAATGTCTCCAACAGTGCCCCCCAATGCAATGTCCCCAGAAGTAATCCCCTTTGTAATTTTCTTTAAAAAAAACAAAACAAAAGAGAAAGCCCACTACTGAGTTTCTGCCCACAAAACAGAGAAAATTATGCCCACCAATATCACCAATGAAAAAGTCAGGCACTTTAACTTTTGGCTTTGACCTGAATTGGAATTGGGTGTTGTTCTTGCCGCTGGGTTCTAAACCATCTGAACCAGATTTTGCATCTAGTTAACCATAGCCTTCATACCAGAGTAGGATTTGTTTGGGCCTACTATTCTGTTAAGAGTGGGAAGAAGTGTGAGCCCTGAGCTTCCCACAACCTCTGTCCCTGCCTATTTTCTTATTTGATAACCACAGGTGACAATTGAGTGGCAGTCCCTACCCTGAAAAAGTGCACAGTACAGTAAGATGGACAAAGAGACACAAGACAGACAACAAAGCAAAGTCAGACAAGCAAGGTGCAAAACAATGAGGCAGAAGAATAGTCAGAATCAGATTGTCACAGAAACTCACAAGAGCCAGAGATCAAAAGTCAATAGCAGACACCTTTAGTATAGCAATGCAGGACTCAAAAGACTATGTGGACACACATTTGATGCTCAGAGGCTGTTGGCCTGTCAATCAACCAGTCCTCTGCAGAACGTTTCACTGGGGTGTGGTGCTCTCCCAGGAGAACTGAATCTGCAGAGCTAGCTCTTGCATAAGTTTTGACAAGTGTATTGCATATAGTTTATATTTGTGTGTATTTATGGTACAGTGTATCCTTACACCTATATTTTGGTAATCTGGTGTCCAGATACCCATCTGTTATCTATAGTAACCAACAAATACTGTATAAAATTAAAAATCTGTTTCAAAATATATGATGGTCCCTTCTGCAGAAGTAGCAAAGACACAGGCTCCCCTTCTATAAGTTAAAGACACAATCTCCAAATGAAAAAGGCTTCTTTCCTGTAAGACCAGTCCTGCTGGTTTCAGCATGAATGATTTAATGAAGGTTTAGATATTGTCGTCAAGCAACATCTTATATGGGTTCATTTTAATACAAATGAACATTGATAACAAAAGAAGCCTACACCTTGGGGCATATTTATCTGTATCTCTGCGCCACATCAGGGCCTCTTGCTAGCACTTGCAATTATTTGCCCCACTCTGCCACATAAAGGTGGGGGAGTGCTGTCCGATGGTTTGAATAAACGCTGCTCGGCACCCTGCCCGATACATCAAGTGGCTGAAGCTGCCTCTAAAGCCAACAAGATCTTGTCATATATTAAAAGTTGTATGTACTCTCGGGATAAGGAAGTAATATTAACATTATACAAGGCATTGGTTCGGCCTCACCTGGAATATGCCGTCCAGTTCTGGGCACCAGTCCATAAAAAGGGTGCCCTGGAGCTGGAGAGGGTACAACATAAAACCACAAAAATGATAAGGGGTGTGGAGGGTTTGAGTTATTACAAAATATTAAAACAACTTGATGTATTTAGTCTGGAAAAGAGACAATTAAGAGGGGACATGATTAATTTATATAAATATATGAATGGTGCATACAAAAAATATGGTGGAAAGTTGTATCAGGTTAAATCAAATCAAAAGACAAGGGGGCACTGTCTTCGTCTGGAGAAATCACGGTTTATTCATCAGAGGCGACAGGGCTTTTTTATTATGAGAACTGTCAAACTGTGGAATAGCCTGCCTCAGGTGCTGGTCACAGCAGGGACAGCAGAGAGCTTCAAGAAGGGTCTAGATGCCTTTTTACACCTAAATAACATTGATGGTTATGTTACATAGAATCGTTTCCCCTAAATGCCTTCCTCACCCAATCCCTTCCCTTCCTTGGTTGAACTTGATGGACATGTGTCTTTTTTTCAACTGTATAAACTATGTAACTATGCAGCCCGTGCTACATTCAAGGAAATGTACCACATGGATTCAGTATTATACACCATGCACACTTGTCTGTGTTTCCTGCAACATAAGCCATTCTTTCTTCTAATGGCCTAACTTTTCATAATTTTGCACAATTTTAGCCTCAGGGGCTCCTGTCTACATCATAGAAGCCCTTTCTGACTAATTATGCACACCTCTGTTTGTACTACTGCCCACTACCTCCATCAGAGACCTAGTGATGTCAGATGGAGCCAGACAGAGCTACTGTGATGTAAACAGCAGCCCCTGAGGCTCATTTGCACAATTTTTCTCCACAACAAGGCCATGAAAAGGAAGAATGGATCCTGTTTTAGCATGAACAATGTAATACTATAATATAATACAAACACAACAATATAATACTTTAAGTCATCCATGAAAATCTTTTCAGGTTTTTTAAAAAGAAAATAATTATTAAAAAAAATGTAAAATGTACAGATAGACAGTATGTTCATTGAGAACCTAAAAATATATTCTGTTAGGTTGAACCCAATGGTTAAGATATTCAGGGTTTGTTGTTCTTTCCCTACTACTCTATATTACACATGACCTTTCTCCACATTAAAGCCCACATCCGTTGCTCTCACAGGGAAGAGGAAAAAAACAACAGGCATAGCTAATAACCGCAAATGCCAAGCCTGATTCCAGATCTGTTCTGGAGGAGGAAGTCAGCGCCACACAGTTGGAGGGTATGACAGCTGGACATTGGCTCTTATCCACACCCCTTATCTACCAGGAACATCTAGACTAACATCGCTTCTCCTACCTCCCTATCTCCAGGACCTCAATGCAGAACTAGTACTAGCTTAGTTACGAGCTATTATAAAAACTCTAATAACAGGTAAAGCTGAGCTGTAGGACCCAAGATAAACTGTACACACATTCAAAGTACAGCCAGTAGAACTGTGAACAAAACTCTGCATGAGAATGGTGTATGGTATATAATTTAATTAGATTACCCCTTCAGTACCATGTCCTTTTTTGATTTTGGGCTTTGGTTTTTACTTGTCATATTTCAAAAACCATAACTATTTTATTTTTCCATTTACAGAGCTATTTGGGGTCTTGTTATCTGTGGGACAAATTGTACTTCCTAGTGGCACCATTTAATATTCTGTGATATACTGGGAGCTGGTAAAAAAATTTGCTTTGCAGTCCGAATGACACATACCATTTATTCTTTGAGTCAGACCACCTATGGCAGTGATGGCAAACCTTTTGGAGACAGAGTGCCAGAACTATACCCAATACACATTTACATGTCACAAAGTGCCAACATGACAATTTAAGTAGTGACTTAATGATCACTGCTGTATCACAAGTTTCAATCGTATTGGTGCCCTGAGTTCACCAATACAATAGAAAGATGGAGAAATTTAGATTGTAGCTTCCTTCCAGGGTCACCTGAAGATAAAGAATCAGGGGACCCAGAGCAGGAGCTCCAGTGACAATCCATCTCTATCCACACCTTCTCACTCCTCCTTTAGTGCTGGCAGCCTAGGATATTGCTTTAAAATGGCGCTGAGCATGGCACGTCCTCGGCTGTCTTGGACCACAGGAGGAATCCCTGAGTCCTGTCTGGCAAACTTTCTGTTGACATGAAGGCCTGAGTGCCCACAGAAAAGGCTCTGAGTGCCACCCCTGGCACCCGTGCCATAGGTTCGCCACCACTGACCTAGGGTGTTCGTACCATAGGGATAATGATCAATTATACAATATGCTGCAATACAACTGTAATTACATTGTGGTTATTGCGCTAAAGTATAACTGTGGGCCTCTGGCAACAGTTTAAAAGGCTATTTCAGGAAACGGCATAATTCATATACAAATGGGTACTTAAAATATAAGCCAATATGTAATTAGTTGTTATCTAATTTTTTGCTCCCCTTAGCAGAAAAATGATATTGACATACACAGTAATGGAGAATTAAAATGCTACTGGCCCTTTAATCAGTCCTTTAAGTTCCTCAGCATGGAGAAGACGCAGGACAGAAGATGGCCGCTGGTCACATGTCCTGCACCTGCCTGGACAGATCATGTGATCATCACTATGTTTGGCTGTAGTCGCTTGGTTGCAGTGTCGCCAGTATGGCCAGTGTTGTGGTGAGACGTCATCTAAGTGAGGTAATGGCAGTTACACATCATTACCACGGTAACTGAGCAATAAAGTATGTTAGATCATCACTGGGATCAGAGCACAAGAGGTAGGAGGAGTTACTGAGAACTAAAGAATCATGGTCCTTGTAGTTTCCAGTGGCGGCCAACTTGGTGATAACTTTGCATACTTTAGAGAGGCCATAAAATTTTGTGAATCATAAAATCAAACTATTTAAGATCCATTTTGTTACTAATGACATTGAGTTATGTTATAATCATTTATTTATATCATCATGGGTTTTTGTATCAGACGTTCATATTCCCGGAATACCCCTTTAAGTGCCACATTTGGGTTTGATTGCAGCAGTTAACTGAGAGCTAATAGTGTATGTCCGGGAGCAATGCATGTAGCATGTAGCTGAGATGTGTGCATGTAACCATGTTGTTTTGTGTATGTATTAGAAATGTTTGCAGGAAATATGCGAATACCTTTTCCAGGATAGAACAAGGAAAATATTGCCTCTTAGCTACCTTGTGAGGCAGCCCCCTTAGCATCAAACATGACTTTCAGGAAGTGACATGATATAGGTTTAAGGCTTAACCAGTACATCTATTCCAGAAACTGTTTCAACGTGGTTGCGTCACTGCAGTACAGTTTAGCAAACAGAATTAGCTGAGCTATAGGCTTTTAACCGGGGTCGGGAAGATGAGTTCTTGTGTGTGCATGTAGTAGAGCTTTGTATGTTCATCTACATACAGACATGTGTGTGGGACCCATACATGCTCCGCTCCTCTGCTCCCCCTTCTTTGCTCATTAGCATAATTTGAAAAGTTGATTTTAGAAAGATGGAGGCCATGGATAACACATATAAGAACATTACCACAGGCATGGTGCCTGGATCTATGAGTAAGTGTCCCTGGTTTATAATGATGGATTTTTATGGTAGTTTTTTTTTTATTTTTTTACCACAATTGTATAAACGATCATGTAATAAAAATGCTCTTATTTCTCAAGTATGCTCATAGTCTGGGTTTTGTTTGATACTTGAGCCTTCTTGCTGCAGAAATCCTCAACTTTGTGTGATTTAAAGATTTTCTGTAATTTTTTTACATGTCTCAGCAGAAAATGGGAATTTATGTAGAGCTCATATGAGAAAAGCTGTAACCTAGCAATTATTGTATATATCCCTAACAATGGGCAGTGGGAAGGGGGAGACTCACTCTCACTCAGATATTTCACAGCTCCCTTGGGCTGGGCGGTCTGAGCTTGGAATAAAAAACAGATCTTCAATAAGCATATCAGAAACCGAATCATCTGAAGGTTATAGCGTAACATGAAGACTTCACACACTCCGCATAAAACATGAACAAACCGTGAACCCAGGCCCTTGCGCTCCAACCAATGAGCACATAAACAACAATATAACTATAATGATGTCAGTGATGTCATTAATAGAAATACGGTCAGTGACAAGTTTTGATAGAAAGGATTTCGGCTCTGTTCAAACATTGTCCTTAGAATACATTTTGAAACGTATTG